>NC_089685.1:68723536-69026566 GCF_031753505.1 Anomalospiza imberbis
GTTGAGAATCTACTCACGCTCATCTCATGGTATGTGGTGTACAACTCATGTTTTACACAAGGTGCATGGTTGTACTTCTGATGTTGTCAGAGATTTGCGCTTTAAGAGGATGTAGTGACAAGTGTCTTCATAAAAGAAAAATGACATCACCACTCCCAACAATGCATAAATTGTTCTTTCCATTTGGTTCATAGAGATATTCCTGAATATAAAGCTCACTATCTCCCAGTATCTGCCATCTGGTTACTAAGACACAAACCCTCTAATTTTATGCCAAAGGTCAGATTTTTAATGATTTTTTCAGCACTTGAGGTGTTTGGATGCCCCATTATTATTTAGGCCTGTATATTCTATTTTCAAATGAGATTTAAAATCGTGTTTTGTCTTTTGTTCCTCCAGTCTTTCTTTTCTCTGTTTAAGAAGACTCTTGAATTTTTAAACTTTTTTCTTTGCCTAAGCCTATCCTGTGTTTCCACAAAAGTCATGCAATCTGTGGTCTCTTATCTTAGATGCATTGGTTGAACATTGCTGTAGTCAGTATAATTAATTCATGGCACATTTTATATGTATTGATATACAAAATATCCCAGAGAAACCAGAAGAGATTTTGTATAGAGCTATGGATAAAATTTTCCTCTCTAAAAAATGCTCTCTAAAACAGCTGATGTGGATAAAATGGTTTGAGGTTCCCCCCCCCCTCTTTTATGCTTACCTATCATAAGGTATTTTTGCTTAGCATCTGTGCAAGATATTTAAATTAACTTGTAATTCCTATTTTTTAACTTATCCTAGGCAGAGAAAGGAAAACAAAGTTGATACAAAATTTAAGAACAAGCTCTCTATTTTATTGCAGGATGCTTTTTGTTGAGGTTTTTCCTAAGTCTACGTAGATTTTTAGTAAGTTTTTGTCAATGTTGTATCGCATTGATAGCTGGGGAAGTAGGAGAAGCAAAGTATTGCTGTGCTGCCTGGCTCAGCTTGCTCTCTGTGTGGGCCCCTATGTGCACATGGATACAGGAAAATCCAGTAATTAATTGCAGCTGGGGCTTTGCCCAAGATAATTATGGGTCAAAGTTTCTAATAGATGGGCTGGAGCAGGTGTGGAAGCTGCCCAGGGCGTGTCCCCAGTGGAAGGACTCGCTGAAGTGTGACATGTACCGGTGATGGGATCAGGGCTGTCTTCAGTACAAAATTCAGGGTTGTTTTCCTCCCAAGCAGAAAAGAGCTAATGATGTGAGATGGCATAAAACATGATTATCGCTTCAATGCTGTAAAATTGTGGTCCCAGTGAAGACAGCAGATGTTTTAATTGGCTTGGGACGTAGGAAAGTTGTAATCGTTGCATGTGGAAATTCTGATGTGTGACTATGGACTGATTGTATTTTATATAGGGCTAAGTTATAGCTGTCCAAGCAGGAGCACCTCGAGCTGCATTTAATCCTGTCAAGAAGAGGTTCCTCCTTTCATAGATACACATTTTAATCTTTATTGCTGAGAGTGTCCTTGGTGTAATAATGTCTGGTTTGATTATATAGCAAAGAGGTTTTCTGGAAAATCTGCTCAACAGTCTGATTTTGTCATTACTTGGAATTGTGCTCTAATACAGTGGTAAATACTGCAAAGACTTCATTATAAAGTGACTTCTTTAAAAAAAAGTTGCCTGAAAGATTAAAATGCACTTGAAAAATCTATTCTGAAGTGTAGGTAGTATTACTGCTCTGCTTGAGCTTTTCACACTCAATGCATGCTTTTGAGAGGATGAAGTATGCAATAATAAAAGCTATAAATCACAAAGAAATTATCATTACTGGCCTAATAATTCTGTCTCTTGCCCAGATTGCCAGGAGGGTCACTTGGCAACAATGGTGCCTGTTACATGGATAAGGGTGTGGTGGGAACTGAAAGGAGAATAAGGCTTCAGTTTATTTGATTATGGTAATGTAAAGAGCCCCCAGATATACTTGTGTAGACAAATCCTTCGTAACAGGTTAGATCCTGACACATCATCCACACATAAAGGATGGCAGGAAGTAGCTCAAGTTTCTTCTTTCAAAACCACTACAGGTCATGTTAGAGAATGATGGTGCATCGTGCTGCTCCCAGCAGTCACTTTTTATGTGCATCCACTAAGTAAGGATCTTCTGTGGACCTCTGCATCCACTTCTTTCATTTCATCTGATCTCTTCTTTCAGCCAATGTCAAATCAATAAATTTGACAGCACCTAGTAATTTCTACAAGCATTTTTGTTGTTGTAGTTTCAAAGTGTACTCAGAAAACGAAACCTGTAGGGAAAGGAAGGGAAGATAAGAAAAAAATAAATATTTCAAGGTAATTTGATTACCATGCCATGGAGGCTTCAAAACCTGTGAGAGCTCTCAGGTGTTAACCAAGATTGTGCCAAAGTAAGCAAGCTTTAATTCCTGCGTTTAATTCCATGACTCTCTTAGAAAAATGTGGGTTAATTCATAAGGATTGTAGCTTCATCCTAAATTCCATCTAAAGATGATGGAAAGCTGATGTTCTAATGAACTATGAATGCTCTTAATGACTGTGATGGCTCTTGCCTAGGGTAGACCAGAGGTTTTAAGAACAAGCACCTGTTTTGCTACTCGTGACATAAATACAATAAATTCTGCTCTTGTCAAAGACTCCATGTCCACGTAGCTGTCTACTTCCATCTCTCCAGAGCCAGTTTAGTGGTGCATTGAATAGAAGCCATTTCAGTCTGTTAGTCAATCTTTGCTAGTTTCTGGAAGCCACAATGGATTTTTACCACTTTTGTGCAGGACTCTTGCCTAGACCTTGACAGGAGTTAAGAAAGAAGTCAAACACTGGACAGCTTGGGTTGCAGAACTGTTTTCTGGCATTGAGTCACCTTAATCCTCGCTAATCTTATTTCTTTTTTCAGAATTATATGGATTTTTTTCCCTACCTTTCCTTCAATACCTATTTTGCAGCTTTCCTGGCAGTGCAAGACCACATCCTTTCTGTTTCACTCTGGCCTAGCCTCTTTTAAAGTGCTGCTCCAGGGACCAGCAAAAATGGGTTGCTAGATGAAGCATTATCTCTAATTACAGCCAAAAAGTACTCTTTGAAACAAGATGGAATAACTATTTTTAAAAGGTTGCCCAAAAGAAGCGGTTGTGAGCACAAGTGCAAGTACGTAGGTTAAGAAAAAGTTTTAAAGTGTTTAGAGACCTGTTTTCTTCTCTTCATGTAGGGTTGGGATTTTTTGGTTGTGTTTTTGGTTAGGTTTTTTTTTTCCTATGGTTATATTTGGGTTATTTTGTTGCTTTAGTTCTTTATTTTGGGTGGTTGGTTTTTTTCCTAAGTTGCATCTAAAACCTTATTGAAGTGCTGCTATCTGTTCAATTCTGACAGATTTTTAAATATTTTTCAAGCCTAAAATTTTGCTTCCCAAAGCTGGCTGTTTGATAGGATTTTTTGGGAGTTCTTATGCTTAATTTTTCTTTGAAGTTAGCAATTCCCTAACCTTCCTAGCCATTAAGTTGAGCAATCAGGTGCTGTTTGGTATTGATAATCCTGGTTTCTAGGTAACCCATGTGGGGCCATTTTACAAGGCAAGAGTATTCAGACAGTGTCAAGTATATTGAAATATCTATGCAAGAAAATGTGCTGATGCAGGAGATCAAAAGTTTAATCTTCAGGAATTCCTTCTGATCACATGCCCCAGTTGTGTACTTGATCAGAATTCCTTCATCGTATCAACTCAGAAGACAGTTGGAGTTTCAGTTCTGTGAAATTTTTACCATACAGGCCAAATTATTTTGTTGGTTTAAATGAATATAATTGAAACACTACTGCAAATTCAATGTGCTGATGGACAAGTGAACTGTCAGTCTCAGCATCAACACCAGATCCAGGATAAAAGACAATGTTAATAATCTCGATGAATTTTCCTGGAAATTTTATAGGACTAGATACCAGATTAGTGTTTAGTTGACTTTTATACTTTATATCACAATGATCACACCACTTTTTTGCATACACACCACGTACGTAAAATTTTACAGACAGATCATCTTTTTCAGTGTATCTTCATGAAATCTGTCCTGATTAATTCAAGAATGGCTAACTTGCTAGCACAAACCAAAAGCAAGGAAAGGATAAAGTAAGCAAAAATACCTCTAATGTGTTTGAGCATTGGAATGTGTGTCCTGAGACCTGTGAAAGATGCTGAGGCTGGGGTAAGGTTGGAAGGTATGACCCCACAACAGTGGTGTTTGGGGATTCCTTATCAAATGCCACCAGGTTGCTTCCAGGTGTACAAGTTGGAAGCACAACGTGGTCGAGGTTGAGATCTCTTCTGCTGCTGTGTTTGGAAACAGCAGCAGAGGCAGTTTCAGACCCGGTTTTCCAATAAAATTGAATGTAATGCAAGTGAAGGAGCAGAATGCAAACACCTTTGTTTATGTTTTACTGATTGCAGGTATTCAGAGGAAATGTGTTTATTTCTGCCCACGTTCAGTCCCAGGGTCTATGGCTCCTATTTTTAGCAACCACACACTATTATTAATCTGAGATTTTTGACTATCCAGTGAGTCAGAAGGTCTGACTGCCCAGAGATACATGAGTCAGACAGGCAGGAATAGTCTGTTCTTCTTCAAGACACCAGGAGACATAGATTTAAAAAAGAGGTTTCATACTTGGTGAACAATACAAATGGAAACATATAAATAGAAATCCTTTTACCCTTCACGTTGGATTCTTTTCCCAGGAGACTCTTGTCCCAAAACTGTTACTTACTACACTATCTATTTGTATATGAAAATGGGTAGCTTGTCACCCTTTTTATTCTTTTCATATCCCCTGTCTATTGGGTAGGTAATACATTTCTAGGACAGACAATCCTCCCACTGTGACATAGCTATTCCCACAGTAAAAAATGTAATATGTAAGAAGCTTAGAGAAGGGGTGTGGGTCAGGGAGGATAATTTCATAATAATTTAAATTTATCTTCTGAAATGGTTTCTCTGCAAATTGCATTAAAATAGCAAAGACAGGGGTGTATGTGGTCCTGAAGTTCCTTTCTGCAGCGTATTTTGGGTTTTATTTTCATATACTGATACCTTTATGAGTCTCCCCATGACAGTGGAAAATTATTAGCAGGTATAGAGCTGCACATAACATGTAATCGAGGTATGTAAGAGTAGACTGTAAAAGGATGAATGTTACATACTCATGTTCAGCCCCAGCATTTGCAAAAGTCAGGAATGTCCAACCAGCTATAAAATTTCATGGGTTCTGAGCTGGGGATCAAGTAAGTGCAAGGTACAAATGCAGACTGGAATGCTTAGTAATGGAATAACAGTGCTTTGGCAGCTCAATGGTTCAGGAATGAAACAAGGATATTTTTACTCAAAGGTCATTGGTGTAAAAGCTAAACTATGGTAGACTAAAATGCAAGGCAGAATTCAGAGGGACAGACATTGGTGATCTTAGGCCTAATTAGAACATATGGGTACACCAACAGTTTTGGCTGGCTGCCTTTTGGTCACCTGCAGCAGGGAGACCTAGGATAAAGATTCAATTTATCTACTCTCAGGGTAAGAAGGCACATGAATCTCTAGGAATCCAGACGTTCATTTTCAAAATGAGTTGCTCTGTGATGCAAATAAAATGAATTTTCTAACATGGATATTTAGGGAGAAGTTCAAAAGGCCTCCATGGGCTTCTAAGTCCAGTGAGCTTCTAGCAAGCTCAGAGTACCCTTCAGTTTTGGTTCAAGACAAAGTCCCATGATGGGATTTGGACAGCTGACTCATGCAGCTTTTTAGATGTAGTGGCCTGTAAATGAAACAGGAGTAAAATATTTCCAGTTAGATTTTTTTAAATGAAAGAAATCGGTCTTTTATGTAGCCTTTATTTCGATGTCTGTAATATTTGTTAAACTCTAAAACTTGAAGTGGTACGTGGATTCTTTAGAGCCAAATATCTTCCATGTGGCAACGAGGTTAGAGTAGACTAGAAGGGACCTACAATAATCATCTAATCCAACTGTCTGGCCGCTTTAGGGCTGACCAAAACGTGAAACCTCTTACTAGCAAGAAAGCTTGTCTGAGCCACCTTCATTCTTGGAGCTGTCTGTTCTTAATGTGTCTTCAAGAGCTGCCTCCTTTTCTGCCACGTGGGCACTTGGGTGCTATTTCCAGGAGCATTCTTAGCTCTGCAGTTGACAATGCAGGAATGTCCAAACTGAAAGGCTGCCTTAAAAATGGACATTGTGTTGTAAATGCTAATGAGTACATCAGTTTTTCATTGCTGGAGGTATTAAGATGTATGACAAAATTAATGCAAGTTTAGTACTTTCCCACAAAACAATAGGGAATACCCATCCAGGCTTCACTGGATGCCACTCATCTGAATTTCAGTCATCTCTTCTCCCTCAGCAAAAGTTCTAAAAGCATTGGTTTTGTTGAGACAGCTGATCAGAGCCACCAGTTCCACAAAGATGTTGCTGAGTGTGCTGAGTGTCACAGAGAATCTGCACGGAGTTACTGATGAATATTTGTATTCTCCCCAAAAATGGAACTTCTGTGCATTGTAATACACGCATGTTTTGTTTCATGGCACACTCTTGTTTCATGAAAAATGCCAATAAAAATGGCAGTTGTTTGAATCTTTGAGCAATGGATACCAGTTTTTGATGAGTGATCAATGTGTGACATGCAGGGATTAATGAAAGGAAATCAAGTTTGTGTAATTGAATGCTCATTTCTTCAAGTCAGTGATCAACCAATCTACCATCTCACCATAAGTGTCATCTGACTTTACATTCCAATTAAATAGATAAAGGAAATATTAAAAGTTCCTGCAGCTTTTTCACTAAGGCCAATCCTTGTTTTGTTAAACATTTAATTATTTGGACAATTTCAAAATTATTGCATTCATGTGACTTTCTGATTGATCTTCTGCTTTTTATCTGCTATTCAGTCTCAAGCCAAAACTACTTAAATCACAACAATTCCCATATCAAAGCCAGGCTTAAGCAAAAACCATAATTGAAGCTAGGAAAATTATGAAAAATAGTATTTGAAAGTTTTTCTGTGGAATCTATTAGATTTTGATTAGTGCAGTTTCTCTCCTAAACTGCACCTGCTGTAAATTCATGGAGCAATACTGATACTACTATTTCAGTAGAGAAATGAGGCATCACTGTCCTGCACTACACCTGGGTGAAAGTAACAAAGTGGCCCCTTTTTTTTCACAGGGGGAAAAAAGCAAAAACACAAAAGAACCAAATAAACCAAAACCAGGGAAGGAGAATACACATGGGAGGTGAAAAAGAGAATGAAGGTGTTCAGACCAGACCTGGAAGGGAAAAAAAAGAAGAAAAAAAAAAAAAAAAGAGGCAAGAAAAATAAAAAACAGGGACTCCAACTCAAGGAATGGAGGGAGGGCTTGTGGTCAGGGCTCACTTCCCATCCCTTGGGACCCCATTAGTTGGATCCTTTGGTCTTGTCAGCTCCAGTGCATGACTGCTGCTTGCTCCTTCAGCCTGAATTCACTCCTGGACAAAACTCTTTTCCATCCCATAGGAAGAAATTTGGATAGTGATAATAGCAGGAACCAATGCATCTGCTAAGGAAAAGATGACCTAATAGATTATTTTCAAATATTAGACAAGTAGAGGATTCCTTGCTATTAAATATTATCGCTACCATCTCTTCTCTTCTGTCCATCAAGCATTACTTTGTGACAATCTGTAGCTCAGAGATAATTGTTAAGTTTTATTCAAATTACATTACTAACCCTGTAACTCATACTGTGCATAATTTTAGCTATCTAAAATGATTCTGTGGGAGGGCTGGCTTTCAATTTACGCCAACGATTTTAGCATTTCTTTCCCCTCCATTGTGCAAAAATTAGCAGCAAGTTCTAACAGAATTATATGAATTGTGATAATAAAAATTATTGCTAAAAAATGTTATACTTTTCCTCTTAAATATGCTGTGCTGCTGTTCTTTGGAGTTTAACTAATCTCATTTGGCAAAAGCATCTTCTCGAAGTTTCATTATCCCTTGACTGATGTGAAGTCAGTCTTTAACTAAAAAAGTGTCTCCTTCCAATAAGTTTTATCATGATAAAATTAATTTCTTTTCCATGCTAAAAGAGATGAAAGATTTTAGAATTTCCAGTTTTGACCATTAATACTATTTTCTTTATTGGAGCTGCCGTCTGCTACATGAGCAAAAGAAACTGTTGCTAAATTTCTCTCACTATCTGCTTGCCAAAAAGTTACAGTCTCCAGCTGAAGTGACTCCAGATTTTCACTAACATGCATAGAATGAGAGCGAATTGCAAATTTTTCAAGATGGAAAAATATCGTCAGACTTTAAATCTGAAATATAAGGTTCTTATTTTTATCTACAATGATGAAGATTAGGAGCACTCCTAATAAAGCTAGCAGAATCAGCACTAGTGAAAAGTGAGATCAGTGCAAATGAGAGGAGAATCAGGTGGAATGGAAATGATCTTCTCCTGAAAAATCTGGTTCAGGCTTAATTTATGAGTGTGCTAGGGGCCAAGATGATCCCTCTCATGAATATACAGGCTTTGGTTATGGGTTAAGGCAAGTAGAGGCTTGGCAACAGCTACCTTGATCCTGAATAGTTGTTGTCAATCTGTTTCATAAATTTGACCCAATAGGGCAATTCCTATTCTGAAGGACAATGGGTATCAATCAATACAATTATTATTTAGTCGCTCAGCTGGAGAGAATAAGATGGAAGCTGCAGGCAATAGGGAGGTATGAAAGACATTCCACATCATATTCAACCCTCAGAGGGAGTAAATAGAGCCAACAAATATATTAGAAGTATGTGATGAAAGGAGCAGGATGAAACCTTTCAGCCCTCAAAACTGGATTGATTTTTGTTACTGAGGTTGGCTCTGCCACTGATGTGAAAATCGGAGTGGAACAATTCTGTCTTCCATTTTCACTGTACAAAGGTAAATCACAGCATTGTTTAAGAAATGAGACTTTGTTGTATGCCTTCATAAATCTCAGCCTGAAACAATGCCTTGAGCACTAAAATAATTGTATAGAAAAACCACTTAGGGTAATTTGATAAGGCACTCTGATTCCAGAAGAGTGAAAGTCCTCTGCTTTGGTTCTGGGCTGCTGAATAAAAATCTCAGAAAAAAGAGTGTCTGGAGAAGAATTCATATGGGATGGATCTACCATGCTTTATTTTAGAATCCACTTCAGTGGCCTGACTTGCACACGTTGTTCATAAATCCTGATAGCCACACAGTCTACATTTATAGAAGGATTGGTACCATATGGAGAAGATGTAAAAGTGGGTGTTAAATATCATATCTCATATGATATTTCATAACAAAAACTGTAAAGCTTTTCCAGGTAGAGCAGGAGCAGCACTACCCAAGGGTCTCTTAGAATATCAATATGTATATTGATAAATGCTTCTACTCCAGTCAGCAACTGGGTACCACTTTGATTAAAGTTATTAATCTGGGTGGTTTTAGGCTCATTTGAAGGCCAAAATTGGTAAGAGCTCCAAGATTCCACATGGTTTTCCCTTCTTTTGTTTTTCCTTATTAATGAGAATAATTGTATAAAATGTCTAACTTTAATTCATCTATTTTGGCTTATCTTCAATATGTGAAATTTGTGAGGTATTTACTGTAGGCTTTTGAAATTAATTTGTTGTCCCAAAAGTTTCTGATTATAGTGAGGATCAGTACAATTAAAAAAGCTGCTAAAGAGGCAAATGATTTTTTTTTTCAACTAATAAGCTACATACAGTTCCCTTAAAGCCAACATGTTAGTTGTCTAAAAATTTTATTTAAAGATGTAAATTTGAAATTGTATTACAACCAGGAAATCCTAGTTGCCAGTTATATAATTAATCCACTAGATCATGCTGCCACTTAGCTCTGCTATTAAGAAATGTGTGTAGATGCAGCCTCTCTGAAATGGGGCCTCCTGATGAGATAATGTATTAGGGAACAATGATGGCTTGTTATGTAATGAAACCAAACTTCTTATAATCTACGGCTGTGCTGGTTAAACAGGAAAAAAAATGCTGTTCAGCCTATTCTTTCAAGAGGTATTATTCTGTACTTTGTCCCTCCTTTAAAAAACACCCCATAAAAAAGCTTTCCAGGATCCTTTTTCCAAGGTCAAAAGCCTACTGCATCTTGTGAGAACCTAGATGTAAGGAAGAATAGGCAAAAAAGCAGCTGTAAAAGGTTGAACTGTAGAGGCAAGAAAGCAGAGTCTGAAAGCAGACAGGGATCTGAAGATGCAGATCTGTGCCTAATGAGATTTTCTGAAGTGCATAAGCAGGTTAGGGCTGGGGAGATGGATGCCTGACTTGGTTAGTTGTGTCTGAAAATCTCACTTGGCTCTATTAGCCCTTTTAGTCTTCTCAATAGCTTTGAACATTTGGCTAAGGGAACTGAAAATCTGTTTGCTCTGTTCTAGGAACCTGGCAAGTCCTGGGTGTTGGGGAGGTTCCAGTGATTTCCAATGGACAGATTTTTTTATCTGTCCTTCTGTTTATGGGCAATGTGTTCCAGACAGCGCAGGCTGCTCAACAGCCAAGAATTCCTCTTTCTTTTGTGAGGGTTTTATGGTATCTGCTCGAGGTGATAAACTTATTTCTGAGGCACATGCGCTGCCATATGAACTCATCTGCCAGCACAAGAAAATGAGGTGTGTTCTTTGATCAGGAATGCTCAGCAAGTGTGGTACACATGAGTTTGCTTTCCCTTGAGCTGCACCTCAGCAATTCACAGGGAGTCTAAAACCTGGGCCTTCCCAAGCTGTTCTTGCCTTGGCTCCCACACACTCCAGGCAGCAAAGGCAATTGTGTTCCTTTGTTTGCCTTCTCCAGTTCTGAGGTTGCTGCCTGGTATAAATGAGTTCTTTTTCTACTTTTTTGCCTATTAACAGATTAAATTCCATCCTTCATTCTTAGCATAGGTTTGTACGTGTCTCTATGTCCTTATAGTTGAAGGAGGCCACCTTTTTTTCTATTTTAATTTTCTTTCTCTCTATATATTCTACCTGTGAATAAGGCTAAGCATTGCAGGCTCTTGGTCTGGGAGAACCGGCCAGGGATATCCCTTCGTAAAGGGGAATTACATAGATGACACAAGTGCTAAATCATTCAATATAAAAGCCGCTAAATAGCAAATGAGAACTGGAAGATAATACAAAGTCACTTTTTCTTGGCCTTTCCACGAGTTTGCAAGTCAACAAAATTAATGTAGCAGCTGCAGAAGGCCCAGTGATAAGGCAAGGCTTCAATCCCTCCTTGCTGTTTCATTGTGCTCTGTTTCTCTAATGCTGAGGATGTGCTTCTCAGTAAAATGTAACTGATCAAAGGAGGCACAGGGAAAGACATGGAAGCTAGTCCATAGCTGACCCTGCTTTATACAGGATTTTCTAGCTGGTTGGATTCGTAGTGAAGAGGACTAGAAAAAGAAACAATTTAGTAGCAATTCTTTTTAAAACATTTTGGAGGGAGGGGGAGATTATTGAGGCAGTAACTCTATAAAGTTCAAATGGAAAAAGAAAACAACTCCCCACCAAACAGAGAACAAGGCACTTGATTTGTTAGGGCTGAATGTAATTATAAAAATTCTGATCAATTCTAGCCTGAGATGGTAGTTGTGTTACCATGGATGCAGAGGCCTGAAGGAAGAAGGTAACAAGAGGAACATATCTGCTCTTTTACCCCATTTTTACATCTAAACATGTGGCTTAAATAGGTCTTTGGTTGTTTATAATTAAATTTTCTTGAGCAATACATAAGTTGGCCATTTCTCATCTGTCTGGGGCATCTGTTTTCACATACTTCAAATACAATAAAGATTTTTGTTGTGTGTTGGGTTTGGGGTTTTTCTGCTTGTAGGTTTTTGGGGAGTTTTTTTGACTTTCTGTTCAACAAAAGTAAGAATGGATGCAAACTTATAATTGGATATGACTTTTTTGGTACAGACAGCTGGAATAAAAACTACATGAACCCAATTTTGTCCTTAGTTACTCCTAGATTGTCTTATGAATCTTAAATTCTACAGGTGTAGAGGAGAGACAAAGCTATTCTTAATTGTTCTTTGTGGAGCAGCTGTGTCCTCTAAGGAAACACTACATTAACAACCCTTAACCAAAATACCCTGAGCTCAGGGTTTTCTTTCAGTCTGTCTCTGCTCTTTGTCAGAGCTGATGTCAAAATATTTGATTTGCATGTTTTTTAATACCGCTTCTGGAACCGGAATTTTTTGAACACTTTAATAAATTGCAAGTGGCTTTGGTAACATGAAAAACACCCACTATGTTGGGCCACTGGACAATTAAATATCTAAGGAGCTAAAAGCTCCAAAACTTTTTGTTACACATGAACTCATCCTGGCTTGGTGTCAAAGGCTCTCTGATTTTTTTTTTTTTTTTCCTGCTGTTTTTCATAAACTTCTGGTGCTTGGAAATGAAGGCTGGTCATTCTTGTCTCAGTAAAGGCATTTAATATCAAGATGTTTATCTTCATTTTTGCCAGTGAAGTTGAGCTACATTTGTTGTCTATTTTAAAATAACTTTGAGCTTCTGATGTTAAATCTATGGAGGAAAAACCCAATACCATTTTAATTAAAGCATTTCAGCAGTATTGTAGCCTGCTTTTGTGGTTTTTCTTTCCTCCTGTGTTGTAATATTTTTATTTATCATATGACTTAAAAAATGTATGTTCTGAATGAAGCAGACCTTTCACCATTTGAGGGAAAATGTCCAGAAGCAGCAGAATGCTACCACAGAGGCTTGGGTTTTCTAAGTCTCGAAAATGGTACAACCATAGTAGGGTACAATCAAATCATTCTTTGAAATTGCTTTTAAGTTTTAAAGTACTTGATTTTGTGGATATGTTTTCAGTTTTTGTCTTTTTAAATTTGTGCCATCATTTGATCTGTTGCTTCAAAAGGTATATTTTACATTCCAAAGGGAGAATTTTTTCACTTTGTTCTAAAAGAGTGAAAAACTGTACAGATTTGGGGTGTACCTTCAACTCTTCGCTCTATACAGCCAGATTTACCAGTAGAAAGATGCAGGTTACATTGTCAGTGTTTCATATGGTTTTTTCTTCAGACTTCTGATTTTTCCATGTAAAATTCTGTCCATTTTAGATAAAGAATCATTTAAAACCTCAGATTTTTTGAATTTTGATTTTTTTTTAAAGCAGTGCAGCACTTCTCAAAGACAGATTATATTCAGATAAATTTAGCAGGTCTTTCAGACGAAATAAATGAAAAGTGCAAAGAAGATACCAGAATAGATGAGCAAATCTATTTAACACTGGGTTAGTTAGTGCAAGGAATTAAATATTGGCTTTATAAACTCTTTGTGGCCCCACATACAATTAGTTCCTCTTTCACAGTGAATTCATAGAGGGATTGTCTTTAGAAACGCTGTAATGGAATACTTTCTTCTTTTTTGATAGATGACAGAAAGATTTTATATCAGAAAGTTTTTATATCAGAAACTTTCTTAGGAGAAGGTGATTGGGCCTGGTATGATCTCTTTTATCTCTTCTTTGCTTCAGTTCTCTGTTGCTTTTATTCCCCTGTTCATTTACATCATTGCTCCAGCTCTGCTTTGAAATTTCTCTTCATAATACAGAATTCCCCCTGGAACGTAAACATCAATATTTCTGTCTGGGAGACTGATCTATCAGGATTAGAGACTTTCTCCCCCCCCCTTCACTTAAGTATCTTTCTGAACTGATAGTTATCTGCTCATCTTTTGCATAATCTTTTAGTTCATTTTGCAGATCTATGAACACTAGCACGATTTTGGTAAGCCATGGCCCATTTTGATAAGCCCATGTTGTATTCTTCTGTGAAGCCTATTTTGCTTGCATGATATTTTAAATATAGTCCAGTGAGTGAAATTTAGTATGTGAGTATGTGAAATTTAGTATGTGAGTGGTGCAATAAGTATGGTTAATACTCACTTTTGTGTCTTTCTGCACTGAGCTGTAGAATTATTTTTTGGGCTATTTCTAGTTTTCCTCATAATGATTGTTTGTGACCACTTTCCCTGTCTTTATACCAAATCAGTGAAATCTCTGCTAGCACACAAAAAATTATGTAATTCTTTTTTGTTTTGCTGCATTAAAAAAATGGTACCTAAGAGTTTTGAGATAACAGGGTAGAATATGATTAAGGTAGTGTTTGTAGCTTAAAGGATTAGAAGAATTCCAAACAGTCCCGTCATGAAAGCTGTTTAGGGATGCATAAGCTAGTTTAGATAAAATAACAGATAACTCCAGTCCTCCCACAAACCTCAAATGGAGGTCTCTTTGTATTTCAGAAATGTTTGGCCACTTTTTTCCCTTAATTTTTCACATTTTTCCTATCTCTGCAGTTTGTGCAGAAGCATCAAGGAACCGCAATAAAGACTCTTTGGCAGACCCAAGGGATTATGATAAGCATCACATGCTGTAAATGCCCATCTGAACCTTTAAGGTATTTGAGCTTTGCCCATGACTAATTTCTGCCTGGCTCTGGAGGGAGCAGCTCAGGATGGACATTTTCTGTGGTAATGTACCTGAAGATGTTGTTTTTTTCACCAAAGAGGCTTTTAAGAAAGTTTTCTTCCCTCTTTCAGGACATAAACCATTCCATTGATTTTTGTACCACAATATGAAGGGCGGGAGGGGGAAAACTACAATCTCTGTAATTTCTTCTCTTTTGGCTGGTGCTGCTTATCTACTTGCTTCAAGTGCTGCTAAGGATTGCTAATGCATAACACAGGGTCTGCCAGTTGCCCTTTTGCTGTTGATACAGCTCTTAAAAGTGCATTTAGAGTAAACAGGTAAAATGTCAGGGTAGCTGGAAAGAAAAGAGCAGCGAAGTCAGTTAATTTGATGAAGAACTACAAGTGGAGTTCTGCCCTTAGCCATACCTGCCCGAGCTCCAGGGCAGGATTTCGGGTGGGAATGGTAGCAGACTTTACCTGGATGTGTTTTGTTAAAAAGCCAAATGGTAACAGCACTGAGGAGACTGTAGTTACAGGCTTCTGCTATTGGCACTGTGCTCAAAATCTCCAGGGAGAAAACTTCCCAGTAATAATTTGGGCAGTTACCTCTTTCCAAGGAGTTAAGAGTGTTTTGACAAGAGGGTTTTTCGTGATATTTTGAGGATCGGTATGGAAGTGCAGGAAAAAGTAGAATATTCCATGCAAGTAGAATAAACATTTAACTGTAGAATAAAAGCAGAATAAATATTTGATCAAAAACTACTTGGAAAGTTTTGAGATTTGCTTTAGATGAAAACAAAAGTGCAGATAATTTCTTTTTGGTTGTGGAAGTAAGTACATGCCTATGGTGAAATGACAACTCTTGAAAAATGAAATTTTTGTGTCTTCCAAGTACTATTTTCACCCAGCTTTCAAACAATTAGCATTGCATTTAGTCAGGAAAGGAAGAAATGGAGCTGCAAATTCTTCATTGTTATTAATCTTGTTTGTCATTTCTCTTGCATCTGGGAAGCTTCTACTTCTAAAATATCCATAGTAGACAAAGAACTATTTCCTCATGTAGCCACAGCAATTCAGGACGCAGAATATTTTCAAAAAGTGTGTTTGACTTTACAGCATGATAAAGAAGAATGGGTAGCTATTTTCAGAGACAGGCATATTTCATCCATCTCCATCTCTTTAATTCTGAATCTCAGGAAATACAATCTACAGTACAATATAAGACTTGGTTTCTGTAGGTTCATTAGTGAAGCACAGATCTGTACAGATGTTTCAATCTGTACTTCAGTCTGACATGTGCTTGAATCTCTTATTAATTGTCTGGTTTAAGACAAATTTCACTAGCATCCTAGGCAGATAAAAGGGAAGCCACCCAGCCTGACAATTTACTTTTCTTAGAGAACTGAGCATGTAGCTACACATACCAGAGGATAAACCACTCAAAGTTGTCCCTGGAGTAGTAGAGTACAAATCAAAGTTGAGATGAGACTGCATTGAAGTGTATTGAGGCATTGTGATTAAATCCTGTGTTTAGAGTGCTTGTCCCTGCCATGTGGAACCTCTTTGACGAATCTGTTCTAGCACCAAATGCCTATTCCATGATTTTACTTGCATTGAAGTGTTTAGAAAAGCTTTTCTAAATAAATTGTGCAGCAAATATGAGGCAGAACAGAATATGGAGTACATTCTTGGTTTGCTTTTTCTGCTGGCTTCTTTATAAATCGTCTCTGTAACATGTTGGGATTTTTCCTCTTTTGTTCTTGCTTCTCCTCAACTAGCTGGCTGGTTTGGCATCTTATACTTGGGGCTATATTTAGCATCTCTTGAAAGACTCAGAGATGGATTCCTGCTGCTGATCAGCCAATGCTGTGTTCTCCAGTAGTTGCCATCAAAATATCTCAGATCTGCTTCCTTGGCACTCTTTACTCACCTATTTTTTTTTTTATTCAATATCCATAATATTTATTTCCTAGCAAGTGTTCCCTCTTTTGAGGGAAGGAGACATATGGGTTCTAGCTGCTACTCTGTATGTCTTTTGCTGGGACTCTTGACTTGCTGAGTAAATACCTGTCAAAATCTTTAGGAGTGTATTTCCATGGTGATTGCAACATGTTTACTGTAGTATCTGCCTTGTATTTTTTTGGTGTAAGCAATCCCTCTTTGTCTTTGCTGCGTTCTGTGATTCTGCAGCAATGTGCCTTTACAGAAGTTCTGTCAAAATAACATTTCTTTATATTTAATGTGATGGGATTTTTTTTTTTTATTGAAGAATAACTAAAAATGAGAGAGGAATTGTCTTCCGAACAAAGACTGTAGAGTTGGTTTTCGTTTTTCTTTTAGATCTACTGATGCAGTAGCTCCCTTATATAGAAACATGAGTTTTCTCACTCTGAACTCAAAGAAAATGTTCTTAGTTATTACCAGCTGTTTATTAGCAATGGCAGCTTTAATATCAAAGCTTGCAGAATCAGTAACCTCTTTCCTGGCCCCTCTCAGGACACATGCTGGGAGCCCGGAGTGGCTGTGCAGTACTCACTGCTGTGTTCCAGAGACATTTCTTGCTGAAGCTTTTGCTATGATAAAAACGAGTTTGAAGTGCAGGCAAACAGGTAAAGGACAAACCTGAAAGTGAGGCAAGACTGGGTTCAGGTCTCCTTGCCTGGAGTGGGGTGGGACTGCCACTGCACCTGCCCAGTTCTCAGTCCACAGCACAGGTATGCTTTTACAACGGGGTCAAACGAGGACACTCTTATACACTGCTTCAGTAGGAGAGCTCTGCCACCTACATTGCTGAAATGAACACCTCCTTTATTTCTTTTTAACTCTGCTTGCTTCGAGGGCCAGATTTCCGACCCCCAAAATACACGAGCTGGATTCCAAACAGATTTCTGAATTAGCAGACTTTCCTGGGAGACCCTTGAGGAGCCATGGGAAAGTGGCTGTCTTGGTGAGCTCTCTCCACCTCAGCTGACAAAGACAGCACCGTAAACAAGGCTTGTAGCACTGGCAGGTATTCCCCAGGTGTTGCTCAGCCTTTTCAGCATTACCCTGAAGAGTGGATTATTTTAGATTGATTACGTCCCCCGTGCCTGTCCACTTCCACCCTTTCCTGCTCATGTGGTAAAGATGAAGCTGTGTTATATTCCGAGTCTGAAGCAGCAGCACCTACACGCTGCACGTTTGCCATCAGAGGATGGAGCAGCATCTTGGAAAACTCATGGTTTATCAGGAGCAGCCTCATGTGCAGAAAGCTCTGGATGTCAAGTTTCACAGAAATGAGCATGTTTGTAACGCATGTGCCCAAAACAGGAAAAGAACAGATTTGAAATGCCTGCTGATGAAATCTGGGAGTTTTTAGTCCACAGGTATCACAGGATACTGTGAAGAGAGGGGAAAAGATGGCTCACTAAAGTGGGAAAGCAGAGGCACAGAGAAGCCAGGGCTGATTGAGAGTTTCCATTCTCACTGATCAGGGTCTGCATGTGCCATGCTTGCTGTGCCATGTCCAGCTGCCATCGCAGTTTCATTATGTTTATCTCAAATATATTGCTGAAGCCTTATTTATTCTCCTCTAGAAGCTTATTTCTTGCACATTTAAAACTTCCAGTGACGTCAGAGACTTGGACATGCAAGGACATACAAGCATGGAAGGGGTGGCAGGCTTAAAGCTGCTCAGTCCTTTAGCTCTTATTCGGTATAAAAATATAAAGATGGAATTTCTTATGTGGAAAGATAAGGCTTTTGATTTTCAGAAACAATCAAATGAAGCTTGGTAATCTCCCTAAGGTTTTGTTTTCTTCTGTTTGGCTAGGAAAAAAAGACAGCAACTAATATGTCTTACATTTTGACAGTGCCTTTCTTTAAACAGCAACTAATTCAACTGAACTCTCAGTTAATTGATTTAAAAATACGAAACCGCTCAACTAGGGTGTGCAGTCAGCTTTTCATAGCACATCCTGGAGTCAGTTTCCATGGCACTGGGAAAGATTTTTCGTCTCCATGGCAACCTCAGGTCGGCTTGTCGCACCTTTTATCTTATGCAGACTGAAAGCAGCAGCGTGTGTGTGGTATCGAGTTAATATGTCAAGGAGGAGGCAGATACCAGAGAGGTGTTGGGTTTTTTGGGTTAGTTTGGGGTTTTATTTTCCCCTGCTGTAAACTCAGTAAGTCTGTTCATTATTGCTAATCAGGCTCATGGCAAGAGCAGGCAGTAAGGGACAGGTGGAAATGGCACTGCCTGGTGGGTACTTGGATAGACAGGGTGCTCCTGGGGGCTCTGCAGCAGGTGGGAAATCTCCTCCTTTCCTTCCATCCTGGGAGAGCAGCCTGTGGAGCTGGAAAGCCACAGCTCCCTGGGATTTTTGGGACCCCTTTGCAGCTGGTTGTTCTGAGTGGCTCTTTGCAAACCCTGCCATGAGAGGAGTAGTACCTTTGGTCCTCTGTAGTCAGTGTTTTAGTCAGGCAGCTTCTACAGAGTAGTTTGGGTGGGAGGGGACCTTTTAAAGACTGTTTTGTTTAACCTCCCTGCCATGGGCAGGGACATCTTCTAGATGTTTAGCACTAAACCAGGTTCCTCAAAGCCCCGTCTCTTGAACTCTTCCAGGGATTGGGCTTTGGCTCTGGCCAGGGCTGATTCATGACCTGGATGCTGCTGTAAGGTGCCCCAGTGAGAAGCTGTGTCTCCAGACCATCGGTCCCCCCTCTCGCTGGTGGCACCAGCTCTTGCAGCGTCTGCCATGCAGTGCCGTCGAGGTCCTCTCCTGCTGCCTGCATGCAGCGGGAGGAGCAGGACAGCCCATCTCAGGGAATGTTGTCATGGCCTTCAGGAATGAAGGAGATCGAGAGAAGGCACCAATTGGGCACTGGGAAATCGTGCTTCAAGTGCACGCTTTCTCAAACTGCTCATCGTGTTAATGTTGGGCAACTTGTGCTCTCCTTTATCTTTCTGACCCACCTGCGCAGGCTGTTGCATGTGCTCGTGTGGGATTTTGTTTTTGCTTGTGTTTGCTTATCCCTGTTGAAGCTGTGGAGGCTACACCTTTAGTTACTACCATTAAAACTGGCCCTCAGCAGCTGTGCTATCTGGGGCTGGAGGGAAAAGCTGCCTCCTTGGCCTTCTGGCAGAAGGACTGCCCGCCAAAGCAGTGTGCCAGAGCAAGCAGTGTCAGCACTCCTGACTTCCCTGGCTCTCCCTGTCTCTACTCACACTTCCCAAGCTTTGCTGTACCTCTCTGCTGGATTGCCATGGTCAGGAGGCTGTTACAGGAGGTAGGGTCAGGTCAGAGGCCCCAGTAAAGACCCACATCTATTCATGCATTGGGCTTGTCTTGTGAAATCACACTGGTGGTGTTCAGGCCTTGTTGCTGGAAATCACCAAAGAGTTTCTGGAGCTACCAAAAAAAAAAAAAAGGAATTGTACCTCTGGCAACCTAATGCTTAGAGCTGCTTGAAGTGGTCTTCTGTGCACTCACTACTGGTTTTCCTTGAAATTGTAATGGCTGGAGAGAGTAGGCTGGTTAGGGAGATTGCAATAGAAGCAGGAATTAAGGCACTATTTTCTGATTTTAGGGCAGATTGAAAGCCCTTTCTGTTGATCTTTTCTGGGATTTTGTGTGCTTTCTGGGTAGAGGGGCACATCTGACCAGGAGACAGCTGTTTAGCAGTGGGTGTAAGTGGTGTGAGGTGAAGCCTCTCTAGTTACATTGCTGACTAAAAATAGTCAATGCATAACCCATGTTCCCGGTGATCTTGGAACGTTTGGTCTACCAGGAGCCTCCTTAATAGTCTAACACAGATCTTCCCTACTGCCTGCTTTTAAAGCAGAACATACTACAAATAGCAGGAGCAAATAAGTTTTGCTTTCAAGGATGAGTAGACTGTGTTCACATGAAACTGGCAGCCCTGGAAAACTTCCGTTTTTCAGACAGATAAATGAGCATCACAATGCATTTTAAATGCCCCTACATTTTTCACATGTATTATCTTGCATTCACACTCATGTCTGTATTATGGTTTTCATGGAAATGTTGTGGTAACAGAGGGACTTCAGGGGTGGTTTCCATGAGAAGCTCCCAGAAGCTTCGCCATGCCCAACAGAGCTAATCCCAGCCCAGCTCCAAGACTGACCCACTGCTCTGCAAGGCAGACAACAGCACATCAGCAACAGGGGTAGCACCCCAGGGATACCAAATTTTTTAAAAATAAAGGGGCGGGGGGAGGGGAAATATTGCTGGGCAACAGTAATTGTAGCTGGTGAAAGGAGGGAAAATATGTGGCAGGAACAATTCTGCCAACATCAAGGTGATGGATGAAGATGGGGGAAGAGAATGCTCCAGGTGCCAGAGCAGAAATTCCCCTGCAGGCCATGGTGAGGCAAGTGTGCCCCTGAAGCCCTTGGAGGTCCACAATGGAGCAGAAATCCTCCCGCAGCCCACTGGGGACCCCACACCAGAGCAAGTGGAGGCCTGAAGGAGGCTGTGACCCCACTGAAAACCCGTGCTGGAGGGGGCTCCTAGGAGAGGATGTGCGATCCCATGGAGGGAGGAGCCCACCTGGAGCAGGTTTGCTCACAGAAATTGTGACCCTGCTGGGGACCCACGCTGGAGCAGCCTGTTCCTGAAGCATGGAACTCATGTTGGAGCAGTTTGTGAAGACCTGCAGGCCCCTGGGTAAGGATGTGGGAGAAGTTCAGGGAGGACTGTCTCCCATGGGAGACAGCAGAAGAGCTGCTCCCATGGAGCAGCAGAAGAGAGTGAGGAATCCTATCCCCTAGGAAAAAGGAGTGGCAGGAACCACTGGCTGCATCCCCTATTACCCATCCCCCTGTGTTGCTGGTGTTTTATTTCTCATTATCCTACTCTAATTTGATTGGTAGTAAATTAAACTAATTTCCCCAAGTCGAGTCTGTTTTGCCCGTGATGGTAATTGAATGATTTCTCCCTGTCCTTATCTCGACCCATGAGCCTTTTGTTATATTTTCTCTCCCCTGTCTGAGCAGGTGATGAAAAAACCCTCAGGAGGCCCATAGATTTATTCAGGAGGTTTTTGTTAAACCTCATTTGGGCTATAGAGTTTTCTGCTCCCTTAATGTGGAAAGGAAAAACTTTCCCTCCAAAATCAAATCTTTTCTCAATTTTGTCTCTAGTTCATGACCAAGGGAATATTTTCAGGCCTCAAAATAGATTTACATTTCATATGGACACAGGCTTTGGTTGAGTCTTATTTTATCATCTGTTCTTAAGTTAATGATGGGGCCAAGGAGCAAAGTTTGGATCCAGTTTTGGAGGAGGAAAGTATGTGTTGCAATGAAGGCTGTATTTGTGATGGTGTTAAGCTTTTTCGGCTAAATTTAGCAAGTCTTCTTTAAGATTCAGAAATGACATTTTTGGTATAAAGAATTGATACAAAAGTCCTTATGCTTTTAGATATATGGATTTCATTTAGAAATCTGACAGCCAGAATTGAAACACTTAGCTGTGACATAGAATTACTCTGTTAGATATCAGGGAGAAAAGGGAGAAGAATTAGCAAAGATGGGTACCAGATGCAAGAGCATGTTTTAGATCAATCCCAGCATTAGAGGGGAGTGCTCCTTCTCTCACCTGTGCAATGGCTGTTCTGCACTGGAGCTGAGCAGCTTTCCTGCAGCTCTCCCAGCAGGCAGCTGCCCTGACAGCATCACACTCCTGCTGCCTGGAGAAGGCAGAGCTGGAAGGGTAAAGCTCCTGTTTACGTTTCAAATGCTGCTCTGGCCAATACGCTGAAAGACAGAAAAACATGCATGCTGAATTTGTAAAATTCCACCAGCTTTTCGAGTTGGTTCTTACATTGCATGCCTCCTTGTTTATTTTCCTGTAGCACATGTGTTAGAGAAAAACCTGTGACTGCTGTAAGGGGCAATTATTTGCACTGACAGTGGTGGCTTTCAGTGCTTAAAACAAAGCTTAACAAGCACATAACATCCCTGTACAGTGTTTTCAGGAATTGCTCTGTAGCAACAGAGGGAAGGAACAAGCAAAGGCAGAGCATGTTCTGCCTTCTGCCTGACTTGAGATAAATGACAGTAATCACATAGACAGTAATCTGGCCTTTTCTGCTCTGCCCACCTGCTGCTGCTGTTGTCATGCTCTGCACTCTGCTGCCATCCTCCGTGACAGCAGCGCCTCCAGCTTGGCACTGCTGGGAATAATTAGGGGTGGCACAGCTCTGCAGCTGCTGCGGCGGTGCCAGGGGGTGCGGGCAGAGAGGGCGCAGAGCTGGGCTGGAGCGAAGCTGGCAGGAAATTGGCTGAGCTGTCATGCCTGCAGCAGTGAGGGGTTTAGCTCTAACGTGATCTCGGGGCATGAAAGGGAAATTTTTGCATCTGGGGGATGAGAGGCTGGAGGGCAGCCCTGCAGACAGGGATCTGGGGGTTCTGGTGAAGGACAAGGTAAATATGAGTGAGCAGTGCCCTGGCAGCCAGGAGGGGACATCTGTGTCCAGGGACCATCAGGCACAGCATCGCTGGCCAGGTAAGGGAGGGGATTGTCCTGCTCTGCTCTGCACTGGGGCAGCCTCACCTTGAATATTGTGTTTGGGGCAGTTTGGGTGCCACAATGTTAAAAAGACATTGGGCCATTAGAGAGTGTCCAATGGAGGGCAACAGAGGTGGTGAAGGGCCTTGAGGGGAAGTCGTACGAGGAGAGGCTGAGGGCACTTGTTCTGCTCAGCCTGGAGGAGACTGAGGGGAGACCTCATGGTGATCTTAAACATCCTCACAAGAGGAAGAGGAGGGAGAGGCACTGGCCTCTTCTCCCTGGTGACCAGTGATGGCACCCAAGGGAATGGCCTGGAGCTGTGCCAGGGCAGGTTTAGGTTGGGTATCAGGAAAAGGTATCTCCCCAGAGGGTGGTTGGGCACTGGAGCAGCTCCCCAGGGTAGTGGGCACAGCACCAGCCTGCCAGAGCTCAAGAAGCATTTGGACAACGCTCTCAGGCACAATGGGATTCTTGGGGATGGTGCTGCAGAGGACCAGCAGCTGGCATTGATGATCCTGATGGATCCCTTCCGATTTGGGGCATTCTATGAATCCATCAAGTCCATGACTGTGTTACAAAGGAGACAACAAGGCAAAATGAGAAGTCCAGCCACAGTCTGAAGTGTAAATTGCCAGAATGGAGCTCTGATGGCAGGCCTTGGCATCTTTTAAGAACAGTCATGATCTTTTAAAATGACCTCTGCCCTGTGCAAGGGGAGCCCTTCCTAGAGCAGTCATGGCTTCTGTGGAACTGTCCAGGACAGAAATCCTCCTGTTTGAAAGGGCAGGCACTGTCAGATTTCAACCTGGAGTAGATCTTAAAACTCTTCAATACATCTCAGCTGTAATTAATAAAGAAACACAAGCCTTTAAGTGTGGAGTAATATTTTTTAAAATAACTATTAATAGGGGATTTAAGAATGCAATCCTACTGGACATAGCTAATTGAAAATGTGATTGGGATATGGAGAATAGGTAATGAATGACCTGGTAAATAGAGCAGGATAAAGAGTAGCAATTTGTAGGATATGGGTCTCCCCAGGCTCTGAGTTCTCAGGCTGAATTTTGAAAGACATTCCTAGGAAATATAAATCTATATGCTTGTTCTGAGGACATACTGCAGTGTTTTGTGTGTGTATATATTCATATATTTATATGTACTTTTATATATGCACAGTTTAACACATTCAGTGTAAAATTGTACGCTGCCATGACAGTGTCCAATCATTTTGGGCTGATTGATTGAAAAACATGTAACACAAAAGATTAATTTTCCAGAGTAGATAAGCTGGAACTGATCTTAAATTATGGAATAAATAGGGACAGTCCCTTTCTGTATCTTTACTGAAAGTTACTATCTGGGGACTTCTGACATGGAAGATGCTTAGGATTTATCATGAGTGCCAGTGCCATGGGTAGGCCTCTGTGGATTGTGGTTTTGAGCCCTCCCCTAGGTTTCTATTGCTCACTTTGGACTTGCTTTAATCAGTCCTTGTGTGGCATCAAGAAATGAGCACCCAGACCTGAAGCCTTCAATAGAATGGAAAGATGATTTTGCATGTTAACTTTTCTTATGCAAATCAATACTTCAATATCAGTTATGATTTTATTGTGAAGTAATCACTAAAACAGGGCTCCTACCAGTTTAAACCTTTTTTCATCTAAGTCTAGTTTTTCAACATTTGCAGCACATAAGAATGCCTTATGTACATTACTGAAGTTGTGTTGTACAGCTCTACTTTTTTTTCTCTCTGCTGCCAGGTGCTAAAAAGAAATTAAATTGGTGTGAGATGATTTTTTCCACAACAATTCTCTGCTGGATGTTGATAATTACCTTCTATATAGTTACAAACATCTCATAATTTGTTCCAGAAATTAAAGTTAAACTGGCTGTTTCCAATTCACTTAATTCTCCTTTAATGTCTTTTAAGAAATAAAAAACTAGAGAAATGGGTAAGATATTAGACATCACATCTACCTTTCTTAATGAGTTATCAAAATAACTGCTAAATGCTCTAGATCTCATCAGTCAAACCTTTAGGTTTGGTCTGGAATGAAGCTCATTAGATCCAGGAAATTTGAAAACAATTGAATTTAACTAATACTTGTTAATTGGGGGAGGTTTTTTTTTTTTTTCTATTCAAAGACTTAGCTCTTGCTCTTCTGTGACTGGAATCAGAGCTGATATGTCTGATGAAAGCTTGTCTTTTGTGATGATCAACACACAAAAAAGCATTAACAACTTGACCCTTTTGACCTCATACATCAATGACTTTGAGGCTCAGTTTCACTTCAGAACTCTTAAGCCTTCCTTTATTGTTCATCCCTTTACTGAATGATTTCTTAACATTTCTTGCTGGTGACATCCAGCTTTGTACCCTGAACACTGTTAGTGAGTAACACTCTGTATTTTAATGTAATCTTGTTGGGCTTTGGTACATTTTGATGGTTATCTGATAAGGTTCTCACTGCCGGTTTGCTTCCTTCTCATTTTTCAGGTCAGTGAAGAGCTCATGGTCTAGTCAAGGTTACTGTGCCACTTGTCTTTTCTCCATCATGAAACAGCTGGCACATAAGGCCATCAGAATTACTTCATTAAAGAGCTTCTATCTCTCCTTAATGCCTTTTTTCCTTAGACCATCCTCTGCAGACCTTTCCTGCCAACCCTCTGGGATTGCTGAAGTGTACTCCCTTGAGACCCATTCCTTCGACTTTCCTGCCATGCTGCCTTCCTATGCCAGGTTGTTTAGAGTAGAAAAAGGAAGAACTCTGAATACTTTTATCTTTTTCCTTGTAATCGGTGCCACCAGATTTTTCTCATATTGTCCCAGATTTTACATACAGGAGGGTATTCATTCATATCCCCTCCCTTTCTCAGGTGCCAAAGTTCAGAGGTTAGTTTCTGTCAGCTCTTGGAATAGTTGATGAGAAGTCATGGGAAGTGTGTTTGTGTTAGAAGAAGTGGATTCACTTCTTGCTTTGAGTTACAGTCTAGCAGAGCCCCTCAACTGAATACCTAACATAGGGTTTTAAATTTGGTGCTCAGATTTTGGCACTTTTCCATGTGATGCCTTTCTTTGTACCCTCCCCAAGTCCATTTCAGCTTTGTGCTGCATTGCAATGTCTCTTTAGGACAGAAATGGAAGACCTGAAGGCAAAAAATCTGATCTGGGAAGTCACAATGCACTGTGCAATTTTCTGCTTTCTGGCTGATAAATTATTGTGTCTTCAGTGTGCTCTGGCATGCAGTGCAATTTGGCCACACAGCAGTGAAGATAGGCTGTCCTGAGCTAATAATCAGGGCTCCTTTGTTTAGACTCCTCAGCCTTTTAGGGAAGTCTTAAAAAAAGACTTCTTATCTCTTTGTCTGTTTTTATTCATGTTTTATCATAAATGGAGAAAGCTCTTAGTCTTGAGAGTGATCACATTAAGGGTGATCACGTTAAGAGGCAATCTAAGAGAAGAAAAATAATCAGCACCCTTTGCAGCAACAGATTGTCCTTGGTATCTCAAGAAAACAGTTAATGGAATGTTGCAAAATGGTTAGAAAAGGAAAGCTGCCTTTCCTGTCATACATCTGAGACCTTAACTTAGCTCTTCAGCTTTAAACCGGCATTTTTAACCACTTAAGTCTGATTATTTGTACCAAAACTATTAATTAACTCTCATTCTTGAGGGACTGGGGCTGTTTTCTGATGACAGATGGAGCAGGAATTGTTCCATGGCGGAATCAGAGGCTGGAAGCTGGTTGTCTCCTCTTGAATGTTTGTAGTAGTAAAATGTTTTCCCTTTCTCAGTATGGTCTGTCATCTTTCCCTGCAAAATGTAATGCTCCCTTAAGGATGTTTTAATTCCATTTAAGAGTTTTCTTGAGTTTAATGGTAGAGAAGTCTGTGCTTCAAGATTCCCTTATTCCTGCTTTAGGGATTTGCTTCATCATGTTAGACTAACTTCATGACTGTTTCAAGATCAGTTTTAAGTAATCAAATTAATATAGATGCAGTAGGATATCTCACCTACCTAGAACTTTTAAAGAAGCTTTGCAGCTGATTTCAATGAAAGTACTCTCTCAGTTTGTTAGGAGAGGCCACTTTAGCAAAGACTTTTTCCCCCCCCCCCACTATTTTTTTTCCTATGTCAACAAGGTATAGCCCAGTGAGATTGGTGACTCCAGCTCTGAGACATTACAGCATGTTCTGTACTACTAGGAACTCCATGGAGCTAGTCATTAATATTTCCATGAAAACTGTATTTTTTAAATAAGTGGATTCATCAAAACTGAACCAGCTCACATTACAAGTTAGTTTTCATTAAGTTTTGAAGACAAATATTTTTGGGGAAGAAGAAATTTTCCAAATTTGCAATACATCTACTTTGACTTTTTTAGATTTAAAAACAGTTCTTTTTCATTTCAAGACGACCTTTCCTTTAGAGAGCTAAGCTAATTATCATTGAAACTTTTCAAAACTAAAAAGTTCAATATTTGATAGTTTAAGTAACATGAATGGATTTTTTTTTGGGGTTCTTCTGGGACAAAAGACTTCATTTCTGCACAGCCACAGATGTTGCCTGCCACTGACTGGCAGGGGAGCTAAAAGCCTGCATCGAAGCACATAATACAGGGTTTAGTTGGGTGTACTTCTAGCCCTTTTCTATTCAATGACATAGTCTGGGAAAAAAGATGTTTCTACACAAGATAATAACTGTAGCCTTTTTGTAGTTGTATTTATAGTTGTAGATCAGCCACCTGTTCAGCACTGATAGCAATTCCTTCAGAAACAAACCTGACCCCTAAACTGGGGATGATGTTTGATTTCAAAAAACCTTTTACTCCTCCCTTCTCATGAGATTTTCACGTGTGTTTTGTGAGTGCTTGCCAGGCTGTGGACTGAAGTGGTGTACTATTATATTAATAAGTTTTGAACAATTCCTATGGGAGATCCAAAAGAAGGACTTGTATTCCACAAAGTAAGTATCAGAAAGATGCAAGTGTTTGTTGCAGAAAGAGCTTTTCTAAAAGCACTCAGCTACCTAACAGCAAATGCCACAGCTATTTTTGTTAGACTCTCCAAAATCTTATATTTCTCAGGGAACATCTGCCAGGGCAAGAACTGACCTGAGTTTTCCAAAGCACTCTGTCTAGAAAATATAACATTTCTTTAGCCCATCAAAACATGGGAATTCCTTGTTAAAAAAAAAACTTACATTTTCCTACTAGGGTATGATATCCACATTTTATTTAAGGCTGCTGTGTGTTGATCCCACCACTTAGAGCCCCTCTTTCTTGATACAGAGCTACTGAAGTGGTAAATTCTGCAATACTTAGTGGGTAGAAGTTCACTGTCAACTGATCCTCTTTGTAGTGTGCAATTCATTTGCCTTCTCTCTTCAGCATCAGTGCTGACTACTTATTCCCTACCCTCATCCCTGATATTTTCTTCCTCTTGCTTATTTATGCCCTTTTCTTTAGCTCTACTTGTGACGAGTGTGGAAATTCACAAATGGGTTTTTTGAGTAGCGCATAACTGAGGCACAGAGATTCTCACAATATCTGCGGATTCTTCACTGTATTTATCTGGTCTCTTTCTGCACAAACTATCCAGATTGTTCCTTTCCCAGCAAAGTTCTTAGCTCCACGAGGCCTCTGAGCACTAAACTCAGGTCCAGCTCTGCTCAAGAGTCTTTGAGGCTTTTTGTTTCTTGCACCTCTCTCAATCTCTGCAACATGTAAGATAAAGGCCCAATTTCTGCCCTCGTTGTCTCCTTGTGTGGATGTTCACCACTGTTCATGTCCCAGCCTTCTGTGGAAAGCTTCTTTTGGCCATCTCCTCAAGGGAAGCATTGAGGTTGAAAGAGTGCCCGTTTTCCTTGACTGGGAGGTAGACAATGATATGAGGGATTTCTCTTGTGTGCTGAAGCATCCCATGGATCACAAATTGCAGCATTAATAATCTCTAGGTGAGTAGATTCCACTTGGTGTTAAGCCTGAAGCTAAAATTGATTGTCACCTAGATTAGACTCTAAATCTGTGTTTTGGAGGATCCTGGGAGTAGGAGGAAGAGAATGGGGGTGATGAGGAGTGACAATAAAGGTCAAAGCTTGTAAAGGAAAAACAGTGAAGAGGAAGAGGAAGAAGCTGCTGTGAAGTCCCCCTTTCAGTAGTATAGTTAGAACTCATGGCTAGAGATTCTAGCTTCTTGTTCTTTTAAAATAAGGACAAAACCAATGTCAAGTAACAACAGGACACACCGAGATTCGAAGTCAGTGTTTCCTGTTCTGCATTTTTTACATGTGGATGTCATTGAGGTCCATACTGTCCCAGCAGCTACTCTGCATTTCTCCAGCATTGTGCCTTCACTCATCACCTTGACATACTTGTTATATAAGAAAGCTGAAGTCACCTATTTTTTCCTGTGTAATCCTTGCCAGTTGTTCCATTTAGGTCTCCCTGCAACTTCCCATGAGATGCTATATACATTGAGGATCTTTTTGATGAGATAGACACACAGCAGATGAAGCCTTGATAATATTAAAGGAGCTATGGAAGCCTTTGGGATGCTTTTGGACAGTGAGGGCAGAGCAAAAGGAAGCCCATATGTTTAGAGAAGCAACATGAAATAATCCAGTTGAAGTACATCATATCTTATTGGGGAAGATACCTATTCTGAGTGATATGACAGATAAATTAAGAAAAAAGTTAGAGGAGGACCTTCTGCAGTTATACATGTAAATGCACAACAGCACATCCATCAATAGTGCTACTTGTGAAAGATTCCTGCATTACTGAGGGAATCACACAACTCAACATGTCCAGAAATAATTTCATCACACTTTTATTTCCATGAGATGATTTTAGTGGCAAGATCTAGCGCTGAAAAAAATCAGGTGCCAGATTTGCAATTAGTTGGCTTTGTGTTCTAGGATAAGACATCTAACTTCCTTGAGCCTATGTTTAAACCTCCATAAATGAGAATAATTCTCACACATCTTCCAGGCTGCTGAAATGTTTAATTAGTGTTTCAGAACTGTTCTGCATGATCCAGATAGGAGGCACAGTAAAGTGCTGCTATTACTTCTGAACACTACATATACCTTCCTTCTATTTTATTTGTGACTGTAAAAAACCTCTTTGCTGCAAGGTGTTTTATTCTATCACCCTATACTGCCTTCCAGACAGAAAAAAAAAAAAAAAAGAACTGAGCCAGACATTGAAACGTTTACAGACACTTTTTGGTAATTGCTGCAGTTAATAGAAACTCCAGTGCTTCAAGAGAAGTTTTCAGTTTATGGCTGTGTTTGAATTTAACATGCCATGAAACCATTCTGACATGCACAGAGCCTGAAGCTTTTGCTGCTCAAACCTTTCTCCACGAAGCTGAGAATCTTAATGAGAAATGAAGGCCTTGAGCTAAGGATCTCACAACAGGCTGTTGCTGTAAACAGAGCAGAAAATGCCCCCCAAGGTGAGAAATTCTCTTTAAAATATTACTCTGCTGTGGAGATGGTGCAATGCCAGTGCTTTCATTAGTAACCAAATAATTTGGAGCCAGGTAGGTGTTTTGGCAGCCACCATATGATAAAGAAGGAAAACCCCACAGCACTCTGGAATGTTTCTGCAGCAGTGCTCAGGCTGCTATGAGAGCACCAAAGTAAAACCCCTCCACTACTGGATCTTCTCTTTCCTGACAGTTTATTTAATTCTTGCACCCACCAGCCCCTTTTTCCCTCTGAAGCACACACTGATGGATGTATTGGTTAACTGCGTTTTGCAGAAGCGAGATCGGTGTTAACTCTGGTTCACTTCTGATATCAGGGAACATCTGAGATTAAGGTCTGGCCTCCATTTCACCAGGGGGGTGCTGAGGGCCAGCATGGGCAGCAGCACAGCCGTGTCCTTCCTCCGCCTTCTGGGCAGGCAGGTGAATCCTGCCACTTGCACTTGTCACATTCAGAGCAACCAAGTTGCGCTCAGCCAAAGTCTATTTCTGGTATTTGGGTTATTTACAAAGAGAGATCCAGTGCAATGCAGGAAATTTAGCCTGAATTCTTGGTTTGCTAAGCTCCTTCACAAAGTTGGCTGTGGTCTGCATAGGGCATTTTTAGAGGGGTGGCGCTGCCACCAGCCAGGTATTCTGGTGTGGCCATGAGCCACCTACCCCAACAACACCCACTCTGTGTTTTCCAGAGGGAGATCTGAGGTCTTCAGGCAGATTGAGGAGGAAGAGGGTTAGATGCAAAAGGCTGGTTTATAACAACCTCTGTTACTCTGCAAAATATTATCTTGAAATAGAACTACATAGTAGTATTGTGGAATTAAAAATTCATACCTAGTTAGAACGTGTCATTTCTCAAGGCAGTAGCAAAAAAATGTGAACTGGGTGCATATCTGATTAGTGCTAATTTAATGAGGGTGCAGAACCTCTAACTTACCCCTGCTGCTTTACATCATAAACATTGGGGATGATTCTGGTTTTGCTAAATGAAAACATTTTAAAAATATACACACGTTTATATATAAAAGTACACACAATTATGAACACACATAAATACATAATTTAAAACGTACTAAATACATATGAAAGATCTGGAGAGAGACAATTATTTCATATTTGTGTTGTTGCTGCCAAAACTGAATGAACAGTAAATGAAACAATGCTCTCTGATCATTATTGTAATCAAATTGAGTGTAAATATTTTGGCAGACACTCTGATTTATGTCAACAATTATTAGTAAAAATATATTTGCTCTTTGACTGAAAAGCAATTTTCATGTATGTCACCAAATTTAGCTACCCCAGGGCATGTTTTCAGTATTAGGTGTGTGTGTGTGCATTACATCAACTGAAAAAGTCCCAGCTGTCTTTAATAAATTAATGTGAATTATTTAACAGTTGCTTGAATTTTTCTTACCTGCCTTACCTGGTTGCTCAATGTGGAAAGGTCCTTCTCATTCCATAATCTTTTCAATTTTATGCTAATTTGGGAGAAGAGAGAGCCATACATAATTGTGTCTGTCTGAAAAAGGATTTGCAGTCTCTTCTGACTGCTTATTTTGAGGATTTATTTGTCCCATACACTCATGTGCTGTTTGTTTTGAATGCAGATGGCACAAGTGACAGAAAAAGTGCCCACTGACATTTTGGCTGATAAAAATAAAAATTTATTAATGGTGACCTGCAGCCAGAAACTGTCCCTGTACCTGGGGCCTTGGTCTCCCATTTTGCCACACTGCCTGCTCCAAAGCTGCACTGAGAATTTCCTCTGGCTGTCCTTGACTTTTCTTAGTATTTAGATGGTTTAATTCAGCTGACCATAACATATAATCTCCTCTTCTGTCCTCCTTGGCTCTCTCAGTTGCTTGTCAGGGCAAGAGCACTCATCAAAGATATTTGAATTCTTGTTGTCTGGAATAGCTGGCTTTTTGCAAATGGAAAGGAAAGGGCCTCCCAAAATGTTTGCAGCTATTTTTGACAAATGTGTGGCAGAAATAAATTCAAATCCCTTTATTTTTGTAACTTATTTCTTGTCCACAAGGAAAGTTTACAGTTAGACAGCCAGTATTACCAGAGGCTGTGGAGTCATTAGTAACATCTTTATCTTTCCGAGGAGAGAGAAATAAATCCAGTCAATCAGATTACCCATTAGTTGGGTGGAAGATTGGTTTTATAGGTTGTTTTTTCACCCTTTCTCTCATAAAGGGAGAAGGGGGTTTGGAAGCTGGTAGCTTTGAACACCTAAGAAAAGAGTCATGACTCACCTTGTTATTTCTCCTGAACAGGGCAGATTGGGTGCTTCAGGAGTGTAACTTGGCAATCAGAAAGGATCTTCTCCTGTCATGACCATTCTAGTAGCAGGACATTCTCCTGAATTTAGTGACACTGAGTGACAATTTGCCATAAATTCCATGAAATCAAGTGGAGCCTTTCAGCCTCATTGCAAGATATGATAGAAGTTGCAGAAATTCCTTTGGAGGATCTGAGTTTCTTTGTGCTACAGTTTCTTGGAGTTGGAAGGGGGCTGGTCTATCAAGAAACCTTAAAGTTAATAACATGACAACTAAAATGGAATGAAAATGCCCTTTTTCTGTTCAGCATTACGAGTTTCTTAACAGATATGGCAGAGCTGGGCCATAACTGAAGCTGGAAAATTGCAGGAGTCTTTACAGGCAGAGCATTTCTATTTTGCCACTTCTGTTTTTTTGTAAACAATATTAGTAGGGCATCTCCAAGAGCAGACAAACCAAATAATTTGACCTTCCATCACTTATCAATGGAAGTGGAAGGATGCTGTTAATTTGGAATATTGCATGGAGAAATCACTGAGCTCTAAAACCCTTTGTTAGCGACAAACATGAAGCAGATGCCACGTTGTTTGTTACTCGTGACACCTTCAGAAAGCAGAGAATAGCAAACATATTTTTCTCTGTACCAGAGGGACCCACACAGCAAAGTGCATATTTGACACATATGAGAAGAGAAAGGAGTGCTCTCCATGTGCCATCACTGAGAAATGCTGAGAGGAGCAGGGTGGAGTCTGTGAGTAAGGAGAAATGGAGGGGAGCACATGAGCCTGGGCTCTGGAAAGCAACAAGGGGAAGAATTGTAAGGTAATTGCAGGAAAGGGGACTTCTTGTTTAGAGCTGTAACAGAATGAATCAGAAGAGGATAAGCAGTTGGGGAGATCAAATGTAAGCTGAAAAGTGGACTGTGGAAAATAGAAACGTTGGGGCATCCCTAATTATTTGTGTGACACACCAAAGGTGTCCTTGCTTGTGTGAGAGATTCCAGGCTCCTGGAATTTTATGTAATCCTGAAATTTTATGTAATTTTGCAGGGTATCCTGAAAGGGCCGAGCAGTGGGAGTTTGGTTTGGAATCCTTTCTGCTTTGATTAATCTTAGCCCATTCTCTGGGCCCTGAAACACAGGCAGGCTGCCTGGAACTTGTGGTATCACGTGGCAGCATCCTCACTGGCAGTCTGAATGAAAAAATGAAAAAAAATGGTTTGGTATCAGGCTTGAGTTGGATGTCCTGGCTTAGTTGAAAGGAGTGAAATTTAACATGCTAAAGTAAGACATTTTTCTGTGCAACATGCAATTCAATCTGTCTTGCAATGGGCAAATAGGTTAGAAGACTGGACTTGTATTTGAATAAAAGCAGTGATTAGTCTGGTTTGCATAAATGTATAAATGCCAGCTCCTTGTGTTTTAAGGAACTTGTAGCTGGCATCGGGAAGAAATTGTGTATGCATGCAGCTGGTTTATGTTACCAAGATCTTCAAGGCTTTGTGGAGGTCAAGTACTGAGATTTAGGTTTTTCTTTGGCTCTTTTTTGGCTTTTGCAAAGGGAGCAGCTGACATTGCTGCTGAAGTGTTTCTGTCTGTATTAGTTGTTATTCTGGGGAAAGGAAAACTTAAAGCAAAATTTGGGAATAATCACTGAAGCCAGGTCTCCTAGTCCTGCAGTCAAACCACAGAGTAATCCCTTTTACAGGCTGGTCAAACCCCATTTTACAATAGCTCTCTCTTACTTGGGAGGCTGTTCTAGGATCTCCATTCTTTTTTGGTTAGAAATCTTTCTTCTAATTCCTGCTCGAGATCATAGGCATGAGCTCGTTCTTGAGCCACAGTGTCCTTTTGGTTAAATAGCTCTTTTCTCTCCCTTGTACATACCATGATTTGTGCAGAGGCAGCAATGACACGGTGTGATGTTATTACTGGCTAGCCTCAGGTGAAGGGATCACACACCAAACCTGCCTTGGCATGAGTGGGAATGCATTCCCTTACAAGAGAAAATGATGTAGCCCCATGTTTGGGACCTGTTGGAAGGATTTGAAGCAGCACAACTTTGAGTGTTGATCGAGCCCATGTTTATTCTACTCCTCTAATCAGGAGGGATGAGTCACTCTGCTGTGCAAACCCGGGCCTGGGGCCTGGCAGCAGCTCCAAGGAGAGAAGTGATGCTGAAGGGATAACATCACTTGGGTCGTGCTGCTCATCTCGCCCAATGCAGAAGCAGTTTCTGTTTGTGAAAGTTTGTTTGTGAAAGTTTTATGTTTGTGAAAGGATCTACACACTTGACAGGAAGATTGTGTCCGCTGCTGGTGTGAAGCCTCAGCCCTGTGGTGGGATGCAGCGGTTTCTTAGCAGAACTTTTTGTTGTCACCATGAGAACAAAGGAGGTGAAGATCAAACTTACTTAAAACTGCAGAGTAGCTTGATGTGCGTTGGAGAAGATGCTGGGCCAGCCAGAGTACCTGCCTTGGCACTGAGGCCTGGGAACTTTTTTCTATTTTTGTAATTTTTTTCTGTTAACTTTGCACTACCTCAGTTGTGTCTGTTATTCCTGGTGGAGCAGGAAAAGGCCTTAATGGCAGGGCTGGGCCTGCTTTCCTTTGCTTTTGATTAATTTAGGCTTTTTGATTAAATGGCAACTTTCATCACTTTCAGCAGTCACTTTGTGACAAGGCAATTTATAGATGCATTGGCATTATATGATTAGGACAAGCACAGTAAATAACAAGTGAGAGCAGTGATTTATTTTGATATTTAAACAGATCCTCCTCCAAATTCAAAGTTCATGCTGTTTTCATATACAGAAATATCTTTTATTTGTTTGCTGGGCAATCTAATACTTGGTGCCCCTTTCAAGGATAACTGCTGCCATGCAATTCTGAACACAAAACACAAAATATTCAATATTTCTGTGAAATTTGGTCTGTATTTCTGCAAACCCCAAGCTAACTAGATAGCGAGAAGGAAAGGTTAGAGTACAAACAACTCTTTTGGTGTTTCCATCTCACACCAAATGTGCTGATAATTAAATGTCACATTCTGGTTAATCAACTGCAGTTAATCTCCAGCTACCAGAGTAACCATCTCAAACTGAAGGTCTAGAGCCTCTCACTGGGCATATTAACCCAACTGTGCAGAGACAGACAAGTGCTAGTGACTGACACAACTGCTGGAGTTGGTTAGACATTTTCTGGAAGTATTTCCCTTCTCCAAAAGTAATTTCAGCAAATTTGAAATACTTGAAAGATGCGTGTTAAATTAGACAAAATAAATAAAACACGGGAAGAACAGAAGCAGAACATCCTACCATTTTCTTTCCAGAGTTTTGGAACAGAATATTTTGTTTCTTCATTATGAAACGTTTGTTTTGTTTTCAACGGCTACACTGATGTTATAAAACAAAGAGATGGAATTTAGATAGAAGGTGTTACTCCCTGTGAAGAGAAAAGGATTTGCTTCATTTTTCTGGGGGAATACTCAAGAACTTTGGACTTCCTTGCTTCTGTTGAGGATGTGGTTAAGTGTTACAGAGTTGGGTTCCTCTGGGAGCCACAGACCACACCAGCCCTGGCTGCAGTGCAGTTTTGTACAGTCCCACAGGAACAAGCTGAAGGATGGGTAAGCTGAGTGAGGAAATTCCTGACGTTATGTGACGCTACCTTCACAAATTCATATTTGGACACCTCCTCTGGACAGGCAGTAATATGAAGCACACAGGCCCTGAAGTGGTACATGGAATAGAGAGATATTTAATAGGGATATCTTCAACCAAATGTTGAGAAGGCAGGGCAAGAGAGTCACTTTGGTATTAGGTGTTGTAGGTGCGCATAACAGAGCGGTGAATTGTCACCTACTGGTGCCTGATAACAGGTTAGCTGCAGCTCTGGATGCTTTCCAGCAGCTTCTTCTAGAAAGCAGCTCTCAAACTACCAACCCAGAACAAATAATAGCATTTAGAAACTCATGAAGTTGACAAGGCTGAAGGTAAAACATGTTCACCTACCTAAGAACATGCCATCTTCTCTGGGAATATTTTGAGTGGATCCTGCTCCTGTCCTCACCAAAACAACTCCCTCAAATGTGGGGTTTCCCTTTGACTTGGTTTGCATTTCCAGGGGCAAATATTGGGGCAGTATGTCATTCTCACTTGGTTGTCGTCTATAAGAATAGTTCTTGGGTCCCCTTTTTCCTCATTGAAAGACTCTGAAGGAGTGTAATTTTTCTGCTCTCACTTTTGTTTTACATGCCATGCTAATTATCTTGGTTTTGAAAAAGACTGATTGGTCTGTTAGTCTTCTGCTGGTTTGTTTGTCTGAAACCTTTAAGGATGACATAAAGAAGCAGGTTTCCCTTTTTAATGTAATAAATGGGTATAAGTTTGAACAAGGACTCAAATAGAAATAAAAGGTTAATGGCAGACTACTACCAATAAAAAAAAGGCAATTTTGAGGGTGGGGGTGGTGTTTAAATATACAAGAATAGAAGTATTGTGAAAGGACTAAGACATCACACCCAGATAGCTGTACATGTTTGCCTGCAGATGCCTACAAAGGTCACCCAAGCTGTCATGCAAAGATCTGGGGTTCTGTGATTCCAGTCTATTTATGCTGATTCATGGATTAGAATAGTGTCTCTGAAATTTCTTGAGATCCTTGCTAATGATAAATTCTTTCTTAAAAGCATTCTTTTCCTCCTAGATAGCTCTGATGTAAGACTCTCTGGCAGACTGACCAACATGATGTTTTAACCCTTGTTTGGATTGTTCTGATTTCTCTCCTGTTCAGTCTTGTTAATAATCTTTACTTGATTTGCAGCCACAGAACTAGGCAGCAGAATTCATCTTGTTGTCACAAGGAGGTGCATGATGCACCTGGGGATTATTTAACTGGATACATGCAAATTCTGTTGATGGAGAAATAGCACTTTCTCTGCACTGGGGTGGGGAACCTTACAGTTCCCTGTGGGATTTAACTCTGATTCCCTGAAAGTAAGGGGAGGAACAAAAATCTGCCAAGTTAAAAAGTTCTCGGTTGGGGAAAAAGTAGAATTGATGGATGAGCAACCTAAACAACAGATATCAGGATTCAATAATGCTGTTTGAGATGGAATACTATAGGTGTTAGTACCTGGCTTTCCCAGAGTTTAAATGCAAAGGATGGTGTTGAAACTTACCCCTTTTTTGAAACTTGATATTTTTTGTGAGATCTCTTCATTGTAAAGCATAAATTCCCTGACAGACTGGATAAATCTAGGGAAGATCTATGTAGAGGCTTCCCTGTGGCACACAGTGGAGGGACTAGGAGGTGCCAGGAGCCAGCAATGCCCTGTAGTGCTCCTGCAGCTTCTGACTCAAGAGCTCAGGCAGATAATCCTCCCTCCCTGCTGAGGTGAGGCTGTACCTTGGCTCAGAGCTTTGGCTATGTCTCCATGAGTGCTTTATCCTCTAGCACACACTTCACTGAAGAACCCTGTGCTCCAAGAAGCAATAGTGAACCTCATACCCTGACCCTCAGGTTAGATGCTGTAACCAAAAGACCTCCAGTTTTACCTGGTAGCCCCAAGAGCTGGCATAGCTCTTCTGCTTAGAAATGTTAACCCCTGTAGGTTAAACATATGTTTATTTAAGTTCTCAGGAAGCTGCAAGTTGAAGGATGCATTTTTACCCTGGTTTCTTTCTGCCTATTTAAGGACTTTGCTTCTAGGCTGCTGCTGGTGCTGTATGTGGTGGTTAGAGACACTCAGACACTGGGACATCCATGCTTGAGAGGAGAGTGTGGGTGTGTTGATGGAACTACCAGGAGGTACTATGCATGCTAAATCTCAGGAGGCTGGAATTAAAAGATTTTTATTACCACACGAGAGCAGATGAGTTGAAATGGGTGTGCTACTTGCAGAGCTCATGTTTGGATTTCTTACTAACCCTTTTCACATTACTTGTTCCATTATGCCTTTTTCCTTTGTGAAGAGAACAATTAGGTACAGTTGCAAATAATAATTTTATAGTGGGCATAAATCAAAATCCAATCAGGTTTGAAAATGAGGAGTTTTGGATCCATTGTTATCAGTTAATTCTTTTCCCCTTAACGTATAACCACCCTTCTAAATTTAGAAAAGCCAGCACACAAAATAAGAATGTGTGTAAATCTGGACCTTTCCATCCAAGTTTGTTTCTGCTTTTGGCACTGACTTGTTCAAGTCACATTTGCAGTAGCTGCCCAAACTGTGCAGAATGTCAGTGGATGAACACGTCTGCAGAGCAATGCACAAATGCATTCAAGTGTACATTTGCCCATGAAGAGGCTGTAACTGTCTCTCCAGATACTGGGTAGGTGTAAACAAGTGACAATTTCTGCACACACGAACAGAGAGCATTTATAGATAGCACAAAAATGGGATTTTTCTGGAGGCTGGTAGGAAATGCGATCTTCGGATACATCCTTAAGGCAGCACCATCTCTAAACTGAGTTTACATCTTTTATCTCTGTAAAACCTTACTCCAGGTTTCTGGATCTTTTTGCTTCTGCTCAGGAGGTTGCATTGAAAATCTTTCTCTGTTTTCCTTGGTATTAATTGTCCTTAGGTGTCAGCCAGAGCAGTGGGCTCTACATTTCCCCAGCTTCTGAGGAGAGAAGCAAGTCCTAGAACAGGAATGTACAGGCAAGAGCAAAGCAGAAACTCTGCCTTGGCTGCTTGATGAGAGGGCTGATCCAAGAGCCAAATCCAGTTCCTAAATCTTGGTTTCAACCCTGCATTAGTAACTGATAATCCCGTGCACCTGATTTTCCCTACCACTGACTAGTTTTAAAATACTTACTTTGAGAAGTATCAACATCTAAAGATGATGAAATTTTGCATAGTGTGGGTTCTATGCTGTCCCACAAGACAGTACTTTCTTCTCAAGATCTTCTGATCTGTAAGTGGAGGAATGTGTGAGGCTTTTCTGTAAATGTGATCTGGGAGCCAAGCTGGGCTGCTCCTGGTTCAAGCTGATGTATTGTTCTGAGGCACAACTAGACTTTGAATAACAGTTTTATTGCTAATGCTTATGATACAGAGGAATGCATTTAAATGTCCTTCCTTGAATTTTAACTAAAATATGTAATTCAGGCTCATCAAGTATTTCTCATCATTAATACTACTATTATTATTTTTACTGCATTTCACTTTCAGGCAGCTGTTTTTCACAGTAGTTTGCTAGTCCAGCTAGCGTGAGGTATGGACTGAGCCTCTCTTCAGCAAGCTGTTGCTGAAGACACGGCTTTGTCAATGTCAAATGACGTTTCTAAGTGCTTGGGGACATTGTAATCAGGCCTGGGATATCTCCTTTTCTGTTTTCTACCTGATCTGGTAGGTAGACTAGAACAAGCTTTGTCTGTTTGGTCCTTAATTAGGCAGATTTCCCCCAATGGCTGGAAGGAGTCTAAGCAGCAGAGCCTCCAGCCCTGAGGCTCAGTTTTGAAACAGCTGCAGGTTGCATGTTCCTTCCCTATCCAGGGAGCTGCTTGTCTCCCTGCCACACACAGAAACAGCACATTCCCACACGAGGAAATGCTTTTCTCAGTTACAGGTCCTGCTCATGTCTGCAGCCAGCACCTGGCTTTTTATATTGCTGCAAAAGGAGGGAATCTGTCCTTTGGGTAACCAGCTGCCTTCAATCACAGCTGAACTGTGCTTTTGATAGCTGTGCTGCAGAAGCTGCTGTGAGATTTCCTAGATCCTGCAGGCAACTGAGTGGAAAATATGTTGTGTGTGTGTGTTTGTATCGTTTCCTGTACTTCTAGAGAAGTTTGGCTCTGTGCATTGGCACTCTTAAAGAGAGCATCTAGCAGTTTATCAGCATTAGGAAAGGAACAGGTGCTCCTCAGGCTGATACACCTATCCAGGGAGAGCTCTGGCATGGCTTCCTACCAAAATGACGCTCATGGTTCGTGTAAGTCAGGCTGGTGCTTTATAGAGGAATAGACATTGTCCAAGAGCTGTATAGGAACAGCTCAGAATGGGGACCATCCTCACCCTTCTTGTGTCTTTAGCTTGGTGTTTGAGCCCATACCGTGTGTGGTAGATTGATATTTTTTTTCTTCTTGTCACAGCTATTTCAAAGGAGGAATACTTAGAGCAAGCAGTAAGTCCAGATGGAGTGTACAGGTCTCTAAAAATAATGTCTGTGGAACTGAGCATGCTATTTTAGCCCAAACAAAAGAGGTTCAAATGTGAGTAGTTGTAGGTTAAAAGCTTCAATGGCAAAAGTGTATCTTCAGGTACTTTTCTTCATCACTCATATCTTCCACAAATTCCTTGGGTTTTTTGTATTGATTGATACAAGGTCAGCAGCTTTACAAAAAGCCAATAAGCCACATCTTGCTACAACCACGTTTCTTGGCTTCTGTGCAGTCAAAATCTAAACTTTATGCCCACATGGATTTTATTTAAGCAGTTACATACATATGCAATGATTTAAAAAGCTCTCCCACAGAGGGTTTCATGTTTGTATTATTGTTTTGTTTATACTAGTAGTAGTAGCTGACTAGAGATATATCAGTGTCTTCTGGGGAGGCTTGTCCTTTCTGCATATGTGTGTTTGTGCATGCATAACAATACACTTTTGTCTTATTTTATAACTCTTAGGCTATTTATGTCATTACATCTTCACACCCAGCCCTGGTTTAAAAGCATTAAAAATTATTTTTTTCTAGAATTTTTCAAACTTTGAATATAAGTATGGAATTCTTGAAAGATAAAGTACTTTTTAAAGTTCTTTAAATTGTGGATTTCTTTACCTGGTGGTGCAAAAACCCAGCAATCAGCTTTTCCAATCCCAAACAAGTCCACATTCAGTTACAAAATCAGCAACTGTAACTTTGGCTCCAATATGGTGCATACAGTTTGTTTCACAAAGAGATGGTTTTGCAGATGGAAATGATTAGCAATAAAATGTATTGCAATAATGGAGCATGCTAAGGTTACATAAGTTCAAAAATAGAGTAAAACCAGACTGTCATTTGCCTTCTCATGGAGCTGACCCAATTAAAAATGGTCACTGTGCTGCACCACATGAGCAGCTGTCCTCTCAGTTCTATCCACTTATCTCCTTTCTTTATTTTTCCATTAATTTTCCTCTCCTTGCTTGATCTACCAGTTCTTCCCACTTTGTGTTCACGTAGCCCATCTTAGCCTCCTCTCTGGTGTTTCCACAGGAGATTTTTATTCCCTCTCTGTGGTTCTCTGAGAAGGGATGTGCAGAAAAGACAAAAAAGCCTGGTGTGATTCACCCCAAAGTGCAACCCACAGCACTTAAGGTGCAGCGCTGCTGTTGGGAGCTGGGAAAATGTGTGTTGTTGATGTGCGGATAGATACGAAGGTTGCCCTTTGTATTTCCTCCAGGAATGTCCAGACAGCAAATGAATCAGTGAGTGCAGAGGGAAAGTTCATTTAATGATAAATCACACTTTCCCCTTCCCACCCAAGGCATATAAAAGGACCTTTCTCCCACAGCAGGGAAGAGGCAGGTGCAAATTCTGGGACTAAGGAAGTTCTCCTGTGCCTGGCAGTGTCAGGAACAGCTGTTCCCTTGTGGGAATCCAGGGTATCCCTGTGGCTGCCCTGGAAGGTCTGGGACCCTGGCAGGGGGTCAGGAACACCCCTGTACAGAGCCCCGAGAGACACTGTCTCTGATCTCTGTCCATGGAAGAGTTTTCAATCTTACAGGACTAATTACGAGCTCTGAGTGTTTGATAGAAGTAGTAATTAGTGTGGCACAGGTGCAAAAGTAGAATTTAAGGATTCTAGATAAGGGGTTCAAAGGGGGCAAGATGGAGGAAACTGGGCGTGCCTTGTCCTTTTTCTTCTTCTTCATGCCCTCCATGTTTCACCGTGGTGTTGGCATTTTTCTGTTGGTTTGGGCTGGGGACACACTGCTCAACATGGGTGATAGATATTGGCGCGTTATTGTAAATATAGCACACGTAGTTTTTGGTATATAATGTTTGTAACATCCCATTGAGGGGCAGAGCCCCGCACGCTGTCCTGCGAGACAGACCTGCTGCAGGGCAGAGAGGAAATATTTTAGATAAGAAAGAATAAACTACCTTGAAAACCAGCACAGACGGATTACGACTCCTTCTTTGGCAGCGGGGCTGAAAGACAGAGACTTTCTACAACCTCGGGAGCATCTAAATATCATGGATCCCAACACTGCCTTATCCTCTGTTCAGGATAGCTGCTGGGGACTGGAGCATACATGTGCCACAGACAGTGTATTGCATTACAGTTAGCCTGAAAAAGCCATTTTCAATTGGGCTGCATTAGTGAAGGACATAAAAGTCTGCGTGAAGCTGCTCAATGAGGTTTGCAGTTAACAAGGCAGGATTAGCCCACTGAGGAGGGGGAAGATGTAAGAAATTACATTTAGATTGCCTTCCCCCAGCTTGCTTCATCAAGTGTGATTATCTGACTACCCTCTGGCTTGTTAACCATGTACAATAACAACTGTACAGGAGAAAAATAAAAGCCAACTTGCTCATTCAGGGAGGCACAAGTAGGATAAACACCACAGCTTCTGCATGGAATGGTTGTGCTTTGTTTTTACAACTGCCACAAGGTGGGAATCTAGGGAAATAGCGAATCTTATCTTCTCCTATGTATGAATTCTGACAGGCAAAGGATTACATGAAACTAGCAAGCGACAGGGCAGGCTCAAAGCAGTCACAGGGACTTGGCTTTTAACATGTCCTAGGATACATATGTGGATCTCCTTCATGCAGGGTGTCATGGATATTAAAGTGTTCACAGAAGTTCAAGAAAGGTCTAGTTCAAATATGTCTCATCTTGGTTTTAGTAACTCTGGTCTGTCTAACCACCCTATGATGGGCTGCCCTGCTTTGTACAGTAGTGGCTACAAATTTTCAAACAGCTCAGGGATTTTTTTTTATCTCATGAGATTGTTGGAGAATGAGAACCTTTGACTCTGCCACTGCTCCTCATGGTCCTGGTTCTCTTCTTTTCTCATTGGATGTCTGTCTCTACCTTGTGGTCTTCCACATTTAGAGTGCAATTCAGCTGCTTAATCTTGGGTACCTGCCCTTTTAGGTACCCGGACTATCCTACCTGGCCTCCAAGGGAGCTTGGCTCTTCATTAGGGTCCATGGCAGATCTGCCAGCCCAGCATGGCTGCCTCAAAAACTTTTTCAAGTTTTTCAAAATGTCTCTGTTCAGAAAATTGAAACTTGTCCTTAAAACACATGTTTTGTTTAGCAGTTTTTAGTACATTTGCATTTGACTGTATGCTTTGAATTCTTTATTTCCCTCCTTCCCTCCTTCCCATTTTTCCTTCATTCTTTTTGTGAATTTCTCTTCTTTTTACTTCCTATCGATGTCACCTCCTCTTTGTGCCCTCCCCCCCCTCCTCTAACTCTGTTAATGGGATTGCTCTCCATCAAAAAGGCATTTTGGAGTATGGGAGCTCCCTTCATTTTGTGAGCTGAAATTAGCCTGTGGATTGTGTAGTGAGCTCTGTGTGTGTGGCTAGAAACTGTTAACTGACACCTCCCAAAGAGCTAAATTACACAACAAAAGAAAATCACTTAAGTTTTAGCTGATGACTTGGCCTTCCCACATGCCCATTAGCAAAACTGCAATTGGGATAATTCATTAATGAAATCATCTTCCAATAATAGTTGTTTGGATTGAATCAACTGCATCTGTGTACCTCTTCCTTCTGTCTGCCTTGTGTTGGGAGTGTGACTCAAAGGCTGGGAGCACCTCGCTAGCCAAGCGTGCAGCCTCTGTTCCGTGGTGGTGCCTGTGGCAAGCGCCAGCCCCACCAAGAGAGGCCAGGACAGCCAGGAACCCAACCCTTCTTCTGAGGCATCCCCTTCCCCTCACTTCCCTGCCTCATCTCTGCAACCCTAGGCGCCAAAATCACCGAGCAGTTCCAGATCCACGTCACCGAGGAACGGGTTAAAATGCTGAACGGAGAGAGTGGCTGTGTGTGTAATGCCTGCACAGCCACCCACGTCCTGAGCCCCAAAGGGAAAGCCTCAGATCTCCTTATATGGGGATCTTTTTTCTGAAGAAAGTGGTCAGGATTTGGCCGTGTCTGTGTGAGCGCAGTGCTGTCACCTCCCGTGACCTGGTGCCACTGCCTCCGAGGCAGGAGGGAGGCTGTGGGGGTCAGGACAGCTCAAACACTGCTGCTTTTAGTAGTGCAGTGCACTCACTAAGAAACCCGGTGGGTATGAACTTTACCTTTGCAGCCTTTTTTTGAGACCCGTTAACCCTGTTTGAATATTGTGCTTCTATAGATTTCCTGCTCCAGCTCTCCTGTCCAAAATTATTCTTGTATTCTTCTCTGATTTTTTTTTTTTTAATTACCACTTTCCAGGCATGGGCACGTTTGTGTGCACAACAATGCCCACACATGCACTCAACCCAGTACAGCTGGCCTGCACATGAGCACAAGGGTGTCTGAATGTGCAGGGGGCTTGGGATGATTATTTACATTTCCTTTTATGGAGATCTCTGCAAATGTAGTTTTCTGGTGATTCATGTTTTGGCCAAAGCTTGAGTCTTTTCCAGCTTTTTCATTAAAAAGGCTGTTGTGTTTAGTGATACTTTGCATTTTTGCCCCGCTGGCTGCCTTGAGCTGTGCAGTGCTGTGTGTTGCACTGGTGGGGAGGAGAGAAGGAAAAGCAAGCTGGGACACAGGAGTGGCTGGGAGTGCAGTCAGGGCTACAGACCTGCCCAGTCATTTCCCAGTGTCCTTCCAGAGTGACAAAAGCAGTGACTTCCATCTTCCCTGCCTGCCATCCAGAGCCTGCAGCTTCTTCTTTCATTTCAGTGCTGTACCCAGGGTGAGAGAGGCTGTGCTCTACACACAGACTCATCTCAGAGCCACAGCCATCCCTGCCTTTCTCTCATGGGTGGGCTCCCCTTCCTGCTGCCTGGAGTGGCCCTGGGGTGCATGCTGGCAGGCAGCCCCAAGCTGAACTGGAGTTTGGCTCTCCCTGTCACTTCTGCACTGGATGGAGGTTCCTGTGGCTGTGCACTTCCAGCAGGCTCACCTCGGAGCAGCTGCATGGAATAAAAGCAGTGATGTCTGTCAGGCTCAGCAGGGTGGGGGCTGCCAGGTCCCACGGCCTTGTAAAGGATATGTATGGGGAAACTGAGGATGAGCACAAGCTAAGAGGGAAGCAGCTGTCAAGCTGTGTGGCACAGCCATTGCCAGGCCTGGGTTCAGGTGTGAATGTTATGATTCCAACACCTCAGTGCTTCTTTTTCTCTTTGATGCAATAGCTGTAAGCCATGCTTCTCCCTCCATTCTCCATCCTTTCAGCTTCACTCTAAGTCCTAAACTGAAGGAAAAGGCAGGTTTTGCAGAGACCAGAAAACCTTCATGCTCAAGCCCAGATCTTCTTTCACTGGGAGACCTCAGTTCTCCAAGCAGAGCGACGGGCTCTGGAGCATGGTTCAGCAAGAGCATCCACACATCCCTCTGAAACCTCAGCTCCTCAGGGAGCCCTGTCTCCTGTGAGATGGCAGTGTTCCCATCTCCCAGGTGTGAAGGAGAGGCACTGTCCCCTCCCTGGTGTTTTGACACCACAGGACGCCTGCTCTTGTGGCAGTGCATGTGCCACACTGTGAGCCGGGAGTCACTGCCGGGTATCTACCTGCAGCATGAACCCAGCATCACTTTGCTCTTAGAGATGCAGTCACGAAGTTCTATTTCCTAAATGAGATTGCAGCTGGATCCTGCCTGCCCCACCCCATTTTCTTAGGATCCTGTAGTAAATTCTCTCTGCCTTAAGCTGAGAAGAGCCATAACTTCACTCTCCCAGCAGAGGTTTAGGCCACTGCATGAGAGCTGTGGGCAAAGTGATCCAGTGGGATCCAGCTGCGGCCCTTCAGTTCCATCAGTGAGCAGTAACGTACAGCTGATGCTTTCCTTTTCCACTGGTGATGCAATTGCTTCATCCCTTTAGAAAGACTTGAATTAATTTCTGAGGAATTGGACTCTTCTCATCAGGCTGCCTGTGACCCCTGATAGTGCTAATACTACAAACCCAGACTTGATTAATCATTAGGCTTTTAAAGAAGATTTCCAAGCCTAGCTGCCTGGATTATCTGCAGCCACTGCCAACACTGACACAACAACCTTTAGTAGAAAGGGACATGGTTGATGTTCAACTATACAAACAAACAAGCATTGCTATTCCTTCTCTACAAGACTAAAGTTTGGGAAGGGCTTTTTAGTTGCACTGAGTCTGTTTTCAGACCCTCAAAGTAATCACTTCATTTCAGGTCAGAAAGGTCTCTCTTCAGTTCCCCAGCAGCTATAAAAATCAAATCATCCAAATGCCTGAATGAGAACATGATCTGTGAATTCAAACTTGGCCATGTGTAACAGGTGCAATTCTTTTACTTTTGACCCTTCAGGCTGTAAGTCCCATTAATTTGAAAGATCCTTGTGGGTCTCTTCCAACTCAGAATGCTCTGTGATCTGTGAAAAGTGCTGCTAGTAGCTTTAATATAAAAATGTTTGTGCTTCTGTTGTCACATTCCATACACATTCAGCTAAATGTGTCCATTCCACCATGTGACTGGTTTGAGCTGAATACCTTTCATCTTTCTGTGATTGCTGCCAGGCTTCTTGGTACCTCTTAGATTACCTTAGATTACTGAAAGTTGTTTTTTTGGGGTTTTTTTGTTTGTTTGTTTGTTTGTTTTTTTTTTTGAGGGAATGATCTTTTAGTCATGACATAAGCATGTACATGATCAAGGGAATCCTGAGTGTCCATCTTCAAGATACCCCTGGAATCAATTTGTGGCTTCACCATTGCCTAGTCCTGGACTCTCAGGAAGTCATTTAAACTGCCATTTCCTGAGTGTGTTTCTGTATCTGATTCCTTGTGGTTTGTATCCTTTAGATATAAAAGAGATGTGTCTGTTGAGTTCTCCTTCTTTGTCTCTTTGCCAAGGTCTGCATATTTATATTTTCCTTAGTCCTTCCTTTTAAACGGGTTACACCGAGTTTAGATGCAGTGATGTCAAACAGTATTCAATAAGTGATGTGTAATACTTGTGTAATTTGTGGGACCTCTTGAGCAAGAGAAGATAAATTGCTATCTTTGTGAGCTAGAGAATCTTATGCTAATGGCTTGTTTCAAAATAGATACTCAGAGAAGTCAGAGTAAGGCAAAAATTTATTAAATCATGAAACTTCTCTGGCTCCTAATATGGAATATTTTCTGTATAGAGCACTTTCAATTTTTGTCCAAAATCTTTCGAAATACCCTTAGCAATGGAGCTTTTGAACTTGCTTTTGGAAGACTGCTTGATGTCATACTAGAACTACTTGTAAAGACAAATTGATGTTTCAATGAAAGTTTATCTTTTCATAATTTATTGTCATTACTCATAGATTTACTACTTCTTGCACAACCCAAAATTCCTCTCCTTTCTTAGTGTTTATAGCCTTCAAGTATTTGTCATTTCTGGTTGTATTCTTTTTCTTCGTTGTCTTTGAGCCAAGGTCTGTGTATTTCATTTTCTTAACGTCTTCTTTTAAATCAGCCCCTGGATGTTCTTGTTTCTCTTCTGCTACTGCTTTAGCTCCATTTTTATTTAAGTTAATGAGATTTCCCAAAGTGAATGAAATATCCCTGAGTGTTCTAGAAAGAGGAACAGAGTCTTGTAAAACCATTTTAATTCATGGGACTCTGAGGAGGAGGTCACAAGATCCCTAAATCAATGTGGGAATTCCCAGATATTCTGTTTATTACAGGATTTTCTATGTAAATAGAACACCTTGTAAAACAGATTTTTTTTTTTTCTCTCTGTTTCTGGTCAGCCAGCACTCTCAGCTTGCAAAGGCTCCTAATGTACCTGTGCAAATAAATTGTGCAGGTAGAGCAAATCTGGTGACTTTAATTCAATAGGGAGACCAGTCTGAACCCTGCCACTTGCTGTGTGAACACAGTCAGACTTGCTGTCCTCATGTACTTGGGGTTTCCAGTTGTCATTCCAGCCTTTAAATCTACTTTCTCCTAACATTCTGATTTCTGATCTAACTTTCTAACCATTTTTTTTTTCTTTTCGTTTTTAACCATGGCATTCTTTGTTAATAGACCCTTCACTTTTTCTGGAGCAGTGATGAAGATGTTAGGTAAAATGTGGACTAACATTCTTTCATATAATATTTCAGTAAGCTAAGTGTGCAAACTTGATGTAGAGACAAAACCCAGATTTTTGTTTGCTGTCATTCGGTCTGTTTTCACTTTGGTTGATTGTGTTCCCGTTGAGATCCAAGCAAATTAATTCTGTGAGTAATGTTTCCTGAGATGCTTTGTCAAATGCTTATGCTTCAGATACATCATGTATGCTATATTCCCTACAGCCACAAATTTTACAATTCTGTGAAAGATACTCAGGTTTTTCTGGCAGTCTCTAGTCTTTAGAACCTAGTGCAGCTGAAAATTTTGTTCCATTATTCTGCAGTTTAGAGCTGACTGACTGTGGTCTGCAAACCCTAGTTTTGTGTTTCCTGTGGTCTGCAGAGAATTGTCTGGTCACAAAGTGCAGTCTCTTCCCTTGGACACTAAATTTCATTATGGGCACTTAGAGTACATTAAACACATTTCTTAATACTAGTCATATGTATAAGCTGCTCTTCTATTTGCTACAGGACTGTGATCACAAATAAAAGGAAAGTAATGTATATAATAGAATGAAGAAAGGGTGTTGTGTCTTAATTAGTTTGCATTAAGCAGTTGACCTCCCTCCAGAACAGAATATACTCTCTGGTAACAAAGCTCAGCATCTCTTTGGCCTTGGAGGAAGGCCTGTAAAAAGGGAGCTACAAAGGAGCTCCACACCTTTTATATCCTCTGCTTTTGCTGTGAATAATTGCAGTTCTCTTTACGCATAGAAGAGCTTCTCCATCTCTGTGTTGCCAGCCTTACATATCCTTCTTCAGGTGCTGGGGAGTAGAGAAAATTGTAGCACAGGCTGCTGTCCTGGCCTCTGGGTTGTTGCTCTGGAGTCCCCTCCCTCCTTGAGTTCTCCTTGCAGCACATCTCCTGGTGTTCCCTGGTGAGATGCCATCCTTGTCCTAGTGATTGTTGCTTCCTCTTTAATTTTAGACTTCCTGTTTTGATCTGTTCTAATTTGTTGCCAAACAGAACAAACAAGAGTAATCATCAGTGCAGCTTCATATCTTGTGCTTTGTAGGTGTGTAAGTGCATTTGCACCTAAAGGGTTTCAGGCATTTTTGTATTCTCCTGCCCTGTTGTGCCTCCTGTTACTTGTATGTGTCCTGTGACATCGTTCCCTTCCTGCCACGGGCCCTGTGCCTCTTTCTGCACCTTTGCCTCTTATGTCTGTAGTTTTGCACCCCTAGTTTCCCTTAGAAGCCAAGTTGTTCCATTGTCTGTGCCAGGGCTCCAGGGTTTTCTCTCTTGTTTGAGGGGCCCACAGCTCCTTTTTTTTTCTCTTTCAATTTCTTGTGCCCTCCATTCGTCATGGAGACGAAATTTTATCCTCCCAAGTACTTACTTGTCTCATACCCTTTTCCTCTTTCCTTTTCTATCATGGAGACTAAAGTGGAGCCTTGCAAAGAGTCAGTGTTATGATACCTAGATTTGTCATTTCAGATACTGGAATTTATAAGAAAGTAAAATTTTCTATATGGCCTGTACTTTTAGAATGTGTTTAAACCTTTGTCATCTTGACCAAAATTGCTCTTTGGATTCTCATATTGCAGAACATAAATATATTTTATTTTCTTCCTTCCTCTAATATTCATGCATTTTATTCTATTTTCCCCAAGTGGGACGAGGTTTTTTGCAAGGTCTATCTCTTGCAAATGAGAAAAATAAGATTTGTTTTACTTTGTAATCTTTCATTTTCTTCACTAAATATAATCACAACTGTGAGTGAAGCTTACTGTTGACGTTAGTTCTTTAAATCTCTGTTTAGGACAAATATCAGTGCCTTAATGACCTAGGAAAACTTGTAAAAATTAGTTAGATATGCAAAATAAAACCTTTTATCATGATGATGAATTTTGGGGCAAAGAAAACTCTTTCTTAGCATATCTTTGTCTTCTATTACTACAAGTACTGCACAAATTCTTTCACAAGTGAAGGCAGATAAGAGAGCCACATAAAGAATATCTTTAGATGGCTCTGACCCAGTTAGCTCTCCTCAGCCAAAAACCAGAATACCTTTGTCTTGTTTTCTGCTGGCCTGTGTTTTTCTTAGTAAATTTTTCACCTGCTGGTATCTCTGATTTTGTATTATTGTTCCCATTACTGCAATCCTACGAGATTTATCCTGTGTGTATTAATGTTCTCTGCTGTTGAACTTTTCACCCCTGCTGAATTCCCACTGATGGAAAGAGCCCCTACATCCCTGGGTTTCATTTGGCTAACAGCTGTCCCATTTGTTTAAGCTCCAGGAGAGAAAGAAATTGTCCTTGCTGCTGTTTGTGGACTGACAAGTGAATTTTCCTAGTTGTTTGATTATACACCCTTTTCCCACTCTCCCCAACTTTCACTGTTCCACACACGTTTCACTGAGCTGTGACTTGCACAGTCAATGAAGTAGGGAGATACTGGGTAGCTCTTCCAGGTGGCTGAAGCCACAGAGAAGGATATTGTAGTGAGAGTGTGGGATACTGTGGGAAGGACAGAGGGAGCAAACAAGAAGCAGATCAATAGGATGGCCTCTCAAAGCAAAAGGACCTTGGTTTTGTTTCTGTGCTACCTCACAGGGTACTTGTGTCCCTGTACCATCATGTCAGTCAGGATTTGGGGAAGAGGGGTAACTGATGCTTTCCAAAGTGCTCCTAACTCTGAGCAGCTGCTGGGTCTCCCCTACCTAAAGGCTGATCTGGAACCTTCCAGTGCCAGACACGGCCAAACTACCTCAGGTGAGTCATGGAGGAGAAGGTCACACACTGGCTTTGGGTCAGGCAAATGGGAGTTAAACGTCTTGGCTCATGAAATGTCCTAGATTGGTTTGAACAGTGCTGAGAAAGTTCCCTCTGCTAACAAGATTGGCTGCATTCACCCAGCCACCTTGGGACAGCAAAAGGAGAACAGCGTGCCAGCGTGTTCTGCCAGTGCAGCTGCTGGGGTCTGCTAGCTCTTGTGAGTCCTGCCTTGGAGCTTTCCCAGGATTAAATTGCTGGTACTCCTTGCATCAGCAATGAGCCAGTGGAAAGTCCAGGTTGTCTCTGCTTTGTTTAGATCACCTGAGCTCCCTCCCCCCACACTCTACCTTTTTGGTCTGAAGTTAGAGACTTTGCATATTGCATTTTGGTGTCCTTGCACCCAGTTACTTTGTCCTTCCTCCTGCTGACGTAGGTGAAGGTTGAAGAGGAGCGTGCCACTCTCCATGGGGGTCACTTCACGTCATCAGGACCTGTGATGATAAGATGGGCTATTAGAAATAATCTGTCTGCCTTTCAGCTGCCTATTAAGAAATTGGTGCAAGTGTGCATGTTTGGGATTTTAGAGAGAGCAGACATGTACTTGTAGCCAGGCCACCTTAGGGAGGGATCTCACCAGCTGTGAAAGCCCCAGAGGCTCCAGATCCCCCAACACAAAATGTTTTACAAGTGGGGGCCACCAAAGCATCTCCTGAAGCTGGTGAGACAGTTAAAGTGGATGCCTACTTGATGAATGAGTGTCCAGAACAGTCCATCTTGGAGGGGCTAAAGGCAAACCAAATAACTGAGCTTTACCCCTTTTTAATCTCCTTCCAGTCCAGGAGCAGCAGTTTCCAAATAATAGTGGCTGGTTGTATGACTTTCTCCAATTCCAGAATCTTAAGGTCCAAAATTAAATGGATTTACTATAAATTTATGACTGACAGCAGCATCCTTTATGGTCTGATGTCCTTTTTGTACAACCTGTGAGGTGCATGTACCTGAGACTGATTAAAATGTCCTGCTGCCCACCTCAGAGAATGTTACTTGTCTTCTCCAGACCCAGAGTCCTGCAGTCTTTGAAGAGCAGGCTTCAGAAGGAAAAGGTCAATGCACTTATCTGCAAACAACTGTTTTCATCTGTGCATGAAAAAAATTTTATATTAACACAATTTGTACATACAACAGGCTTCATCTGCAGCTTCGTGTATTTTCCACTTAGAATAACCCAAAATAACAAGTTCTAAGAGTGCATTAGTAAAGAGAAGTATTTTCTAGGGTAACCATTACTCCGGACTGCACAACAAGCCTGACCCTGAGGACTCTTGTTCTCTTGGGAATGGCAGGGAGAAAGGAAGTGCTCTGGGCAGAATCCCAGTCCTCAGGGCACTGCTTAATGCACATCCATCCTTGTGTTCACAGTTATAAACAAACAGTGAGGTCCGAGTGTGCTTTGCCCCGTTTGGGTCCAAATGTATTTCCTGGCTGCTTCCAAATGCTGTGTCTGAGGGCGTGCAGCCCTTTCCTGAGCAGGAAATCAAGGATAAATGGGGGAGCAGAAGGCTGAGGCGTGGTGCGCCGCAGTTCTGTTGGAGCCCAGTGATTAAGCCTTGTGTGCTGGCTCCAGGCTGCTCTTCCAGCCTGTCCTGATTGCAGCCCCATGGCTGGAGTGTGCTCAGCTTCCTCCAGCTGCAGCAGCAAAGCCACTTGTGTTTGTTTTGGTCTCGCTTATCCTGTTGCTGATTTCATCCTTACACCAGCTGATAAACCTGGAGCAAAGATGCAATCTGTAGCCTTGCTGCTTGGGCAGCACTGAGATCTTCCCTGGGAATGTGTAATTGTGTAATTTGAAACAAGGTGACTTTATCTGTGCCTAGTTCACTTTTCAATCTCATTTCTGTTTTGCATACTCTGGGGACGAATCTGTACTCCCTTTCCCGCCCCGGTTTAAAATTTCTCTGATCCTATTTTAGTAGACTTTTTTCCTAAGCCCTGAATAAAAAAGGGTTGATTTCTTAGTGCAGAAAAAAGCAACACTTTTGCAACATATTCTGAAAAGACTCAAAAGAGAACTCCTTGGGTTTGGAAGATGATTTGGAGAAAGGAGATAGAGTAAAAGCTAGTAGTATTTAACAAATAAAATGGTGACTGAAGTATTTGGAAACATTCTGATTGTGAAGCTGCCTGGCTTGGAGAAGAAGCTTGAAAATCAAGTAGTGGAAGCTCTATCTGTATAATGTGAGCATAATAAAAGCATTGAAGGGGAGAATATGCTGTGGAGCCCAGCCCTGTTTCTCCAGCTGCCACTGTTACAATTATTCTGATTTTGCTGTCTGGGCTGTTGGTAGCTTTGCTTCTGCCATAATAAGAAGTATGTGTCTCTGTGTGGTATTAACCATCAAATGAGAAAAAGGGGGGTCCTTCAAGGCCAGGGGTGAAAAAATGAGTAAATCTCTTCTTTGTTTCTCTGATCATCTCTGAGGGCATTTTACCTCCCCTTGCTCTGCCTTGTTCTCCTCTACTCTTTGTCAACAATAGGGACAGAAATCTAAGTTTTATATATAGCATTTATGGGGCCTCTGTGCTTGGCAGCACATTCTGTTGTGGTTTTGGGGCTGGAAAACAATTAATGGGGTATTGTGGCATTTTTGTCTATCCTTGGCAATTATCTGCAAAAAATCAAATTTAAGTGAACTCTGCAGCTCTTGGGTTATAGTGACTGTAATACCTGGGCTGAAACATGAGGGACACTGTGCCTAAATTGATTAGAAATACTAAGAAGGTGGGGCTTTGTAAATTTATATCATGAGACATAAGAGTCTTCTTGCCTTTTGATCATATGCATAGGTTGCTGAGAGTTTACAACATTTTTTTCTGGACCCAAAGTGATCTTTTTAAAACATACAAGTAGCATTGCTGCTTAAAATGCAGCGAGCCTGCATGAGGGGCTCTGCACAAGACAAGTGTCATTATTTGATTCCAATAATCTGAAATTTTGGAGGATTTTGCGCCAGCTGTGAAAAAAGCTCCAGCTGTAAGCTTGCAGCAGTTGTCTGTGGCTCTGCAATCTGGCCAGCCCTGGAGTGAACATAACTCCAAATTATTGGAGGTACATGTGTGCTTTGCACACTTGTCACTGTGCTGTAGGTCTTTGTGATCTATGACCTCAAGATGTTTGAAAAAGTATTAGCCTTTAATTAGTCAGTTCAGATGGGTCATATGACTGAGGGAAGGACAATTATTGATTATTAAAAATTAGATTAGGAAAAGTATATCAACTAGATTTTTAAAGTGTTGAGGCAAAATGTTCATATAGGCAAGATATTAATTAACAATGAAATGCTGGACTGGGCTCTGCTCTCAATTTGTAATTCCACTCTAGTTTTAAAAAAATCATACTTGTGGGAAAATGGTGTGAGGGCATGGAGGCTTAAGGCTCACACATCTAATTTCACTGCACACATGTCATTAATAAACTGTGAACTTATGAATTGCAGTGATATGAATACCTGAGAGCAACTTTCTTCTCACATGACACCAAGACACTTGAAATTCCCCGGAATGCTCTGACAATGGCTTCAAGGTTAAGGCAGGATGAAGCCGATGGCAGGTTATATTTAGTCCAGGTCCTTGACTCCAGGACTCTGTCCCCTGCTGGTGCAGCTGGACCCATCTCCAACGACCTTCAGTTCACATTGTAAGATGGATTTAATTTTTGGTACATTTGTAAAGAAGAATTGGGTGTGGATGGATTTTCACAGGTTGATTATTTTGTGATAGCCCAGTCCTCTGCAGTTACATTTCTTTCAGCTTTACTTTTAAAAATATTAACATTCTAGCCTGCATAGTTTTTGCACTTTGAAAAAGCGTAGTAAAGCCTCAGAAATTATAAATCAAAGAAAAACATCGATAAACACAGTTCTGCTGTTCTTATTAGGCCCTTTTAAGGCAAATTCAGGATTTGTGTGTTGAAGTGCTGTTTGTTATAGTATGTCCTGGTTTGAAACAGATTCAGAGTTCTTAGACAAAAAGTCATTTTTAAAGAGCAACCAGCAGTATACAAGAGAGTGCAAAATGGAGTGTGGAAGAGCTGATTTATGATTTACCCTAAAATTTGCTTGAAAAGGAACAGAATAGGGGACATGTTACAAGGCAGGTTGGTTTGTTTATCCTTGTTATCCATTAATCATGCTGGGTGCAGTGCTGCTGAAAGCTGTAGGAGCTGTTCTGGTTTTTTTTTGTTTTTTTTTGTTTTAAATAAAGTCAGCCTTTGGGAGGGAACTGAAGTGTAGATATCCCAAAGGCATCTCTCCTTTCTAGACGCTGTCGCATAAAGGAGACTGGCAGGAGCATGTTGTTTCTCTCACCCTGAGAGAGTGCACTGCACATTTTGCTCCTTACTTTGCATTCCCAAAGAGTAAAAGGTCTTAGCTGCCCCTGAAACTGCCAAATGGAGGTCTTAAAACCATACTCAGTTAAGCTGGAATGGCTGAGTGATGTATGTTCCTCAAACTGAGGGCAGTGAGGAGGCCAAAGTCTTCACGCTGTATTGTTTCTGCATTCATCTCATTCCGTGCTGTCCCCCACTGGAAGGGAGGGATGAGTGCCGCAGGTGGGACCTGATCCTGGGAAATTATTACCAATATTCAAGGTACACCGTGACCAGGCTCGCATGAGTTTCTTTAGACCTACTTCATAGCCTGTGCATTCTAAAACTTTCCTGGGATTATATAAATCTGATTGCTTACTGTTCATGGCAGAGCAGAGCTGCAGCAGATGAGCTCCTGCTGCCTCTCTTGGGCTCCTGCTGGAAGAGAGAGAGTCTCGGTGTGTCTGCCTGCACTGCTCCTGCTCATTCCTTCCACCCAGGCCTGCTGGTGTTTGCTGGCAGCCTGTCTTGTTTGTTAGTGTCAGAACTGGGCAGAGAGCAGCTCTGGGGTGCATGAGAGGAATGTGGGCTCTCAAACAGCTGCTGCAAGGACCACCACAGGGACCATGGGTGGCCCACTGAGATGCTTCCTTTTGCCCACGCCTTTTTAGGGAGCTGTTTGTGCTGGCTTTGATGGCAGACAGGTGAATTGGGTATTGTGCAAGGTGTCCAAAATGCAGCATGTCTTTCTATCTGTAACTGGTCTCCTTTCTTGACTGCTCTTTCTGCATCCTAATAAGTAAATCCAGATTGGTTATACTAATAATGATCCACTAGAAGTCCAAAGCCTACAGTCATGGAAATTTACTTCTCCTTTCAATGTACCAAGATATAAGCAAATAATTAAGTTTTTAATATTTGGTAGCGCCACGCAGAAAAATAATATCCGTAAATTTCCCAACACCAAAATCAAATGGAACCCACTTAATTACTAACAAGTAAACAATGATTCTTCCTCCTTAAAATACGCAAACATGTTCATAATTAGCTAATTAAACCACCACATAAATGATTATTCAATATAAAAGAGCGACGGAGAGGCGGGTAGAGGAGGAAAAGCAGTGAAATCATTACCCGCAGACACATTTCTTTCTCCAAGGCAGCCAGTGAATCGGTACAGGAGAGATGAGTAGAAAATAATGGGAACAGCAGCAATAATTAATGTGCTGGCAATAATTAACTTGCCAATATCTGCAGCTTGAAGGCAGTCAGTGTGTTTGTTGGCCAGAGAAGACCACATGTGAGAAGATAGTCACCTGTTTCTGAGCACTTTCCCGTTTTCTGCAGTGGACAGAGGAGTTGCCCTAATTCAGAGCTGCTGAATGGCCCATGTAAACCATCACTGTGCCTGCTCAGCCTTTGCTCGTGGTAGCCCAGGACAGGAGAAATAGATTTCCTCTCTTTCCTTCTTATTGTAGCTTGAGAAATCTGAGAGGTTACGGAAGATCTGAATGTTTTGGTTAGGGAGGCCAATTAGAGAACTAGAATTTGATGTCTCTTCTGCAAAGTGGTAAGAACTGGATAAAAAAAAAATCAGGAAAGGTTGAAAATCAATCTCCTTGGTGATTGGGTGTCAATGCAGAGTTTTTAATGACACTGCTGCTAACATCTACGCAAACCAGCAAACTCCTGCTGGCATATAACTTCATATAGACAAATAAGTTCATTCAGGTGATGTTGACATACCCAAAAAAAAAGTGTTTAGTAAGGAGCCCCATTGGCTTAAAAAAATGTTATAGAAACATGAAATGGTTTGGTTGTAAGGGACCTTAAAGATCATCTAGTTGAAACCCCCCCACCACGGGCAGGAAAAGCTTCTACTAGACTGGGCTGTTCAGAGCCCGATCCAGCCTGTACTTGAACACTTCCAAGGATGGGGCATTCCCAGTTTCTCTAGGAAACCTGTGTCTCACCACCCACACAGTAAAGAATTTGTTCAAATAACTAATCTAAACCTGCCCTCTTTCAGTTTAAAGCCATGACCCCTTGTCCTGTCACTACATGCTCCTGTAAAAAAGACCCTCTCCAGAGCTTTTGAAGACCCATGTTGTGAAGGTTGAATTTATATTTCCAAAAGCATATAAAAGATAATTAGCATTCCTTAATTTCTGCATCTTTTCAGTGTTTCCACTGCCTTTGTCACTCTTGTTCCTGAATCTTGTCTTTCAGCTTCAAGGCAGTAGTGTTCCTCTTTCCCTGCAGGGATCAGGCTGGGGGGATTTCAGTGTCTACCCTCAATAATCTGCCCCACACAGCAAATATCCTACAGTGATATTCTGGTTGTTTAATGTTTGGATTATTTTTTGCCTTTAGTTTTTTGGGGTTTTTTTTTTGGGGGGTTTTTTTGGTTTGTTTGTTTTTTGTTTTTATTTTTTTTTTTTTAATAACAGTTAAAAAGAAACATGACTAAAAAGGCTATTTGTTAACCAGGGAAAGAAAAAAAAGTTGGAAATACTGTTCAACGGGATGAAAAATGAATTTGCCTACTGGGTTATGGAGAAAAATGTCCTTTAGTAATTGTATGAGTCAGATTAATTCTTTTCCAATGTGGTAGATCAGTAGGCTTTAATCTTTTTTACTTTAGCAGATTGGTGAACAACACAGATCTGTTGGTTTTCTTTCTTTATATCTAAACAATTTTTATAAGACTCTTTTGTATTTTGGTTTCGGAGACGCTGTTTTTATGATCACTTGTGACGTAATAAAGTGGTAACATTTCTGAACAAGCATTGCAGAGCTGAGGTATGGGTTTTGTGCCCTTCAGATTCTCTTTTCAGAGAGAACTGTGTGCAGTGTCGGGGCCTTGATAACTTAAACTGGGCAATAAATTGAAGTGATGTCTTAATCACTCTGTGTTTTAGCTTTTCTGCCATGTCACTGAGATGTTTGTGCTGTTGGAAGGGGAATTTTTGTTCAGAGGCTGCTTAACAAGAAAACTGCTGATTGACTAAGGGTAAAAAAAGAGGAAAAACAGAAATGAAGCGTAGGGACAGGGACCAGACATGAGGGATCCCTGCAGAATTGAGCAGTCTTGTCCAGAGTACCCAGCAAGAAGCAGCTTCTGGGCAGGTGAAACTGGCCTGAAAACCAAGTGGACCAATTTTGGACAGCTCCAGGCAATTTGACATGAAGGGGAATTGAAAATAATAAGATGCTTATCTGCCACAAAGACAATTAATTGTAAAATTTTGTGTTAAATGTACAAAGCTCCTGGCATAGCTGAAAAAGACAACTCTCTTTTTCCATGAAACACAAAGAGAGCTGCTGAATTAGCTCAGGAAACATTTGTAGATGCTTTGATACAGACAGGGAGACCAGAATTTGGATGGATGGCTTTCAAAATATTGGTTCTAATTCACTGCTGTGCCCTTTGCAGGACTAACAAAAGCATGGAGAATGTGGCTGTGGGATTTTGGGGTTTTCTGGGAATTGCTAGGGAGTAATTTTGACCACAGTACAGGTTAGAAGCTTAGTAGCTCTTGCCTCCAAAGGTCTGGACCAACAGGTGGGAATTTTTGTTCAGAGGCTGCTTAACAAGAAAACTGCTGAGTGACTAAGGGTAAAAAAAGAGGAAAAACAGAAATGAAGCCTAGGGAGAGGGACCAGACATGAGGGATCCCTGCAGAATTGAGCAGTCTTGTCCAGAGTACCCTGGAAGCAGCAGCTTCTGGTGCCGTCTTGTTTGGACTCCTCATGCCTCATTGTCAGCTTCTGCTGACTCCCAAAGAACACACTTTTCTTGTAAGCTTCCATTACAAAAAAAAACTAGCCTAGGGATTAAAAACATCATTACTATAGGGTCCTTGCCGTGTTTTATCAGGAGCTTGGGAACTCTGTCAGAGTGTGACAGAAGTAAAAAAAAAATGTATCTAAATAGGGGTGATAAAGTGGGATGAAAATGGGAGAAGTCACAGGTAGGAGGACAAGAGACAAAAGCCATCAGGAACGAGGAAGAAAAACAAAGGAGAGTCGAAGTAACAAGCAATTAATTTGTAAAACAGTTTCCAAGTTAAGCTCTTTTTCTGTGACTGTGCTTGCTGCAGTGCTCCATGTTGTCTTGTATCCACGATGAGGATCCCTGGAGACAGCAAGCCATCTCTCTAAAACAGGCATCTGTCCTGTGTGCCTTGCAGAATGCCATTGTCCTCTGTCCTGCAAAGCTGCCCTCGCTCATTCCCTGTGGTAAACTGCCTTCAGGCTTTGCAAAACTATGTTCAACTGTCAAGTTCTCCAGAAGAAGCTGGCCAAATACAAATTTTCAAAATTTTGCATATTCCTTACATTTAAGTATTCTGAGTTCAAATATCCTTGCTTATATTGAGCACATCTTATTTCTGTTCCTTTCCTTCATCTTGTCTATGTAGCTCTGTTATTCCTGGGTAAGCTTCACAGCCAAGTAATCTTTTTTAGTTATTGTTTTTAGCCATAAAAAAAGGATACTCACTCTTTATGGGGGAAATCCTTGGGCTAAATTGTTTTCTCCACCATTCTTGGCCTACCACTGAACATGGTGCTGTGATCCTCAGCTTCACCTAGAGGCAGCTTGGCTTCTTTCTGTGTGCTCTTTTGAAAGCTGTCTGATGTGCTGACTGAGAGACAAATGCTGTAATGAGAGAGGGAGAGGAGAGAAAAAAAAATATTTTTTGGATATAGGATGTCCTTTTCCTTTCCTTAAGTCATTAGAGGGAGATGTCAACACTTCAAAATAGGCAGCAAAAGTCATTATTTGGTGCACAGATGGCTTTCCTCATATACTGAAGGAGTTTTAGGGGCATTTCAGAGTTAGGTACTTATGAGGAAAATTTGAGGTATGGAAATGTTGGCTGCTTTTAGGGTAAAACCAGACATTCACCAAGAAAAGAAAGGTACCTTGAGAAGAGACCTACAAGTGGCTCAACAAAAAAAAAAAAAAAAAAAAAGGAATGTGAATTCTTTCTTCCCATGCCCTGGAAGTCTGTTTCTCATCGTGCTTTGGTTTATCTTTTCTTTCTCCCTCTTCATTTGCCTGTATCATTTTTGTTTATCGTTCTCTGTCCATTCTAGTTTTAACATCCCGAGTTAACAGGGCACAATGTAAATATCATGCACAACTCTCTTACCTTGTAAACAAGTGTACATGTTAGATATTAGAACATGATTAAGCAACTCTGAACACATCCTGTGTCCTAGATCCTGTATGACTCATATGTCATGGCAGTTAATCAGCTATAATTGAGTAAAGCAGGAAAAAAGGATAAAACCAAAAAAGAGGGGGCTTGGTTGATTTTTGTTTTCTTCTTTTTTAAATAGTACAGCAATTCTTTTCCATTAATAAAAGAAAGGAGTTTTTTTTTTGTGTTGCCTCCATTTAAAGATCTGGGAATGCTCTGTGTGTTCCTTGCAGGCAGATTGGGAGTATACAGAGGGATTAAGCAACTCTCCACAGGAATGCTGGCATGCTGAGCAGAGATACAGATTTTAAATGAGGCAAAGCCACTGAAGAGCTCAGGGTACAAAGTAAAGAAAGCTTCACCAGTCAAACAAAAAGTGCAGAACATGGGAATTTCTCTAATCAAGATAGACCTTATTTATCTAGCAGAAATTAGTCAAAACGAAGAGTGGCACTTCTAATTCATGAGGGGGAGACTGTTGGGATGTTAATATCACATCATATTAAATTGTTCAGAAAGGAAAGTTTCCTAAGGAAGCTTGGGATTTGGGGTTACAGAGCAATAGAGATGATGCAGTGCATTTTTAGGTCTCACTCAAAGGTGGGAAAACTCAGAGGCTAGATATAAGAAAGAAATGTATCCATTAAAATATATTGATGTTCACAGGCTTGCATACATGGCAGCATTTCTTTTTTCCTCCTAAATGGCCTGAATTTCAAAGAGTGAAAATCAGAAATTAATAATATTTGTTTTTCTTGGGTGCTTTTGTACCTAAACACCAGCATATTCTTAAATAGTTAATAAAAGCTAAAGCTGCAGTATTTATCTCAGGAATTACTGCCTGATAAAATGCAGACCCATAAAAATTATTTTAGAAGGCTGTAAAGCTCCTCTTGGGAGAGTACAGAGTAGGAGTCCTGGTGAAGGGAAGTGTATTGTGGGCACAGCTGGGGCAGGAATAACACTACATCCCTCCTTCTGGGGCTCCACCAGTCCACATCCCTCCTTCTGGGGCTCCACCAGTCCACATCCCTCTTTCCGGGGCTCCACCAGTCCACATCCCTCCTTCTGGGGCTCCACCAGTCCACATCCCTCCTTCCGGGGCTCCACCAGTCCACATCCCTCCTTCCGGGGCTCCACCAGTCCACATCCCTCCTTCCAGGGCTCCACCAGTCCACATCCCTCCTTCCAGGGCTCCACCAGTCCACATCCCTCCTTCTGGGGCTCCACCAGTCCACATCCCTCCTTCTGGGGCTCCACCAGTCCACATCCCTCCTTCTGGGGCTCCACCAGTCCACATCCCTCTTTCCGGGGCTCCACCAGTCCACATCCCTCCTTCTGGGGCTCCACCAGTCCACATCCCTCCTTCTGGGGCTCCACCAGTCCACATCCCTCCTTCTGGGGCTCCACCAGTCCACATCCCTCCTTCTGGAGCTCCACCAGTCTTTCTGGTTATTAGAGCCCTGATCTCCCTCCTTGGGAAGGTTTTCCTTGCTCACACTGCAATGCTTTAGAGCAGCACCACCTTGCCCAAAGTGCTCCAGGAGCGTGGTGAGTTTGCAGGAGACAAGAATGCTTACTGTCAATAGAAAGTCAATATTCTCTCTTTTTACTTGTGTCCTGTTCAGAATTTGATCTGGAATCTGCATTTTCATCAATCTACCCACAGCATGAATGCTCTTGATCGCCTTAAAGGAGGAGTTCTGTTGCAGTGAGCTGTACTGTGCTTGTTTTACAAGAGACATTTGGCAATGTACCTCTTGTTCTGCACTCACTAGGTGCACCATCTTTTTAGATAATTGGTTTTTATTCTGTGTTTTAAAGAGGAGAGGCCTTCTGCACTACTCTGTCACAGTCCTGGAGAGTTCATCCTGTCAGGTACTGTTTTACTCAAACTGCATCACAATTTTGTGAGTGAAGTTTTGGTTCTGCAGAGAAAAGAAAAGATGGCAGCAGGCTGGTGCACAGGGTGTAACTCAGCTTCACTGGGGCCCTGTCAGCTGGTCCAAATTAGGGTTAATAGAGAACAGGAGAATTGTGTTGTGCAGATAAGCACTGAAATTCCCTCTCTGGTGAGTGCAGCCTGTCCCTACTGTGCAAGGCAACCTCTGCACCCCAGTCAGCAATCAGCTGTGGGTTTGACAGCTAAAACTGAGCTTTTAGCAAGTGAAAGTTCCTACCAGCTGCAAGGCAAAGAATTCATCATGCTGTGATATACCATATCTTCCTGTAAAAATGTTGCAACAAAAGGCTGCTGAACTGTTTTTGGTAACTTCTCGTTCAGACAATTTCCTGCTGAGAGATAATTTTGGTGCTTCTGGTCCCCATTGGCATTGCAGTTGCATTTCTGAGGTCCTGGTGTCATTTTGATGTCACAGTGCAAATGTCACCAAATAATAGGTGTGTTCCTAAGGCACTATGTGTTAGTTTGCAAAAGTGAGCCAAAAAATCATCCTTCTGGATAAAGAAATTTCTCTGGCACCTCCCAAACATTGCCTGCTACATACACCATATCTATGATGTGGAATAGCAAACCCCCCAGGATTCCACCATCCCTCTCCTGATTTTCTCATGAGGTGGTAATCAGGTAGGTCCAATTTCCAAACTTGTCTCTCAGTTTTGAACAGCTTTTGGTCTGGACATGGAGATCCAGATGTCTGTGCTTTCAGCTGAACCTCTGGAAATCCCTGTATCCAAAAAGAAAAGTGGAGTGCAAAACAAAGCAACAGAAGAGACAAAGAGGTTAGAGAGGTGGCAGAAGCACGAGGCAGGAGGGGGAGTCTAAGCAACAAAGAGTGGCAGAGATGGCAACATCTCAGTTTTCATCCACCAGGAATTATTTGGATTTCTAAACATTTAGACAGGGTCTTTCCATGCCTGTCAGAGGTTTCTCTTCTGTAAATTGCTATTAGCTTGTTAGCTGGTTAAATCAGTCAAGTCACTGTGCCAAGCTCCTATCCCTAGAGGCATCATCACTCCAATTAGTCAACAAGCCACTTGGTGTCTCTGGAAAAAAAAAAAAAAAAAAGAGTAAATTCAGGCTGTCCTTGTCCTAAAACGGGTACTTAGGAATTGGAAGACCTCAAACCTTCAAATACCTTCATCCTATGTATTTCTCAATTTTCCCAATTGTGAAAGAGAGACGGTTTCTCTTTTGCCCATGGGGTACGATTTACATTTTAATTCATTCATTACTGTCTGTGGAGTCTTATTGCAACCTTTGGATGAAGGAGACTGTATTTATTCAAGCTGATAGTATTGCTGCTTTGAAGACTTCTCTGATCTATGGAAATCAGTAGGTTCAGTGGCCTAAGCCAAATTCTGACTCTTTCTCTGCTGCTTGTAATAAGGAAACTCCAGCATTGCTCCAGAGACATGAGGAATTCAGCAGTCCACTAATCCCCACATTTCTCTAAGTCTAGGATTAATTACAAATATGCTCAGCAAATCTCATAGATTTCTGCTGCAGGAGCTCTGTGGACTGAAGGCAAAAGAGATCAAAAGAAGACTAAACATTCACAAGGTGGTGCTCCTGAATGCCCTTCAGAACCAAATCCATTGAGGAAGAGAAACTCCTGTTATAAATATCACCAGCCTAGATGAGAATCAGTCAGAATGATGGTGCTAGAGAGTCCTTCCAGGGAGGAGAAAATCCCTCCTCTTAACTTGGGCTCCGCAGCGTAATCTTTGAAAACCCTGAAACTGCTACACAAGAACAGAAAAACTTGCTCCATCCCAGCACAATTGCAGTGACATTTCCAAACTGATGAGCGCTGGGGAGAAGCCTGAATTCTGTTTCCCCCAAGAGAAATACTGAGCTCCTTTTTCAAATGATGACACATGGAAGCATTCCTTGAAATCCCAAATGACTAATAGATTTCTTGCCTCGATCTGCCTTAGCTGCATGGGTGTCAGAAACATTTTGAAAGGTTTTTCACTCGTGAATAGAGAAGGACTGTCCCCTGGAGTCTTTCTGTTCAAGCCCAACAGACAGCTGCCTCCCTGATGAGACAAATCATGCTGGACCTTGAGGCCATGGACAGCTATTAGAGCCTCAAGAATACAAAAGTTAGGGCTAGAAGATACCCTGGTAGGTCGTTTAGTCATCCTACCCCAGAGGAGAATTTAACCTCTAGGGATTTAAAGTCTGTAACTTCCCAGCCAGTGTGCTTTGTCACAGCCTTTTCACCAATACTGGCATCCCAAGGAAAGGTTTCCTTGATGTTCATCCTGGACCTTCTTTATGCCCGTGTAAAGCCTGTGGTTTCCAAAGTGAAAATGGGCAAATGAACTATTCCCCACCTCTCTGCAGTAGTCTAGAGCCTTGGCTTGATTTACCTTCTTTGTGCTGAACGGTCTCACCACAGCTTTTCCTCTCAGGTAAGTTTTTGTACACTTCAGGAGCTCCCTGTTAATCTCTCTTGGATCATCCCCAGACCATCCATGCCGACTTTCATTCACAGAACTTCAGCCAAGCTTTCACCCCCACTGCGTGGAGCAGAAGGAATTTTTCTTGCATCTTGTGGCTCGTGTGTTTGTTTACACATCCTAGTGTGGGGTTTGCTTTTTTTGTTTTGCAATAGCATGACATTGAGTCACATTCAGTATGTGATTGACTATATAACCCCTGCAGCCTTCTCTGAAGATCCAAAGCACTTACATGATGAGACAAACTTATCCTTTCAGTCTGGCAATCTCATCCTTTCAGGCAGCTCCAGAAAACTTGTGGGATAATTCAGCCCTATTCGTTTCATATCTGGCAAGCTGTACAAGAGACTTCACTGTCAGTTCCCATTTCTGTGCAACAGCCCAGCTAACTATAATATAGTGCAGTGAATCTAAAAGCACTGGTTCTTGGTAATTGAACTTTTCATGAAGGGAATGATTGCAGAAGGGAAGCTAATTAAAATTAAAGAATTTCCCTTAATTATTTTATTTTATGGCATTTGCCATAGGCCGGTGGTTTCATAGTCTTCATTGCTTATGGGTTTTTTTTATCTCCTTGTGAAAACAAATTGAGTTTGAAATAAAGCAGGGTGAGACAGCATAGGAGAGTGAAACAGAGGACATGCATGTGACAGAGCTGTTTGGAATATAAATTTTGGAAAGTAGTTTGTGGAGTCATGCTCAGGGGCTTAAGACATGTCCTTGTTGCATGCTACCCTATGAATGTTTTTCTACATCTTCATGCATCCTGATGGATTCCATAAGGAAGAAATTTCTAGGAGAGAAGAAAGTATTTTGGAAAATTTCAGTTTAGACCAACTGACTAAAATGAGAAGACTTCAGCAGAACACAAAAGCGTTTGCGAAAATTGAATCATCGGCTCCTTTTTCATTCATAAAATAGTCTATGAATGAATTTTAGGTTGCTGTGTTTGTTCTTGCAGTCTGTCAAAGGATAAGGATAAACTGAGGACTGAGCAATGCTTATTACCTGCAAAACTGGCTCCCCTTCCATCTGTGCGTTACTAACAGTACCAAAGACAGAACAGAATGAAGGAGCAGTATCAGCATTATTTTTCCATGTCTGTGTTTGTTCTTTTAGCACCCTTTTCACTGTTTCATAAATAATAGCAGCTTATTCCATTTAATTATAGTTTTTAATTAGTTCCCCTATTGAACTCAAACATTAGCACAACACTGCCTTAGCACAGTTTGTAGACAACTAAAAAAAAATGCTAAAATCCCCCAAGTCTGTGCAATTTGATTTTGTGTTAGTGTAGAATATTTTGGTGTTACTAGGCCGAAGTTTGCTGTCCTCTGTTTTTCTCAGTTCTTGTTTGTACAGACCTTCTAGAAGTTGGTGGAAATCACATCCATATAAAGACTTAATTTAAAATATTTTTCCAAAATCAGGTCTTTGTTTCATAAGAAATTTCATCATGTTTGTCTAATTTATATTTTTTAGGGGTTTTATCCTGTTCTGGGAGTTGGGTCTTGGCCAGCAGCAAGGCAAGTTATGTGTTTAGTGTGTTGCTGGTCAGTCAGAACCACTAGTCAGGATGAAAAACTTGGAAGACATCCATTACAGCAGCCTATAACATTAACAGCATTAAAAATAATTTTCAGACAGATCAATATGAGCCCTGTTTGCTCTGAGCCTGAGGGTGATTGAAGAGAAAGGGAGCCTTGGGAACAGAGGGAGTGAAAACACAGAGTGTAACATCTTATTTTCATCAAGTGAACACAAAATGTTTGAAATTCAAGTCCATTTGGCAGGATGCTTGCCAGCCCAGAGCAGTGCTCTGACGCAGAGGAAATCTGGCTGAGTCCTTAGAGCTGTTTTCACTGGGATTGTTCCCCCTGAGTGATGGGTGCCACAAGAATTTGACTTAAATGATAAAAGGGAATTCTGGTTCTGGGTGGGGTTTAGATCTTTCTTATTTCTTTTTCAGACAGGCCAGCTGAAATCTACCTTTCCCTTTAGACAGAGATCCCACAGCCTGCAATGCTTGCAGGAGACAGAGCTGCCCCTGCAGCCAGGGAATGTAGGAAGAATACACCTTCTTGCAAACCAGCCAGAAGATAATCAAGCTGAGTTTAATTAAAGAATAATATAGGATATTAATAAGATTCTTGACCTCACGGTGTCCAGACTAATATTTTTCTTAGTTTTTATTTTGAGTTTATCTGCATGAGAATAAATAGTGTCTTAAGAATTTATCATAGTAAAAGAAAATACAGGTACATGGGATGCCTCTCCTCTCTTCTGGCATGATAATTAGTGCTCACCACATTTATTTACAGAGTTTTCAATTGCAAAAAATAGCATGGGTGCAATCTTCATTTCTTATTAGTGTATGAACTTAATTAGAAATTCTTCTTCCTTATTATTAATGAATTAAATGCCTTAGCATTTATTAACCCATTTCATAGCTGTTTCTCTCTTTTTATTCTCCATTTTTCTTTCTGCTGGTTTGTCAGTCAGGCTGGTGGAAATAGAGGTATTGTCTGAAAAATTCCAGTATTTCAAAACTTGGTTTTGTTGAATATTAGAAGGAAAAGTTGTAAGTGTTCTAAATGCAATATTCCCCTTGTCTGTGAAGGGACATTGTCAGAGAGCTTCAGAAAGTGCAGAAATAGCAGAGCCCCATGTTTAAACATTTTTATTGAACAGAAATGTTTTAACATTCCCAGATCTGTGTGTTTGGCTTGTTTGAAGCAAATCCAAATATTTTTTTAATGACACAACCTCGTGTTACTCTGCAGCCACCCCAGCACTGCCATGAGCTCCGTGGGGCTGGTGGAGTGTCCTGCAGGCTGGGGGTACCCCAGCCTGGCGGGGTAGGAGCTGGTGGCATCCAGTAAGAGTATTAGTTTCTCTTTATCCCTACAATACACACACCTAGGAGGATGAGGCACACACCTGTCTTACGAGAAATGAAAATTCCTGGCCTGGTTTGACTGGGGGAGGCTGGGCAAGAATCTGAATTCCATTTTCCAGCTTCTTGTCCCTGGGTCTATTTCAACATCAGTAGCAGCTGCAGTGAGGGTCAGCAGAGTGGCTCTTGGGAGTCAACCAAGGGACTGAAAAACTGGCAAATTTCTTTGGTTGTTTTTTTTTTTGTTTTTTTGTTTTTTTTTTTTTTTGTTTTTTTTTTTTTTTTTTTTTTTTTTTTTGCTGCCTAAATTAGCAAAACCTGCTAAAAACTAAAGCACTTCTTTCACTTCTCCTTGCCCAGAAAGTCTTGCTGCTCTGCAGAGCTGCAGCCCTGTGAGCTTTATCTGTTTAAAATGAAATCAATTTCTATTCTCTGGGTAGTGCACAGGTCACAGTCATGTTTTTAATTACCAATTAGCCTTCCATTAAGGAAATAAAATGAGTTTTATGTGCTGGTTGTCAGAGGTCCTTATATCTGCCTAATTTCATGTGTCCTGTCTGCTCAAGCAGCAAGAAACCAAAGAGAAACTTATGCGGGGTAGTAAACAAAACATGAAAACCTTTGTCCCACGAAAGGAAGGATGAAGAAGCTGCAAGGACTTTTCACTTTTTCATCCCCTTAAGTTGTGTTTTTCCTGTCTACCTTGAGCACCGTGAACAGAAAGTTAAGTATGCCCTGAAGTTACCCATGGAAAGAAAAATCACACATGTGCACTCTCTCTCTCTGTCCCTTTCTCTCTTCCTTTCATGCAAGCACGTTGTGTGTTTGTATGAATGTGTACAGAGAAACCCCAACCCTAGAAGACTGAGCTGTGGGACCAATTTATTTGCTGAGAAAATTCAAGAGGGAGAGGTTATAAATAGTCATAAATTCAATTTATTTATAAAGCATTCCATGTCAGGCATCACCGCACAAACAATTATGAAAGAATTCTAGTAGATTAAAAACATAAATTAGAGCATCCCAAAATGTGCAAGAGTGATGGGATTAAAATGCATTTGACAGAGATGTTTCAAAAGTGGGATGTGGTGAGGTGTTCTGGGTGGTCAGTCAGAGAGAAAAGTCTAAAAACAGGGGTCCAGGGCCAGATTTCTGCAGGGGCTGTCTTGCAGCTCTGTCTCTTAGCTCAGCGGTTGAGAGTGATCCACAGAGGGTCTAAATATTGCTGGGTGTGTGCATGGTTTATTGAGGAGCCTGTGTTTGCTGAGATCTCTTCCCAGGAGAGCTGCCCAAATCCTCCTTCCTTTGACTGCTGCTCCCTTCTGGAAATGTTCTGTGTGTCAAGGTCTCCTGGGGAAGAGGCAACACCAACCCTTCTGTCAGCTCAGCACATGGGGGTGCAAGTTGGGCTTCCCCTTGCAAGGCAGTCTAGGGACAGTTTATAATTTTTTAGTGTTACCTGAGAAGTTGTAAAGACAAAGAAGTGGGCAATTCAGCCTACAGACAAAATTTGTAGCAAAATTCTCCCTGCTTAAAACTCTATTTTAGCCTAACCTAGCATGCACTAGAATTATTCAAAACTTTGCAGGAGCAGAGAATTTTTAAAAAGTAAAAAAAAAAAAAAAACACAAAAGCAAAAAATATCAAACAAAAAAAAACCACAAAAGCAAAACAACCCCACCAAAACAAAAACAAAACCAAAAACACAACCAAACCAACAAACAAACAAACAAAATCAACAAAACCCCAATTTTCTGAGAGAAATGATTCTTCATTAAGTTAAGGGTATGGAATATAACTCTTCCACACCTCTTATCCATGAAGGGATCATAAAAACCCTTGGCACATAGAAAGTCTCATTACTGGTATATTTTCAAAGAAGCTCACTATCCCCATGCTGAGCTCTGTTGGGAATTCAGTCCTTCATTTTGGAGCCAAATTTTTGGTCATCTTTTTGGAAAGATGACTGAATGCAACCGTGAATGTTTCCCAGTGTGCCTGTTCATGTGGCATGTCTAAGTTTATAGGGCAAGCAAATCACAGTTGCCATAAAGTTGATTGCAAGCAGTTAAATCATCAGCTACTGAAATCATGTAAATGATTATAAACTAATAAATCTCATGGGGGCAAGGTTACTTCTTTTTTTTTCAGATGGTTGGGTTTCACCTTTGTTAGGCTTCTTGCCTACCACTACGAATTTTAGAAGCTCATAGAAAAAGGATGTACTGAAAGCACTGACTGTGTAATGATGGGCAGATTAAAGTGATATCGTGATAAGAACTCCAGACCTCCCAGTCCCCTTTAGGACTGGGATCATGGGTGGTGCAAAACACAAAAATCATTAGAGCTGTTGTTGCTGAGGTCACGTAGGCTGTTTCCAAAAAGCAAGTGTGCTGGTGTATCCTGCTTAGAGGATGCACTCTGGAGAAGACCTTTTAGAAACTGTCCTAATGAATCATTATTTAATTAGATAGCTCTCTAGAATCCCCCCTTAAGTGGAGATAAAGACACACACACACACACACAGTTCTGTCTGGCAACAAAACACTCAATATTTAACACTAGCATGTTTTTCTAAGATTAATAATGATTTTAAAAATTAATTAAGTGGGGCACTGAAATGCTTTGTGGCTGCTGGACTTGTGTATTTCACTGCGTACGTGATTGAGTGCAGACACCTGAGCATGGTGAGTAGCCAATTTCTCACTTATCTGAGTCACTGGATGAGCCACACATGCCTTGTGATGATCTATTAGATACAGCTGTTGTCCTGGGGCTGCTCTGATTTAAATTGATGTTTCTGGTACCCTGGTCTTGGCCAGTGGTTGGTAGATGGAAAAATGATGGGGGTGTTTCTAATGGCTCTGTTAACCTTGGGAGAAGACACTGGGCTGCCTCACTGCCTCAGAAATGCATAAAGGAAACCAGTAAAAGCTCCTTTTTGGGTTGAATTCAATTCCTGGTCATGGTAACAGTACCTTGCCAGCTTTTAATTTCTATGCAGAGATCCTAAATGAGGCTCTCTCAGTCATAAACTTTATGCTGCCTTCCCTGATTTTGCTTCCTCCTAGAAGGGTAATCTCTTATTGATCTGATCAAAATATAAAGTGACAGTTCATTTCAGTTTAATCAGAGTAGTGGACCAAAACAAAAAAAAAAAAAAGAGGACACAACCTTCTTTGCCTCTTCAGAGCTGTTCAGTTTGGAATATTTGTTTATGGCCTGTTTGTATGGCTTCAATTCTTGGTCATGCCAAAGAAAATCTGAACCCATAAGGAACATATTCTCTGGATTTGACACATATATAGACTGGATCCTATTGTTCTATTTCAGTAAAAAAAAAAAAAATAATCTTGAGCAACAATGCCCAAGAGATTTCTGCTATTGCTAGACAAAGCCAGAAAAGAAATATTTTATAATGGTTAGACATTGTCTAATTGGCACCAGAGTTCAAGTTTTAAGTTTGAATGGATGCATAATCCTTTATGTGTATCCAGAAAGGTGCATGCTTGACCATCTCTATCATGAAGAATGAGGTATCCCACTGGAAAGGATTGGTGTACAATGGAAAGGAAATATCAAGTCTGTTAGATTATTCTGAGGGCTAGAGGCACATTTAGAGTTAGAAAACATGCATTTAGATTTTCAGAAAAAAATATGGGTTGAATTGGGATTTTTGTAGGTTGTCTAGTTCAAATTCTATCTCCAAGGAGAACTGTCTACAAAATTAATCAAGCTGTTCAGAACTTTCTCTAGTATAAAGGTTTTAAAACAATATTCCTATTGTATTGCCATCCAAATGTTATTGGCATGCCACCCCTTTCTGGAATTTAGGACTCCCAGTAGTTGCATTATTATTACTTGGAGCTTGTTTTCCCACACTCTGTTAGTGAAAACTGCAGGTGAAAGGATGAGAAATCAGAAGAGCAGTGGCATTCACCATCTGTGTTCTGGTTTGAGTGAGCATGAGCACATGGCTGACTGGAAGGGAAAAGTGTGTTTGCGCTAGGTAACGAGCACGGGGGATTGACCCCACTCCTAGGGTGACTTTATGATGCTTGTGTCCCCAGTTGTCTGTTCTGTTTATGCTGGATATTAAGTTCTGCACCTTTAAGACTGATTCTGAGAGTGAAGGGGAGAAAAGAAGTGGGCAAAAAGTCCACGAAAAGGACTTTCTGAATTTGCCATCTCTTCAGAACAGCAAGAGGTTTTATTGTTTAATATTCATTTTTATGCTTGTGAATACCTTGCTTGTTAAATACAGAGGTTTTTTTCACTTTTCTCCAAAGAAATCTTTTCCCAAACCAGTTGAGGGAGTGGCTGCTTGAATCTGCTTTCTAGAGGGACCCCTTTGCAAGGCTCTTCCTAAACCAGGACAACCCCCTTCTACCCCGGCTCTGCATTACAACTGGACTCTGACACACAGCATAGTTCCACTAAACTTGTAAATAAATTCAACTTCATCCTTGCCAAAGTGCTCTAAGAAAAACTAGGACCTTATAGACTAAATTGTGCAAAAGAGTTCTGCATTAAGTATTCACTGATTTGCCAAGGAACTCCTGAATATAGGGCATGTGTATGAGGCCTGTAATAATTTAAAACTATTTATGTTCTCTCTTCTGTTCATTTCAGGGGAAGTTCTTTAAATACATCGTGGGCACGTTGTGAATTATCATAAAGTACTGAAGGCTGGCTTGCACTATATTCCTGTTTTATAATTGCTTCTTTCAGATTAGTGAGAATTCTGTCTTTCATTTAGTCTTTTGCTGGACACCTTTAAGTTAGATGTGAGTGAATTCCCATTTACCAGGGGCCAATTAAAAGTTGGTATTTCTGCAGTGCTTGGTTGGTATTTCTGCTCATTTGAAAGCCTGACACTGTCTTTGGCTGGACTGGAGAGAAGGCAGTGCTGATCATATTTGGAAATCAAACCTTTCAGAAGCCCTCCTGACTTGTGTTTACCAAAACGTTGGGTTAATCTTTAGTTCAGTAGTAGTCACCCACTTTCTTCTTTGGGCTTGTTTTGTCAGGTAAAGTCAGATAGTGTTCTTCTGCTCTAATTTTGGGGATATTCTTTTTGGGGAATGTGTAGAAGGGATGTTGTGTTTTAGGACCAGAAATAGCATCAAATGGAGTTATGTCCAGCAGTATGGCATCTTATCATCCATTTCTGTCTATTAAATGGATATGACCACTTGTTTCTGCAGTGACAGTAGTTTTAAAGAGAAATTGAAAAAAAATCCAAACATGTTCTGTCCTTTAAGTTGTATTCCCTCCCGTGCTTGTATATTTTCATGCATATTTAGCTGAAAATGTCTTCTGAGTAACTGAGTATACTCAGAAGTAACTTATTGTCAACAAACCTGTCTTAACAACTTCTTTATTGAATTGATCCTCTGAGTGCACACACTGACTCTTCCTCACCCAAGGTCCCAAGGTCAGTTATCCATGTTAGCAGTAGTCTCCAGGTTAGCATATTCACACAGTGAAGATATCCATATCCCAGATGTGATGATAACCTGTAATCCAAGAATCATGAAAACTTTTTTCATGGAGTCTCTGGGCCATCTTTCCCAGCACTGCAGCTCAGTCTCCTTACTGACCATCAGAAAAGATTGTTTTCCCTACTAGGGGAAATTCTGAGTGCTTCCACTCTGATTCATATCTTTCAGAGCCTATTTCCACAAGCATTGCCAAAACATCCTATATGACAGAGGCCCTTAAAATACTGCTGTTTTCCTTGGATATCTGGGTATTTGCATTACTGAAGAGATGTGTTCTCTTATGTTTAAGGAAGCTTTAGGGAATAATAATGCAGGCTCAGATGTAGCTGAGGTCAAAAAGGCAGCCCCATAAAGGTTCTAACTGCACAGAGCTTGTGACTCATTACTTCAAAAATATAAACTGTAGTTTTTGAAACATGGTTTGTAGCAAGCTGGTCAGAGTGCAAGGAGAGAGAGACAGCAAAGTCTGAGAAAACGTTCAGTGACTGAATTTTAGATTGCAAGCTCTTTCGACTGGTGTGCATGAAATGCAAGAACCTGATTGTGATTTAATCCTTCTTTGCAATGAAAATGTTATAACCAAGCTGTGCGGATGGATGGATGGAGTTTAGAGAGCTGGGATCAAGATATGGTGAATCATTCTGATGACTATTTCTCAGAAACAGCACTGATCTACTCATTTTCTGACAGGAGAAAAGCCTTATGACACCCTAGAGTAATTTCCTTGGATTTCCTGTTTTCAGGCTCTTTTTATGAACCCAAGATGACATTAGCTACAGTTTAAAAATTATAAACAAAACCAAACCTATGACTTCTTCGGAAGACACAAGGGATTAGAGGGGTTTCATACATAATACAGTAATCCTCTCTGGGTAATAAATCTTAGAGCCTTAACAGTAAGTGAATATTTGTTTTTGTTATGAGTGAGATGACGTACAGGTTGCTTCTTGGCAGTGTTAGTGCTGGCTGATCTATCAGCTAGGGTAGCTGATGCTCATGTCCTAGATCTACAAAAAAACCCCAAAGTCAAGCAGGGGTACAACCAGCCCCATAAGATGTGTGCCCCAAGGACTCTTCCACTTTCTAAAACTTTTATCTTTTCTTGAAGTCATATTTTGTTGATGTTTTTTTCTTTGGTTTTCAAAACATTTATGTTCCCGTTGTCTGAGGAGGAAACTCCTGCTTTGTAATTCTGCAGCCTGCAGTATGCTTCATGTGCCTCAACCACATGACCATAGTTCCCATTTCTAAGAAACAAATAAAAAATACTGTTCCTTCTTTCTTGCAGCTCCAAAGTTCACTTTTTTTTGATGCTGTGCTTTGGATTAGTGTTCCAAGGGGCAGTGATGTTCCTATCTCCTTTCAGTCCCACAAAGGTAGTGCTCAGCTCCCTCCCTCCCTGTCAGCAGAGAATTCTCTTGGAGAGAAATACCAATATTTTTCTAGCTTGGCTTCTTCTAAAATTGTACCAAATTAGCTTCTCAGAGGAGCTGTGATGATGGATACCTTGCAGTGCTGTGTCCCTTGGGAGATTGAAACACTGGGCCGTGGTCCACCTCATCTGTGAGAGCAAACCTTCAAATGAGCAATAAAAAAATTCAGATGCCCATTTAGCAGAGATAAATTCATTGTTCTGTGGCTGCTGAGGGTGAGAGACAGTCCTGTCACTTCTAACCTGGGGCAGGGAGTGGCTGAGTCACATCTCTGCCCTCTCTGGGCAAGGTGGTATCAGAACTGGGACTACAATACACATTCTGGGGAACTCAGTTGTGTTATGTCATTGCTGAGTTATGCTCTGTTCATAAAGGCTCTTTAGTTTTATAGTATAGGAAGAAAAGGGGACACTAATTATTTAGTAGGCTTTTCAAATTCTTCTTGAGTCTGAGCAGGAGTTGCTTTCTGAAATGGTCTTGGAGCAGCTGCACTGTTTAATCTCAGCAGTATTTTTCCTTCAGTTTTACACCCTGAAATCATTAATTCAAGTGCAGAGGATCATAAAATCTATCCTCAGCTCAACATTCTGTATCTTATGTTAATTTCAGAACCTTTTATGGAATTTTATTTTTTTATTAATCTTTCCACCTTAGCTGAAGAACTATAAGGAATTTATTCAAACAGTTTGTAGTTGCATATATGTATATATCAATGTATAGATGTATATGCATGCGTGTGTGTGCAATATTTTGGCATATTATTACCCCCACAACATGGTTCAACAAGCAGCATTTATTACAATAACAAAAAGTGCCTGTATTCCCACAGGCATCTTTAGAGACAAAAAAGGTATGAGGCTCCAAACCCAGCCAAATGGAACACGTTAGTTGTTGATATATTGTCTGCTCTGTACAACACTAAATATTTTTAAAATAGCAATTAAAAAATAGTAATTAAAAAAAATAAAAAAGTTCCAGAATTTTCCCAAGTCTTTTCTTTCACGTTTTGCTCCTTTTGCTGGCACTAGCAGAGGTATTTCAGTGAAATTCGTGGAGTGGAAAGGCTGTGCTGGCCAGACAGGCCTGCACAGTGCTGTGGCTGTGCAGCACAAAGCCAGACAGAGCTGGCAGCAGCGTTTGTCCCTGGGGGCCAGTGGCAGTGTCTGCTGTTAAACTGCTGGGCACGGGATCAGACTTGGACCTTCCACTTCACCTGTCCTGCCCACCTGCTTCTGATGGGCCCTGGAGCTGCTGAATGAGCAGTGGGCTTCCCCACATCCCCTTGGACCATCTCAGCTGTGGCTGCTAAATGAGGTTTTAGGGCCTGCAACACTTTGTCATGAGCCCATGTGCGTTTATGGAGGGAGATGAGCTGAGTGTCCAGGGCAGCCCCAAAGGTAGGATGAGGAGTCGTTTGGCCCTTTGTGAGAGGGCCTTGCCCACAACTGTGCAAAGCCCCTGGTTGAAATACGGAGTGAGAAAGGCTAACTGGGCTGGGTTGCCATAAGAGAAATCTTTGTTTCCATTCTCAAAGGTATTCATTTGGCGCTAGTGAGACCATGTCCATCTCTGGCTCAGCACTTCCTACTCCCATCCTCAGTTCAGGGAAGGTTCTTCCCGCTCAGAGCCTATTTTCATCTTTTTTAAATCTCTACGCAGGCTTCACCTTGTCCTTTCAGACATGGGGCATTGCTCCATGAGGCAGAGCCCCCATGACCTGTCTGTGGGCTTGGCCTCGGGCCATTTTGGTAGAGCCAAGTGGGAGCATAAAGGTGCAGGGCGGTTGGGAAGACCACATGGACTTCCCATCATAGGGTCATTTTGCATTTCTTTTCAGTTTTGTTCACGAGATTCCACAATAGCTGGTCCTACTTTACAAAGGTGTGCGTGGAGATTGATCATTTGGGTCTGCTTGGCTGTGATTTGTGTATCAGTGCTCGAACAGTTTTCAGCTGTACTGGAAAGAGAAGGGCCACTGTGTCAGAGCCACCATGGAGCTCTTTCCTGTGCTCAAGCCCCTGGCTGGACTTCTGGTTGCAAGCACTTACTATTTGTAGAGCTGGGAACACAGTATTGTATGCTGTTGTTTCCTTTTCTGAGTTCAAGGGAAGGGAAATCCTTGGTGTGCTGCTGTGTCTCCATCTGGGACAACGACAGACAAATCCTCTGCTGTGGGTGTGTTCAAAAGCTTTACTACTGGATCAGATAACTGCAGAATGACACTTTTTCTTTTTTAGGCATTCCTTGTACTAAGCACTGGGGGATACTGCAGGCATTGGGAAAGCATTGTCTGAGGCAAACCAGCAATATTTTAAAGCACAAACATGTGCCTGCTACTGTCAGATGGAGTTTCTCAGTCTTTTAAAATATCACGTTAATATAAACATGCAGATGAACAGGCAATTGCTTTTTTTTTTTTTTTTTTGATCTGCAGGCTTCTAGTGAGTTGTTAATTACCTGGAGCTGAATAGAAGATATTCAAATGGACAGCTGCCAAATGATGGAACTAATTTTTTTGTAATTCTGTTCATTCTATATTGCTGTATAATATGAAAATGTCATACATGCATTCAGCTGGACAGAGGAACAGGGCAGTTGCAATTTGGAGCAGAAAAGAAAAATAATGACTTGTCTGTTGTGCTAGGTATCCTTTAAGATTTGTCACGAATGCCTAGGATGTTTAAATTTGTATTTCTCTCAGATTTTATTTCTTCAGTGTGAACTTCTAATGACTTAGTAGTTTAACCTTGTAGGGACTTGGTCTCCTTTTGCTGTCATCCAGTTTTCATGTACTTATCTCCCACTCAGCTTGCCACGCAGCACTTGTGTAGTGATTACCTAATGCTGCAGTTTTCCTCCTACATAGGTGTAGATCCCTACCATTTCTGCAATACTGCTATCCTCATTCCACACTGGGGCTTAAAGCCCTGAGGATGAGAGATGGTGAGCCTGTGTACTGACTCCAAAAGCCTGCTTTCTCGTCCTAAATCAGGCTCTACTGTAACTGGAAGTGCCTTTGTTTGGATATGCTTAATTGCAGCCTGCATTTTGCAGGGATATGTACAATTCTCACAGAATGACTAAAAGCCTCTAGCATTAGTCAGCCTGATCTGTGAATCACTTACCACCAATATTCAGCCTACTTATTCCCCAGCAGCAGAAAAGGGAATCCCAAAGAAGGCTCCTTTTGACATACACATCAGTCTCAGGTGGGCTCATCTGAATTTTCCCCATCTCTCTCCACAGTATTGCATGCAGCAACGTTTCCTCTCCAGAGGCAGAAGAGGGCAGGATGCAGTTCATTCCTGCCGACCCTCTCCCCTCCTGCTTTGCACAGGCCGGTTCAGGGGTCAGTCCCTGCCAAGAAAAGGGCAGCAAACTTCAGAATGTAACTAAAATTTACTGCCGGAGTGACTGCAGGCCATGCAAGGCTGAGGAGCAAAGCCCTCTGGCCAGCAAGCTGAGAGTGGGAGGTGTACCCTGGTGGCAGTCAGTGAGCTGGAGGCTGCAGGGGTAGACTAGGACAAAAGAAACCATCCTGATCTGTGATTTGTCACTCGCACTAACCTGTGTCTTTCTTGTTCTCTTGTCTTCCCCAGGAACGAGTGGAATATCTCTTTCTCATAATTTTTACAGTGGAAGCATTTTTAAAAGTAATAGCATACGGACTTCTCTTTCACCCCAACGCTTACCTCCGCAATGGCTGGAATTTACTAGATTTTATAATTGTGGTAGTAGGGTGAGTACCAACAGTTTGTTTTTCAAGGCACTGTCCACATGGGGATAGTGGCTACCTTTGGGACCATGAGAGTGGGTCAATGCTTTGTTACATATGGGTGATGTTAGACGTTGCCGTCCGTTCTGTTCCTCTGGCAAACACTGTTTTAATGGTTTGCAAGACAGGGAAATCAAACTGCTCTTTGGGAGCCAGAGGTAAAAAGAGAAAGCAATCCAAAGCTGTTAGATCAAGTCAATTTCCTGAATGTGCTTAACTGCAAGAAAATGCATTTGTTTTTAAATCTATAAGAATTTTAAAAAATAATATCTAGGTAATTCCTTAATTAAGATTCGGAGTTTGATGACAGATAAATTCTGCCATCTTGTGAACTTTTGCTGATGTTTCTCATTCTGCAAGATGGAAGAAAAATTTAAATCCCAGGTTTTTCTACTTACAAACAAAAATAAGTTCCTCAGTTCAATTGCACTGCTCAGCTGGTGATTTCAACACTTTTAATTTTGACCCTTTTAATATTTTAACCTTTTTGAAGAGTAGTTTTACTATTGTAGATCACATTGCCACTTTGAGCTGCAACCTTTCTAATTCTCTTATTCCTCTCCATGTTTTTGAAGTTTGGCATTTAATTTATTTGAATAAAAACAAAATAATACATCATCTGCTTTTTCTGCCTAAGGGTCAGAGATAAGCAAGGGATTGGAATTGTGGTTATTGAAGGGAAGAGGTGAAGGATAAACTACCTCTGTATACAAAGGGAACAAGTATTTCTTTGCCTGAATAATTTGTCCCGTCCTCCCACCACTCCATTGTTAGAGAGTTTCATCGCCCACAAAAACTTGTAGTCTTTTCACCTCTTTACCTAGGAAACCCTGCACGAACTCCTAGGGAAAGCATCAAAAGGGACACTCCTAGTCATCAAAACCCCCTCATAATTTCTGCCCCAAACCAATCCGCCTTCCTGACCATCTTTGTGCTGGCCCCAAAATATTTAATCAGCAAACTGCTGTGTGCTTCCCAATACCTCCCACTTCCTGTCACCATGGATAAGAGTGGGTGGAAGGAGAATTCCCAATGAGGGGGAGGGAGAACAGGCTGAAGCCTATTCTTAGTCTCAAGACCTCTCTGCCTCCACGTGGGCATAAAGCTTCTCCTTTTTTCCTACCCACAGACAGAGGATCCCTTAGCATGTCAGTACCTGAAAACTGGAAAATCCCCACCCCTTCCCTGGTATTGATGTCCAATTCCATCATTGGTTCTGCCTTTGAATGCCCTCAGATATCTCACCTCTTTGGAAATTGCTACCTAAGTGGAAGAAAGATTGAAGAACAAAACTCCTGTGAATGTGATTATTCCCTTTTCATTGTTATGAGAAAGAGGCATTTTAAAGAGAGGACGCATTGCCTCCTCTTTTTCCATTGGATGTGAGAGAGCAGGACTCCAGAAATCACAGAGCAGCATTATATCTAGTTTAAGTACAGTCCTTTTCAATTTTCCTACGAGGAAAATTGCAGTTAATCAGCAAGATGATATTCAGGCTGAAATTAATTCCCTTGCCAATGACACAAGCTGCAGCTCTCAGCTCCTCTATCTGCTTTTGCCTCCAGCAGCTCTTAGTCACTAGATGGGGAACAAAAAATGTAACTGGGGAAGAATTACATGAGTATAATAAACATGGCCAAGACCCCAAGGTCTCTGTTAAATAGCAACAATCTCAAGTGACAGATTCCACTTCAAGGCCAGATGGGTTCCTTTGATGTTTGTCTGTTTAAACTCACTCATGCAGTACCACAGCCTAGGCTGGTGCGCTGCTTTTCCTCTCCACAGCCCCTCTGCACAATCTACTTGGTGATACCATCTGTTCCTCTCCTGCCCTGTCTTCTTTTCCTAGGGGCTGTCTGAAATCCCTCAGTGACATTATATTTAAACTTCAGTGTATTTGAATATTTTGCCAGGAAGGAAGCCCCATGGAAAAGGTTTAAAATAAATTTGGAAGATAGAGAGGAGGGAGGAAGAAAGCAAGTGCTGATAACAACATTTCCTTGTGGAGCCTTTTTCTACCTATTGATGGAGCTATTGGAGAAAGCTGAGTAATTTGAACAGTGGGGCAGAGAGATTTGGTGTGTGGAGCAAAGGATAGTGTGACTGTGGTAATTGCCATTTGTGCTTGCTCTGCCTTACCAATCATCTCTAATTTTCAAAGATTTTCAAAACATTGGCTAGGTGGGAAGCACTTCTTCAAGTACTGTTACAAGTTAAAGGAGGAAAAAAAAAGACAGATTTTAGATCTTTCAAATCCACCTGTACTCATTTCACCACACATAACTTCAATAGATAATAGCACATCTGGCTTCCTTTACCTTAAAATGAACTAGTCAGTAGAGTAAGAGGAAAATGGACATGTGTAGGAGCAGGTATACATTTTAGAGGGGAGTCACAGCTCCTGTAAAAATGTTTATAATAATGTGCCTGTATACTTTCCCCTGACTTCTGAAGATAGGTCCCCTGATATCCAAAGGGATATCAAGGGATTCTAACAAGGCCATAGGAATATGCAACAGCAGCAGAGGGAAGCACTGAACACAACTGCTCTGTTTTCTGGTGAAAGGATACATTTTAGACTGTAGGCTTGTAGCAGCTTATCATTCTTGAAGTGTGGGAGAGCTTGTTTATTCATCAGCTATGTCTTTTAGAGTTTGAACCTGGCTTCTCTTTAAATAGCCTCTGACCTTGCTATAGCAGCACTTTAAATGCTGTTTTGAAGAATGTCCGTGTGAGGGTATCAGTCAGAGGCTCTACCAACATTATTAATTAATAGCAGAAACCAGACCCCTAAGCCACTCATCGAGGCACAACCCACAAGCACTAATGGTTAGGCAAATTGTCTCCCACTTCCTTCATTTTTGCTATTCCTCTTTAGGAAAACACTAAAACTTTCAGATATCACAGTGTTGTCCCTTAATATTATGAATTTTCTCTTGAGAGAAGACCGACCAGCTTGACAATATTGTGATGGAAGAATATCTGTCTTTCCTGGCAGTGCTGTGGTTTGTCTGCCAAGCACAGTCATTCTCCAAGGACCTGTAACTACTGCCAGAGAAAAAGGTGTTGTAATTTGAAAGACAGTATTATAGTCTAACTTGGGAAGGTAAGCAGTGAAGATATTTGGACAAGATCTGAAGTCAGAGCAGACTGGAACATGTGGCTGCAGTTTCTGTCTTTCTGAAGACCTGTGGGGAGTTTCTAGAGGGAAGATCCAAACATTTTCACACTCACAATTCACAGGTGAACTGTAAAACACTGTGGAAAAAAAAAAAAATTTGTGTTTTACTTTTTATTATACCTATGAGGATTTTTTTCAGCCACGTTTTTCTGCTGATTTTTTGCCTTAGAAATACCAAGGCCTCTGTTTTCTTTCTGTACTTTGGAGGCCCTTGACATATTCTTTTTTTATGCTATAAAAATCACAGTGTACTCCCCACAGAGGAAGAGATGAAGAACAGGTTACAGCCTTATCATGCTGCTGTTGGGGTCATCTAGCAAAGTGAAAACCCTTTTGATATATCAAATGTCAAAAGGAAAATAGAAAACTACAAGCAAAAAAAACCCAATGCAGCTAGCTTCTTACTTCACAGGTAAATGTAAATAATCCGAAACAAAGCATGGAGCATATCCACACATGCATGTGATAAAAATTTGGTTTTCTGCTCTTATAGTTAATGTCTGTCAAATGAATTTAGTTAAGGTCACAATGAAATTCAGAAAGAAAGGTGATGTTAATTGTGCTTCATCAGTGGAAAGTATGATTTCCAAATGAAAATGGGGCATGAATTTATGCTGGCAGAAAGTAGTTAGGTGGAACTAAATAAAGGTTGATGTCTGGTTTTTGGGGGGAGGGGAAGTTTAATGGTGAGATTTCCAGTGGCCACAAGAGATTAGCCCTCTTGCCTTTTTTGTACCAGCCAAACTCTTATTCTCTGTCAGCACAGTGTTCTCTCACCCTATGCTTGGAGCATGCTAACTCACCTGCTGATAAAGGACTGCACCTCGCTCCACCATACCTAATGAAAAATTTCCCAAAAGGTTTTCATCAAAGAGCAGGACTTCCTACATAAGATAGAAGTGACCTGGCCTCATCTTTTGTATCAGTAGTTTAACATCCATCTGGCTGTTTTAGTCTCAGAAAACAATTATCTGCACAAACCCAGAGCATTAGGTAGGTGTGCATCATGGATGTCTGCCCATGCCCTGATAGAGGGAGGTGCTGAAGATAAAGAAGAAAAATTGACAAGGTATACCATAGACTTGAAGAGTGGAGTAGAGATTCAGTAAACCACACTGGGCACAGTCTAGACCCCAATACAGAAGGCAAGGAGAGTGAAATAAATGAGAGAAATTAGAAGTTGTAATGCGTTAGAAAAAAGCGGGATTAGTATAGGGGAAATATAAAGCATGGAGTAAATGCATTAAAGCAGGATTAGCAGGAGTAATGCAATTCAAGTTTAAATGTAGGTTTTTAAATGAGGAGCAGCAAGAATTACTGCAAATTATTCCTGAAGTGCAAAAGCACATGACTGTGGGTACCTCAAAAGAGCACATTTATCATGCCAGTGCTGACAAAAATAAGGCCGGCTGGCCTGCAGTCACTAGTCACTGGCCTAGCTTCACTAGTCTGGGAATGCAGGCTCTATCTCCAGAGGAGTGAGCTGTACTACTGGTTGTGTTTCTGCTCCTCCTGAACTAATTTAGGACATTGCTTGGGCAGCAGAATTCTAGAGCAGTCTGGTTTGCTCACTGTGCAAGTGGCAGCAGAAACAGCCTCGGTGCCCAGTGCCAAGAGCTGCTCCTTGGGAAAACATGGGGCCAGTGAAAATGGGGATCAGGAAAATGGACTCCCAGTTTTGCACAATTGCTGACTCAGAGTTCTTTGAGATTCCTAGTCTTGGAGCTGAAAAACAGTATTAGGAGGCTTTTTGCAGTAGATTCTTTTTCCTTTAGAGGATCCCAGGAGACTGGGTCTACTGTATAGGTATGTCACTCATCATCTATTATGGGAATCCTGTGGACTAGAAAGATGGAAATGTTTGAATGTGAAACAAAGCATATTACTAGAGCTTAATCAGTCTCTTACTGAAAATATATTAGGCCAAATTTGACCCACAGTGTTTCTATTATGAAGACCAGCAGATAATTGCAACTGTATAATTTGTGTACACTGCTCAAGAAATACATACATTCCAATAATTCACATTCTTTGCATCAACCCTTGTTTGTCTCTCTCTGTGATATCTGTAGTCAATGCAGTATTTCTCACAGGCTCAGTTTTTTTCTTCTCTGTATCCTGCTTCTGCAACACCTACAAACTCAGCATCCAACCTCCTCACACACAGTTTTTCCCATGCTCGTTACCTAGCTGTTAAATCTTTCTGCAGTGCTTGAAGTTGAGGCTTTGAATAGATCCAGTTAGGAGTTCCTCAGTCACAGCTGACAAGTTTTATAAGACTCTCAATATGAATTAAAAAACAAAACAAAAAAAAAAAAAAAAACCTGTTCAAGAAAGGAATTTTGCATTTGCGGTCCCCTAATGAACGATTTTGTGTGGATTTAGTGCTAGGGGAATCTGTTGATTTACATGTTTCAGTAAATGAATCTTCATTTTAATATCCAGTAAGATTTATCTTCAGGCTGCAGGCATTGGAGCTGCTTGTTAAGCCATCAGCCAACTAACTCAGTGTCTGCTTGACCCATGGTCTGGGGACTCTCTGTGGAATGTGCCAGTCAGGATATGGATGAGATCCTGGCAGGGGCACCACAGACTGCAACGTCTGTGAGAGAAACCACTGCTGGATCCAGGCCTCTCCATTTGGACTGGTTCTGTCATCCCAGGAAGTTTCTTTCAAGTTGTCTGTGGTAGCTCCATGGCACCTGACAGACCGAGGGGTCTCTGCCACTCCCAGGCAACCCTTATTTACCGAGCGCCAAACATCCATTTAGGCTGGAACAGCTTTTAACCTCTACTGAATTTGGCTGGGCTCAAGCTGAGGATTTCAAGGCTGAAAGCAATATCATTAGCAAATTCATGAGGAATCTGTTCTCCCCCAAATGTACTAATGTTTTACCAGAAAAATGGAAGCTGCTTCCTGAAAGCTAATTTATTAAATCAAGTTCTTATTAACAGATAGGGTGATCCTTCAGGTTTTGTACAGAAGAACATTGCCTTTTCTTTCTTGCTCTGCCTTTTTAAATGCATTCTGAGTGAGACAGCTTCTCCTTAAAGCATCTACTCCTATTAGCCAACATAAAACATTAAGGCTGGTATAATAAAACATTCTGATAATGAGACTCCTACAGTTTTGCGCTTTCCTTAGCCAGTGCATCGGGGGATTTACAAATGGATCCACAAGCACACAGTGTGAGCATACACTCTATCTAAAAACTTGCCCCTTGAAGTGTCCTCAAGTTTACACCAAGTTCTACCTGCAGTGCCATTGGTGAATCTTAATTCTTTGGAAAACTGGTGGCAGATAATTAATGATTGGCTTAATTAAGGGTGATGATTTTCTCCCCCAAGGTGGATTGTTGGTTAATAAAGACGGAAAAGTGTTAGTAGCCTGTAGCTGGCTGCAAGGAGCCATGGAGGAACGTGAAGGAGGAGCTTTTTGTCATGTTTATGTCTGCTTCAGAAACAAGTGTTTTGCAAATGGTATAGACATCACCAATAGGCTGTTGCATATGGGAAGAGTCTGTCTCTCCTCCACCATATGGGAATGTCAAGAGAGAGGTGTGACAGCCTTCACAGGTCTGTGAGATAGTTTGGGTGATATGATGGTGATGATCTCTGTTCCTGTTTAGCCCAAGCCTTGCTGTCTGCCTACAGATTGTTTCCTCTTTCTTTTTGCAGGCTTTTTAGTGCAATTTTAGAACAAGCAACCAAAGCAGATGGAGGGAATTCAATAGGAGGAAAAGGTGCCGGATTCGATGTTAAAGCACTGCGGGCTTTCCGAGTATTACGTCCACTACGGCTGGTGTCTGGAGTTCCTAGTAAGTAATGCCATTGCTTTCTTTTCATCTATGTCTGTGGTGTGGCAAGCAGCAGGGGTTTTTTTGTAACAATTTTGAAGATAGAGCACGATACAGGTTATTTTTGGTGTGTGGGGGAAGACTTTTTTCAAATGTATGTATTTGTGAAAAGCGTGATATTAATCAAAGGATGACCAAAGCAGAGCTGAAAAGGAATGAAGTCTCATGGTATGTCAGTCTGATTGTGCAACCTTTTTAAATAATGATAGGGGAAGAAGATCCAGGAGATTTGTGATTTCAAGCATAAAATCCTTTAAATGGTGAAGGCTGGTATTATAAATTCTTGACTTTGGAATTCTGTATGGTCATGTGTGTTGATTTTGGAGGGAGAGGAACTTTTTCATTAAAATTGCATTTTCTTCTTTGCATGTGATGTTCAGATCAAGAGAACTGGGAACAGTTTAGAAGCAGCAGAATACAGAACAATGACATACTCACCTTCTCAGTCTGATGTGCTTAAATTATTTGTAATGCCTCTGAGAAAGTTCTCAAGCAGCCTTTGATAGTCTTTCATCTCTTTTCTTGTTTACAATGAAGCTATGAGTAACTAAGTCTGGTAGTTCCATTGTGGAGGTGGAATATGGACATGACAATGTGGGAATACTATATCATTTTGCTTGAGAGTTTGTTATGGATGGGACCTGTTTACCTTATGGAGAGAGAGGTGGTTGAAAACTGTCATTGGTTTCCATGATTATAGCAAAGAGAGATGTTGGGAGCAGAAAAGGAGTTAATCTTCTCCAGAATAGCTGTAGGGAGCACTTTGTTTATTTTCATTTCAGGATCTTGCTAGACTGGTATCTTAAAGTACTTCTAAGCTTAGTCATGCAAAAACCTTGAGTTGAGTTGTCATAAACTCCGTGATATCAGTTGTTCTGATACAGACAGCTTGGCTGTGTTGCTTGGTGCTCTTGGAGGGCTTGAGGAAGCTGAGGGAACCAAGCCTGAAACAGTTCATATCCAATCGCAATCCCAACATAGACTATCTAACAGTCCATTTGTGAGTTTTCTCATCAAGGAGTATCTAATTTGTACCAGAACAGAGCCAGGGAGCCTGCTGCAGACTAACAAACCCTTGGTCTAGACAGCAAAATGCTAGTGCAGTGTAAAGCAAGCAAACCATCAACTCCATCTGACAAGATAACCTCCATTAATCTTTCTGGTTCTGGCTAGGGAAACATTTGTTAAACCAGACTTCTTGGGGGCCAGTGTGGCTTTAAAGAACCTACTGAAATCTGCAGCTAATGCAGCCTCAATCTTGACTGGGCATTTTTTAGTTGTACAAATGCCTGTTGATTAGCCTAGAATAGATGTTATCGCATCCATATGTATTAGAGCATAACTTTTCTCATGAGGCCTTTTAGATAAGATTACCTAAGCGATCCATAAATAGCACATTACAGAATTACATTCTTACATAAGTTTAGTGCAGAGGTTTAGAAGTCAAGTCTCAGGTCCCATTCAAGTTCTGTCCCTGAGGCATCGCAAACACCAGTGGGTGAGTTACCAACATTGCAGTGTTTTGCCATTTATAAAGAAATGCTTTTTTGCTTCCTTGCCCTTCCAAAATGCAGAAGACTTTCCCCCATAAGGAAAAAAACCTGCACAGATTTGTCCTAAAATTGCATGAATGTAACATACGCTGCAATTCCTTCTCGCTTAACAGACTCTATATGGAAGCAGCAGCTCTTTAGTGAGGGGGGATCCTCTGGGTCACTGGCAGCCGCCTTCTGCGTGGAAATTCCAACATCTGCTGCTTGGCTTGAAGTCCAGATCTAACTACCACTATTTGGAAAAAAGTGTGTAAAGCACAATGATTCCTATAAAACAAATTTTTGAAACACATGGTGAATTTTTGCATGCAAATCTTAAGCTCATTAGAATTGGTCTTGGGAAATAGTTTGTCAGAGGTAGAGAGATTGGCTTGCAGCATGGAATAATTTTTTCTGAGCCACAAGGAGTTTACGTGGATTTTTTTGTCTCTGGCTCGATCCATAGGAAATAATCCAATTTAAGAGGGACATGTTTTGTATTCAGGTTCATGCATTTAATGACCTGTCTCAGCATATAGAGAGTTTCCACATAAGTTTGATTTGAGGTAGGGGAAAGACATATTAATTGCCCTCTGAAGTAAATCACTGGTGTCTGCATTTTGCAGATTGAGATCTGGAAACAAAAGTTCAAGATTTAACACTTCCAGAAGTGGCTTCTAATTATTTATGTTTCCTATTGGCTACCAGTGCTAGACATTTTGGTCAACACAACAATCCAACAGCTTCAGATAGATGGATAGAGGGTATTAAGAGCTCACAGTCCCTTTTTTCCAAGTTCCATGCATGCTTAATTTCTGGGACTTGGCTGTCTCTTGCCAGTAAATATCTCAACCAAGAAATGGGGGACTGTCCGTGCAGTAAGTGCCTCCTAAAATCAAAAGGGTTTGAGATCATGAATTCAACAAAGCCTGAAGACTACATCTGGGCAATGGTTGTGGGCACATCAATATTTCATAATCTTTAAGAGAACAGATGACACTTTTATGCTTTGTGGTCATGTGGACATTCGCAAGACCACTTGTTATAAGGAAGAAAACAGACATTTTGTTCAAAAGATAAGACAGACATTTTTAATCCATGTTACAAAAGCCAACTGTACCATCACGGGAGAAGCCTTCAAAGGCACTGAATTCAAAGTTTTGGGTTCCCAGTACAACTTAAAAAATAGTGTTAAGTATTTACACATTTCCAAGAGACTCCATAGGGATCAGCTGGGTTTGGTGTGAGGGGTTTTTGTGTGTTAGATTATTTTTTTAAATAGTTTGAGTTCTTTTCCAGGAAACCTCTTTTGGAGTGAGAGGTACAGTTCTTATGTGTGAGGTGTATGGCAGAGCAGTAGATTAGATACTTCCCACAGCTGTCATCCCAGTGCTGGCCATTGCTTTGTGTACAAAATAGAGTTTGAGCTAATTAAGCAAATTCTTTTTTCCCCACAACTTTTTTTTAAGTCCTACTGCTTCTGGAAAAATGGTCCACACTCAGTCCTTCTAGCCTGGCATTAATGTGTAGCTGAACGGTGATTATTTTGCAAAGCACATGGATTATTTAAGTTTCATCGTAGTAAAATCACTTTTGAAAATGAGATCTAAGAACTTGATATCGTTGATACACAGGCCAGATTTCACTGTTCAACTTTTCTGTTATTGTCAAATTAACACAGTTCTTGTGGTGCACACTTTATTTTGGTTGCTGAAAGAACTTTACTGCTGGAGTACCAAAGCAGTCTCCTTGTAAGGAAAACTTCACACGTGTCTTAGAGCCCCTGTCTCGATGTGTGGCATTAAGATCAATATAGTAGCTTGAGAAAGGAGAGAGAAGGAAAACAATTCCCTTGATGGACATAAGTAGACAAGTGCAAAGTCAGCATGTCTACCAAAACTTAATCACTCTAGTGTCTTGGAAACTTACCCAGTATCTCCTTTGGCAGGAGTGTAAAGTATTGTAAAGCTTTCTAGGGACAGAATCAAGTAAGCCCTTTTGTGCTATGAGTTTTCTGTTGATTACTCTTCCCCCTCGATTTTATGTTATTACATATTTTAAAACCTGTTTTAAACATTTTGTGCTTCAGGAGGGCGAAAAGAAACATCCAATTGGGCAATGAAGAAACATGATCCAATTAAAAAAGAAAATCACTCCTGACTATTGGAAAGGGCAATGAGTTACTCCTACGCATGCTAGCTCACGCTCTTTTAACTTATTAAATTCCATTTCTATCACCTTTATTCATGCTGCTCAATTATACCACCTCATACATTCTGTTAATTCTCTTTATGTTGTACTTCATCTTAATGTAACTGCATTTTTGCCACTGATTATTGTCAATCTGATATTTGCCAGACTTAATTGATAAGCTCTCCCAGACAATTTGGAAGTCACATCATTTGAGCAGCTGCCATGCTGCATATTTGTGTGCAAGGTCCTCTGCTGACAGCACAGATTTATGTGGGCAGAAGACCCTGCTACTCTTAATGAAGCTAGAGAGAAAACTCAACTGTTCCACTGGAACAAAAACTTGCCATAATGTCTTTTTTTTTCTTTTTTTTTTTTAATTTTAAAACCACAGAAAGCTAAGCCTGTGATGTGTTCAAGCTTCACTGGAGTCTTGTAGCAGGAGAGTTACTCAAAGGCAGTGTAGGTACCTCTCTAGCACCAGTACTTACGTGGTCTGCTGGAGATGCAGCAATTGTATAACAGGGAAAGAGAAGGCATGAGCAAAAGGACCTAAACCAAACCCTCCCCATGACAATGCAACGTCCTTCTGTTAGTGACACAGCAGCATGTAGCTGGCAGAGTACAGTTTTGAGCTGAAATCAAGTAAGACCAGAATTCTCATGTGTAAATGCCTAGAGATGACTACTTTTACGTGTATTTAAAGAATTAACTAGAACACATACTTTTCCAAAATGATGCTTATGTTTAAGTCCATGATTACTCCGAGTTTATGAGAAAATTGGACACCTTCAGACAAGGTGGATGAAAAATTTAGACATTTTTAGATTTTGGTCTATCTCATTGCAATTAGTAATCTGCCCTGAAATGTTCTATTAAAATGTATAATGCTTTCTCAGTCTCAGCAACGTTCTCTACCCCATATTTATTGCAGTGTTTTCTCATTGCCACAGCCATCTTCTATCCTTATCCCAAACTCTCTGGCATTAATCAAAATATTTCTTTGGACTTTGTAACAGGTAGGAAAATACTCTGCCTCTCCTTGCAATGTTCCTGATAGAGCTGAGGTCTATATATTTGATGTCACCTTCACCACGTACAGCAATGAAGATGAGAAGCAAAATTCACCCTGAGGGCTCCATGGGGAGAGTAATGCACGAGGAAAGATTTTGCTCATTTGAGAGATGTTGGATTGGCAAAGTCGCCCAGTTGTCTTTATTGTTAATTTGCCATATTATTGCATGTAGATGAAGCAAGGAAATCACAGGTGTGATAGGACTGGATATTTTCCTGCCTAGGTGTGTGCGGCTGCTTAAATATATCACGTGTGCTAAATTACATCAGGTTTTTGTGGAGAAGAGCAAAAGCTTTCAAATGCTTACGAGATATTGAGGTTATACTCTGTATTTTCCAATAATGACTGTTCTTAACACCAAGACTGGCAATATTTTTTCTCCCCCTTTTCAAGGGATATGTTCTAATCTAATAATTTGAAATCACAGGGGAATTCTGTCTGTATGGGCTCATAATTCAGTGACAACCTCCTCCCGAAAAAAAATATGGGAGTACATTTGCAGCAAAATACAGAGTAACGTACAGAGTTTAAGACAGCAGAGACATGTCAGAACCACCATGGTCATCTTTCTAATGTAAGACTAAGCAACTGCTATCTCATCTTTGATTCTAGAACTTGGAATTTGCTATTGAATGATTTATAGTAAAATGGGTGTTTGATGCTTGTTGCCCATAAGAAGAGCTCTTAATGCTGTGAGCTAGAAACTGATACTATAGCACAGACTTTGTATGCCACTACACCTGATTTAGAGGTAGTGTACTTAACTGGGGTGAACAGGTTCAACATTTTCTATCTTGCATAATCCTTGTACACCTGTATTACTCTAGAAGCCAAACTGAGCTTGTTTGTAGTTGAAATGTCCTCGGAGCCCCTCTGCTTGGTGTGTGTAGAAGGCTGGGCCAGTTAGGAAGGATCAAGCACCACACAGAGAGCCCAGCTCCTGCTGCAAGCACTCTGCCTCTGGAACCTTCCATTCTGCCTGGGCTGTGTAAAGCAGGGAGATCAAAATGGTGACGTTTAACCACCCTCAAATGTTCTTTCCCAGGGAAAACACACTATTCTCATCTGTAGCATGATTCCAACTGGGGCTTGCCAAACCACTTTGCTGGAGGGTGACAACAGGACCTAGAGCAGCCCTCGATGTTGTCAGCTCTCTCTCTCTCTCTCTGTATCCCCATGTGCAGTGGTGACATTCACCCTAGTCCATCCCAGACATTTGACTGTGTGGCCTGGGATTGCCCCACTCCTTCCCAGCCACTGGGACAGCACAGCTCAACTCGTTGCAATGTTTTCATTTTGCAGCAGTTGAAACAATGCGCATTCAATGCAATTATCTGGTTTGCATTCGGGATTCTTTTTTTCAGTGTCCAATGAAACTTTTCAACTGTAATTTTTCATTATTTTCTGTTCTGTGAAAGAAAATTAACACTACAGCGTAGAGTTGAGGAAATAATGTAATTGAGGTAACAAACACAGGGAATTCAAGGAATCCAAAATGACATCTCTTTCGATAACCATGTGTTTTTGGAATAAGGCAAAGACATGTTGAGCCATTGACTGTTTCCATATGTTGAATAGCAGGTGTTATGTCTTAAGGAAATGCTAACTGGCAGTAAGGAAGCCTACTTTCTTTGAAAATGTGTATGCTTCTTGCAACGTACAGTTGACAGGTGTGTCTTGCATGTGATTTGCATTTATTCACTGTCACTGGTGGAGCAAGGGACTTAAATCTGCCCTCCTGAGGTTATGCTATGACCTGCACACCAGTGCAGGATTGTGGCTTGCCTTCAGTGGGAGGAGATAGGAGAAGTGGCTGGATCAGAGCTCTCCAAGTGTGAAAGGTCTGTGTGTAGGAACTAAAGAATACAGTAAGCTGTATAAGGAGGAAACAATATTCTTAGGAGTTTACTGCCACCAAACCTACAAGATAAAGGTCCTTGACAGCATAGAGAATTACTTCGTATACATTTAGGCAAAATTTGGCTTCTAAATATTAGTTCTGCCTTAAATTTTGCTGCTGTTACACTAAATAATGTCAGGATTTGCCAAAAAAACTTCCTTTTCTCTTGAGGCCCAGAAGCTGTAGCAAACGTGCTCTCAAGCAGATCCCTGAAGTTCTCCTTTGTTCTTGAACAAGACTTCTTAACTCTCTGTGCCATCTCTCCAGCACATACAGCACCATGAGAGGACAAGTTGCACCACCTTTCCCATGTCCTTGCCTCGCTGTTTTTAATCTCAAGTGGCCAATTTGTTTTGCTTTCATTACAAATGGGGAGGGAGTGGATTAGGAAGGATAGAACAGTCTGAACTAAATGTCCTCATTAGGCTTGTTTCTTCATAGTTAACTGCAAGCTCTACACATGCTGGCAAGTCCTTTATTTACTCAGGTCACCGTTACTCAAGGGAGTAATTTGATTCCAGCATAGCATCTCCCTTAGGTAAGGATCATCCCTGTGAGTAGGGATTACGCAATCAGGAACCAAAGCCTGCTTCCCTGAGAGGTACAGCCTGCAGAATGATGTCATTTATGGCAGAAGAAGTTAAGTCTGTGTAGCAGTAGCAAAGAGGGGTTCATCTTGCTAAGGAGGATTACTCACAGAGGCACATTGTTGCTCTCATAAAGATTTCTCTCATGTTTAAGGAATGCCAGTGAAAACAGGGAAATACTTATTTGATCTTGTCTATGTAGCTCTTACAAAAATAACACTGACTACAAATCTACCCAATAACTGCCTCAGCCTTTATCCTACGAGTTACTGTGCATGCTGGCATGATTATTCAGCATGTCTTCACAACAGAAAAAATCCCAATATCATAATATGGGACCACATCAGGGTGTAGGCAGTCCCTTCCAAATGAAGAAAACAAACCCCATGCTGACATCAAAGAACAGACAGGGAGGTAGTAAAAATATCTCTTGGCTTAGTAAGAGAATTTCCAGAAGGGTTCTGCATGGATCAGACATTTCTAGTACCATTTTTCATTCTTCAAGCAATGCCCAAAGTTATTCAGATTGGGTGTAGGGCACAGGTCTGAAAGGGAGCCCACGCCACCAAGATGCTTGTCCTGAAGCATCTAAAAATCTAAGAATGCCATCTGCTGTCTCCTCAGAACAGTTTGCATTGTATCTGTACAGGTTGTAGCTAACTGGTTCAAACAGGAACACACTGGGTTCCCAGTTGCTCACTTGTAATTGCTGGCTGCTGCTGTCACCACACTGGGGAGGGAAGATTTGGCTCTTCCACATCAAAGCAGTAAGGGCATGGTCTGCTTTGGGTTTTTCTTATGTTCTCTCCCAGATGACACCTCTGCTGCATCTGGTGTCATCCCAAGCTTACAACAAATGTCATTGCATACTTTGATTCCAGTTGGCTGAATTTTACATTACTTATTAATTTAAGATCTTGTATGCAATGGTTTGAAGTCCTTTGTTCATTTTCTCTAGTTTCTGTGTGTCTATTAATGTGTTGCTGCCCTGATGAGACTTTTTAACTTTCTCTTTCTCATCCTGTCCCAAGGATGTGACTGGCACACACACTGGGTAGCAGTCAACTCAAAAGTGGGACACAGGAGAATCCATAGGTTTTGCTCAGGACACAACATGGTACATGGATGTTCCACCGCTCTGGCATCATTTGAATTACTTCTGTCTGTCCAAGCCTTCCAAAAGCCTTGTGGGATTCCTGTGATCCTTGTTGTGATTTTCACAAAGCATTATCAAAATATCAGCGAAGCACAGAGCAGCAGATCAGTCAGACAGTGCTCTCAACCAGTGAATGCATTTTAAGCCTTCCAATATTTATTTTCAGTGATAGTCTGAATTTATAATAATAATGCATCCTTGTTCAAGTGCTATAGTAGGGAAAAAAAAAAAGCATGAATTAAGTACAGTCAAAGATGAGGAAATAATATCTTTAAGTTTCAGTGTCTGCATAAATCTATGGGAGAACCTTCATTTTTAATGTAGATTTCTCTGAAATTAGGTACTGCCTTCTTAGTTATGTCTGCTTTCTATTACTGTGCTAGATGAGAGCACAGGCATGTTGGCTGGTATGAAAAACTAAAAAACTTTTCAATGCTTAAGATGTTCACTGATGGAACAAATTTGCTGTTCTGATACTAGGGGAGTATGGAAATGACAGCCCACCTAACCTGCCCAGTCTCTTAACGTTTTATCTAAGTTTTCCTTGTGCCAAGGAAAAGGGAAGGAGATCAGATATCTTTCTTAATCTCCCTTTTTTTCCAGAAGCAAATCCAATTCCTGTTTAACACATGTAACAATAACTTATCCCATATGTGGTTTGCCCTTTGTTGCAACTATTTTTTATGAGTTGAGCAGCTATGCCTCTTATTTTTTCAGTTTTAGATTATCTTCTGCTGGTTTGCCCTGCCACATCAATCACAATTCAGAAAACATCTGCTAACCCTCTGCAAAGAATCTTTTTTTCAATTTCTGTACTGCTAAAGCTGCTCAACAGTTTTACATCAGAAGCATTTTTGACAGAATGTAGCTCACGGGATAAAAGAAATAGAAGAAATTATAAAAATTCTATTTTTGTCACTTCTTTCCATAGGCCTTACTAAATGTTGTTTTCTTTAGCAGTGGAAATGGCTATAGAAATTCAATTTCTTTACAGGATTACAAAACATCCTCTCTAAACTTTCTTCAAGCATGTCATCTTTCAACCACACAGTCTTCTTGCAGAGGGCTAAGGCATTGGTGTGAGAACTGGGGCATATCAAATACTATACATCTTAGAAGTATAATCTGATGGGGGTGGATATTTTCTATTATTGCTCTCACATTAAGCTAGCAGCCTGTCTGACATTTCTCTTTTTTTTTGCCTTGGTTGTTGTGTTTGGTGATTGGTCAGGGTTTTTTTTTTTCCCTGAAATAAGTTGTTCAGGACTTTTCTACAGTTGGCATTTTCTTGAAGGTTGTTGCTGTACATTGGCTTTTATTTGTACTGAAAATTACCAAAGGGTAAAGTTCCTTTTACTCAGGTTTGATGTCTTGGTCATCAGAAGTCAAAACAATAGATCCAGGTATGAATACACACAGGTTTTATAAAGGCCTGTTCTAGATCTAACAGTTTTGGTTTTTAATATGAACAGCACCCAGTGAAAGAATTTAGCATTGAGTCTCACCCTTCCCCTCACAATATAGGTGAAAATTTAAACTCAAGCCTTTAACCCACATTTGCTTTTCATATTCCAGTGCTGAGATTATTTCACTTTAAAACATTACTTCAGAGGAAGTCAGATTGCTCTCAGATTTATATTTGTAGATTTCTGTATCTGTTAAGAACTTTATTTAGCTGATCAGATTGCAGCAGGAGAGCCTTATGATTCCCCCTTGACAGCTTATTATATGTAAAAGGAAATTTAAAAAAATAAATGTTTAATTCCAGTGCATTCTAGCAACATATACACAATCTGTACCAAAAGCATTTGAACTGTGCAAGTTGTAAAGAGATTTGCAAAGAAAGCAAATACCAATAAAGAACCATTCTTTCTTCTGAAAAATACAACTTTGTGAAAATAGCAACCATTAATTTTTCTGTCCAAACATACTGGAGCTGCCTGGTGAGCTAAAGGATGTTTTGCTTATTATGTCAGAAAGCATTTTTCCCCCAAAGCATTTTATTATCTGATGTGTGCAAGAAGGGTTTTAAGTCTAATCAGGTTTATAAAAATCAAAAGCAACAGTCTTACTAGTGTGGAAAAAGAAAGAAGGCTGGAGTTTTAGGTATTCTGAGATGGGACTGATTAACCACTGAGTTTTAAGTCCCTAAATCCACTCTTTGTTCTTGCAACAAAGAGTCAGAGTTGCTCAGATTTGTCTAGCCATGTCTTTTTATTTTTTTTCCAGTTGTTTAGGAAGAGAAAACACATCCCACATGTGCATCAAGACAGTAACACAGCAATGATCACACATTGTGGAGTTTGCATCCGCTCTTTAATTACCTGATCAGGTAGTTTCTATTGTTAGATTCTTAAAATTCTCCTAGAAACCCTCCATGACAGTGATTTGAAAATGCCACACTGTGTCTCTCCAGAGCTCAGTCCCATCTGTGCTCATTAAGCACTATCCCAAGTTGAGAGGTTGGGTCAATTTTCCTCTCCAGGGTTATACAACCTATTATTTGTCACATACAGTGCTGTACTTCTACACAGTCATCTAAAGACAAAGTTTTATAATTTATTCAATATTTTGTTGTAATCCTTCTATCATGAGGAGTTCAAACTTCGTGTAGCTCATAGTAAGCCACTTGTTGTTTTCTGGAGCATTTAACCTGCAAGATCAATTGCCTTCATTAATATATTTTTATTTCATTAAGATATTTTTTCCACATAGTAAAAAACTGTAATCTTATCATCCCTGGCTAGACTTCTACATTTACAGAATCCCTGTTAATATTTGTTAACTTTTAAGCTTTTGCCTTTTCTGAACCTGTTCACAAGTGATGAGTTAGAACATCTGGAGAAGGACATCAAACAAATAAAATACTCTTTATTGTTTATAATAGAGAAAGGATACTAATATCCACTTACCTGAGGAATTTTGTTAATAAACTTTAAAAATGTTAACAATTTTATAAAGGCCTTTGTAAACCAAAAGTCATTAATCTTCTACTCAAATTATTTAGACCCAATTGCTTTGAGCCCATTTCTGCTACCATGAGGCTTTAGCACTTCCAGGTCTTCAAAGTTCCTTGTTTGCAAAACTATTTCCTTAGGACATGTCTTAGGACATGTTTCAGAGATGCATACAACAGCATTTGACATCCTGAAACAAGGCTTTTCCATCATTATCTCAGTTCAGAGGTTGTTTAACTCTTGGCTTGGGTTTTGTTTTCTTATGTTCACCTGTCCAGACCAAAGACAGCATGTCATGTTGACATATTCCTACCCAAGTTTTCTGATTGAATCCAGTGGCATGGGACTAGATCAAAATTTCCCCCTGTAAATATTTTTCCCTGTCACAGCTGTGCTTGCATATGAAGAAATTAAAAAAATAGAAATGTGATGGGTCATTTCACTGAGAACTGGGGCAGTCTTTGGGCTAGATTGTCTTTGGGTTTAGATAGCTCTATAGGAAGAGGAGCCAAGAAAAATTCTTCATTTCTGTGGTCCTTCACAGTGGTTAATAACAGATAAAACCTTTACAGTGACCCCATGAATGGTTTTCTCAGTCCATGATCACCCTGTCAGCAGAAAATCCAAGCTATTTCCTGGGAAATAGTGGCAACTGATCCTTGCTGGCCTAGGAACTGCCAGGGCTCCTGAAGGCCCTTTACCTGCCTTAAATTTAATCCGTCTTTAGAAGTCTCTGTCTGGCAGAGAGTATTTGACCTCAACCTCCCCACTCTGTGTAAGACTACTTGGCAGCACTCTGTGGTCTTTGTTCAAAATAGCTTTGGAGTTTGCGCACTGAACTTCATTTTGGTTTTGTTCAAGACAGCCTTTTTTTCTGTAATGTGGAATTTTCTGTAGGCACTTAGTTGCTGCTTTTCTCTCCATGCTCTTCCTCTGTATTCAGGTAGCTGCATGGGAGGGACACCACACCATTTTTAGGTTTGATTTTTTTACATTTAAAGTCTGAAGATCTTGCCTGGATCTCATCCTCAGCTGAACTGAGCTAAAATCAAATGGTTAGAGAGCAAGGCTGAACTTGCAGGAGCTACCTCTTATGTTGGAATTGGAAAGATGGAGAAAGTCTTTTTAGTCAACAAGCAATTTTATAGGAAAGTGGACACTTACATACTTTGAACAAAAGGCTACTAAAAAAAAAAGCCCCCCCAGGAGGAGAGAGGGATGCTTCTGTGAGTGGTACTAGAGGTCTCTTCCAGCAGAGAGTCGAGGAGCCCAAGCCATGTGTGCATTTATCCAAGCATCCTCCTCAAGCTGGGGCTGTGTGGCCACCATGCTCAGGACAAGCTGCATTGTCTGCCAAAGTCAGGTCACTCTGGCAGGCAGAGGATGCTCAAGCTGAGCTGCTTCTCAAGAGAAAAGGATCCAAAAAGAAGAGCTGGGTTTTGTTGTGGCTTTTGGTTTTGTTCTGCTGATCCTTTCTCGCCTCAAAGGATGAGGCAAGGGTGGTATTGCAAGACATGGCAAACATAAAACAATTGTGTTCACATCCACATGCCCATTTGCACGAATGCCCTTGTGTGTGACTGTTTCAGTTTGAGAAGTCAATGAAGACATGGTTTGAAAAGGCAGGAATGAGAACATCATGAGCAGATGCCAAAACTTTCTTTTTTCTATTTTTTTTTTCAGCACGTGGTTTTGAATTGACTGCTTGTATATGTTTAAAAGGCATTGCCTAGTCCAAAGTAGTCACCCTGCAGCTTGAAGATTTTATTTCCTATTTCTTTTCACATCAACTAGTTTTCTGTCCTGTGCTGTGTCTTTCCTTACTATTCCAAGACTTTCCCTCTTATTCTTGAAATATAAATGACATTTGCAGCCCCAGGAATGCTGGGCTACACCCACAGAATTTACTTTCTCTACCAATCTGCCACTAACATTTTGAGAATCCAGCAAGACAGAAAAAGACTACCTCCCTAAACTGCTATTGTACAGCTGTCCTTAAATGAACTGTGTGATATGATTTCCCTTTGCAACACTGGTGAAGAAGTGTTTTTTTCTCACAAATCATTGTAGATGTACTTATCTAAGATATCTTGCCATGAGTGTGGACCTTTTTGTGCTAAAACTGTCTGTTGTTTTCCAGGCTTCCTTTGAAATTGCTATAAAACCTTTCATATTTATAAATATTTAATATTTTTCAATTTTCTTAGCCAATGTCTACATTTATTAAGTGATAAACATCCACTTTGGGCAATATTACTGGTTATATTGCTTGTGCTTTGGAAATAGAACTGTAGTGGCAGTCTCTCAGTGCATAGTCAGAAATAAATGTGATTTGTGGATAGACCTTGCTTGAGGCTGGGGATGGTGCATCAGCTCTACCACTGGTTCCCAGAAGTGATCTGACTCAGGCCCTGTGCTGAGTCACAAATCCTCCCCTGCTTCCTCCTTGCTTGCATAAAGTAGTAGTTTTCTTCTGAACTGTATTAGCAGGAAAATAATTGCTTCCCACAACCCTGGCACTGCCTTAAGTATGAAGATGTATATATATATTTTTATATATATATATATATATATATTTTTTTTTTTTTTTTTTTTTTTTTTTGTGTATAGGAAGGCAGAGAAGGGATGGTCCTCTCCTTTCCCTTTTATTCCTGCTCACTTCTAGGAGGTCATTTGTATGAGACTGTGCCTGCTCACTCCCCTGGTTCAGGCAACCCCGTGGTATAGGCAAAATATAGCCCTGGAAAACCAACGGAAGAGCAGACTCAGGATATGCTTTCTCTGAAGACCTGAACTGCTAATATGATGGGAACAGGAAAGTGCCCTGTCCAGCAAACAAAGTTTGATCCAAAACTGAAGGCATGTGAAAATTGTGAGAGAGGACTCTGCTTGGCAAAGCCTGAATGTCAGTTCTCAGACCAACATCTTAAGAATGTTTTAAGCTTTGCCTGCGGAACTCGGTCACGACACGCCACTTCCAAAGCAGGCAGCAGGCAGAAGCCTGAGCCCAGGAAACGAGCTCAGATGAAGGGATGGCCCCAACTGAAAGGTGCAGTGTTTGAGTGTCCAAACACACTGCCCCTTGGACGAAAGCTGCTAGCTCCTGATAATTGCCATGACACTCCTAAATGTCCAAACAGCTCCAGAAAAGGCATTGACTGCTTCAAGAGCAGGGCTCCTGGTCACTGAGTGTCCTTGCAAATAAAATCAATTGTAATGTTGGTGGCCAGGATGAGGTCTAAAAAGCCTTAGGCAAGTTAAGAAATCACAGCCCCAGGTGTGGTCAGTGAGGATGAGGAGGGTCAGACCAGCCCCAGGTGTGGTCAGTGAGGATGAGGAGGGTCAGACCAGCCCCAGGTGTGGTCAGTGAGGATGAGGAGAGGGGCAGGGCAGCCCCAGGTGTGGTCAGTGAGGATGAGGAGGGTCAGACCAGCCCCAGGTGTGGTCAGTGAGGATGAGGAGGGTCAGACCAGCCCCAGGTGTGGTCAGTGAGGATGAGGAGGGGCAGGACAGCCCCAGGTGTGGTCAGTGAGGATGAGGAGAGGGGCAGGGCAGCCCCAGGTGTGGTCAGTGAGGATGAGGAGGGGCAGGACAGCCCCAGGTGTGGTCAGTGAGGATGAGGAGGGGCAGACCAGCCCCAGGTGTGGTCAGTGAGGATGAGGAGGGTCAGACCAGCCCCAGGTGTGGTCAGTGAGGATGAGGAGGGTCAGGGCAGCCCCAGGTGTGGTCAGTGAGGATGAGGAGGGGCAGACCAGCCCCAGGTGTGGTCAGTGAGGATGAGGAGGGGCAGACCAGCCCCAGGTGTGGTCAGTGAGGATGAGGAGGGGCAGGACAGCCCCAGGTGTGGTCAGTGAGGAGGAGGAGGGTCAGACCAGCCCCAGGTGTGGTCAGTGAGGAGGAGGAGGGTCAGACCAGCCCCAGGTGTGGTCAGTGAGGATGAGGAGGGGCAGGACAGCCCCAGGTGTGGTCAGTGAGGGTGAGGAGGGTCAGACCAGCCCCAGGTGTGCTCAGTGAGGGTGAGGATTGCCCGGCCCTGCTAAGGGCAGCTCTCAGGGGGGTTACTGTCCCTGCTGGAGTGGGTGACCTCCGGGAATCTCTCAAAGGACAACAGTGACAGCATTTGCAGGGCAGGGGGAACACCTGGGTGCTCCTGGGGCGCTGCTCAGGCTGTGCCAAGGGACAATCCCTGTGCCCCAGGACAGGAGAGGGGAGCAGCACACCTGAGCAGGTGGGGCAGTGCGGGCAAGATCCTTTTTCTTTCTCTTTTTGATTTCAGCTTCCCAATCCCATCCCAGTGCATCTAGTCCCCTGCCCAGTGCCCCCAGTCCCTCCCTAGTGTGCCTCAGTGACCCCAGAGTTTGGGGGAAAAGTAATTTCAGGAGAAATTTCATTTTCCCTTATTGCTTGTGTTTAAATTGCAGAGGATCCCCCTTCACCTGTGATTTTAAGGGTATCAATGGAAAGAAAACCAACCTTTTCCATGACTTAAGGGTATCTGTTGAAGAGGAGTTGTTGTTTTCTAGTTTAAATGGAAGGGGATAACGTTGCTGATGCTATTTTATGGGTTTGAGTTGAGGGAAAATCCCCCATTTTCATCATCTTAAGGCTTAAATTGCAAGGGAATCCCTGTTTTCCCTGGTTTTAAGGGTTTAAATTCAGAGGAAATCTTCCTTTTCCAATATATGAGTTATTTAAATAGAGGGGGGAAAGGGAAGAAAAAAAGAGAGAAAAAATGGCAGGAAAAGTGAAGTGAAAATGGCAGGAAATATGAGGAGCAAAAGGAGAGAAAAAAGGGTGGGAAATATGAAGGGTACAAAGGGACAGGAAACCTAAGGGAAAAAGGGGCAGGAAATGTGAGATAATTAACACTCATGCACCAATTAATTGGGAATTTATGAACACCACTGTGCAACAGAGATATTATCTTTTTAAGGAAAAACTTGGCAGAATCAGTCTCAGAAAGAAGATTTTTCAGGTCTGAAAGTTCACAGTCTTGGAAAAAAAAAAAAGGCAAGTTAGGTGTTTCTAAGAATTGTCTTACTTCTTATAGACATGTCTTTCTTGAGAGGAATTCTGTATTAGCAAGCCTGCCATTAATTTCCTTGGATATGTTTCACAATGCAACAATGCCAAGTGTGTTTTAGCAGCCGGGTCTTCTTCTTGTGCCATCTTGCTAAACACTGGTTGAAATCCAAAAAAGCTTGTAAGTACACAAGGGGATATGTAGGTAATCCCATTGCTTTGGGTGCAGACGCTCACATGCTCAAAGATAAAGTGCATTCTTCAATAACTGCCTGAATCGATGAGACAGCAACCAGCCCCTCTCATCATCTTCCTGAGAGAAAAACACAGCATCATATAATGGCTCTAAAACACCTGCAGCAGCCCTAAAAGTGCATTTCCCATAGCTTTGAGAAAGATCAGTGTTACTTGGTAAGAGCTTTTTTCTTCTGTTCTTCCATAGTCCCTCTTCTTCCCAGTTGTATTCTCAACTTTTGGGTTAATGCAGAGGCTAAAAAGGGCTTGACCTGGTATAAAAAAGCAATGTTTTTCCCATGTAATAAATATTTAAAATGCTTTATCAGTGTAAATAAATGCTAAATTCTGTGAGCTCAGGGAACAGCATTAGCATGTTTTGCTTGCCGAAACATTTATGGAATCAGTGTCAGCTAACAGAACACAGCCAAGAGGATTTTTTTAAAGGTAAACTGAAGTGCTTTTAAAATAAATACTAAGAATTGTTTAAGATCTTCAATTATTAACAGATGAAAAGTGTGGGCTGAAAAAGTGCAAACAATCCCTTTTGTTGCACTTTCCCTAATCCCTGTGCAGCTCTCTGTGTCCAGCTTGGAGTGAGCTCCTCAAGGCAGATGCTTCACCTTAACAGATGTCTGGAGAGAGTCTAGCACACAAATAAGTAGATTTAGAATGCCAAATATTTAAAAATCCTTTCTTTTTTATATTTACTTCTCAGGACTTAAGTTCAAGACCCTGTGTTTATGGTTGGCCAGTGCTGACATTGCCAGCCTCTGCAAGCAGCACTGTAAAAACTTGGCTCTGCTGTAGAAAGCAGTCATTGGCATCACCTCCTTTAAATCCAGAGGCCAGCTCTGCAGTCTGATCAGGTCACCAGGCACTCTGATTTAATTATGATTATCAGCTGCACAGCTCACTGCCAGGAGTGCAAGCCTTACCTCCACAAGGGAGAAAAAAATGCCAAAGATATGCAATGGTGTGAATACCCATGTGGGGTGGTGCCTATGCATTGCACCATGCACAGATTAAGAGCGTACATGAGTTGGGACATAGAAATCATTATTTTATAAGCTGAACTCTCTTTTCTTCCTCTGCACAGAGAAAGAGCCCATAAAATGTGTACAATTCTCACCACTGGTTAGAAAAGTCTTTGTGACTGCTTATAAGGGGGTGGTTTGCCTTGGTTTACTCTGATCAGGAAAGTGTCTGCACCTCTGGAGTTTCAGAACACAGATTTGATGTGTTTTGAAGCATGTGAGGTTTTTATTAAAAGAGTGGCTCTGTTCCACATACCCATGGCTCCTCCCCTGTCCTTTAATCCCTCCTCACCTGCTCTCCCTGTTCTCCCCTTTGCCAGTACCAGGAGTTTCCTGAGTTTCTGTGCGTGGTTCCTCGTGCCATTCCTTGCAGCAGCTCTTTGTGCTGCAAGCAGCTGCCTGACAGAACAAAGCAATTTGCAGCAGCTGTGTTGCAGCAATGAGCTCAACAGCAGTGTGGGCAGCCTGGTGCTGTGCATGCATGGATCTCTTGCCCCTCTGCAGATAGCATCCATTACATCTCCTGAGGGCATTTGTAAAGTTGCCACATAGTGGTTTTTAGCTTTTAGAAACTCTCTGAATACTTTGATGGTAATGTATTTAAGTTTGCCTATTACTGGAATCATCTGGATTTAAAAACAGGCTGCCCTAAAGGGATACTGCACAGCACACACATCAATTCATGATAAAAGCACTCAGTGCCTCATGTCCTCTTCAAAGTTGGCTTTTCTCTAAGCTGGCTGAAGGTGCTGTACATCTTCTGGTGGTACATGTTCCCCTCGACCGTCTAAACATCATCTCAAGTTTATGGTGCAAAGCTTTGTTTTCACAAACGCTGCTTTGTTAACACACAGGGCATTGCCTTGTGCAGATATTATCTTCTCTAGACATCTGTAGTAGTCTGAAGCACTTTCATGGCATGGGTGTTAATGAAGCTGTTTTTAAAATGAGGGAGCTTTTTTGTTCATCTTTTTGTCTGTCCTCAGTACTCTCTCAAGAGTACCGATATAGCCTATAATGAATGTTAAAATTAATTAATAATTAAGGGTAAATTACATAAAACCTGGTGTTAGAACTCTTAACCTCATAAGCTTGGCTACATTTTGCATTAACAATACTCCTAAAGTCACTGAAAAGGGAGACCTTTCTTTGCTTTTGTGAAGATTTATTTGAAGCAACAAATATTTCAGTCTTCAAAGTTTGTGGGAGTTACTTTCAGGTTTGCAGCCATCTGTAGTCTTTTAACTTTCTTGTACTGTTGTACCTTGTTTGGGAGAAGGTGAGACATTGTTTTAATTTTCTGGGGTATGTAACATTCCTGATGTAAAGAATTGGAGCAATGCTGGTGTTGACTGCACTTCATTTTCTGTGCATATTTAGAATTAGTAGGCTGAAAGAAGTGGGCATTTAGAGGAAAAGGTTGACTGCCTCATGTAAACACAGCAATTTTTTTCCCCAAGACATATTGCTTAATGAGAAAAGCACCCAGAGGCAACTGAGCAAGCAGAGTGGCCCACTCTTGTGCAGGATGTTTTGATGCTGTCAGTAATGTAGCTCATGTAGGAGTCTCTGAGAAAGCCAGAATGTTTCATGCTGAATGGCACTACCTTTGGATAGCAGCACATCCTTTGGATAGATAACTGAACCACCTGTAGACACCTGCAAAATTGTTCTGACATCTGAGAGATGCTAGAATGCAGCCAGTATTTGCTAGGAGGCAGTGAGGGATGCTGCTGGCCAGGGCAGCTGATGCCACATTTGGTTGCTTCTGCTGTGCTTCATCATGGCTGTGGAGCAAAGGCAGTCTCAGCCTTAGCTGTAAGCTGACAGGTGGATTGCCTACAAGGGAAAGTGTTTGTCAAGAGATGTGTCACCCTCGTTAGATAGTATTTAAATTAGTTTTGGAGAAAATAAAAAAAGTCTAAGATCTTAGCTAGATTTTAAAAGTTATTAGTTATCACAAGCTCTCTTGGCAGATGTATAACAGACATTTACAACTCATGAATCACATTTTTCAAAAATCACAGCTAATACCAACTTCTCTGAGGAGATGACAGCATTTGCAGGAGACATTAATGACTTCTGGCTCTCAGTCATTGCAAAATCATGAGCTTGTAATTGTTCTGATCTGGCTATTTGTAGACTATAGATTTCTAGAGGCCTCTCAATATTCCATCATTAATAACTTGCCAGTGACAGTGATTGCCATCATTCCTACTCAAAGTGATAACTTTAAGATCTTTGTAAATGCAAATCTTTACTAAAGACTTATGAGGCTGGCTTTATTATTCTGGTTTTACAAAATGAGGGGAAGGAGACAGAGGGAGGCACATGAATCTGCAGCTTGAGTCAAGTGCATCTGAGGGTACAGCTGCTTACTGATTTAGAAAATTTGTCTACAAGTCACCTTCCCTGGGCCATTCTGGGAATGTCTGGCTTGCTCATGATTAGGGCTTTCAACAGCCTCATACCTTAACAATCATGTAGTAATATTTTGCTCATATCCATTTCTGGGCAACCTCTGTTAAAAGGTGATCCATAAATTCCGGAACAAAACCAACACTTCTGGTTCTGACTCTCCCTCTGTTGGGACTGAAGTGGATGAGGTGGGTGTGGAGCACAGGAAGATCCTAAGAGGGCTGGGAGCTCTCACTCAATATGGGTTTGGTGATTCTTGGGTATCTCAGGCTCTGCCTGGGACTGGCTTGACTTCTGGAAGCCCCCAGCATCAGAGTAGGGACATGACCAGTTTGCCAGCTCTCCCCATGCTCCGGAGTGCAGCTCTGTGCTCCCCAGCATTTGCCCTCTCGTGTGTATCATGGCTCTTGTCCCTCTTCAGGCCTGGTTGTTCCTTGTTTTCCCCATGCTTTACTCTCCTCAACACCATGTGTGCAACACCTTAGGTGGGCTTTTTAAGAACAAGAAAGCTAGCTGACATATTCCCTCCTCAGGATGGGGGTATTTTGGTGACAGGTAAGACAATACCTGTTTCACTTTGGTGTGTGATCTGGAAGCAGTGGTAAATTCTTGAAATGTTTGGGATCTTTTGGGGGAGATAATCTGTAAATGTACATCTTTGCATCATCAAGATAATGAGTTCAGGTGAGGAGGAAAAAAATAAAACTGAAACACTACTGTACAATTTATAGCCTCTCTGAATTTTGTTCTCTTGCTGATAAGTGCTTCCTTCTGTTCTCTCTACAGGTCTCCAGGTGGTTTTAAATTCTATTATCAAGGCCATGGTCCCTTTGTTGCATATTGCCCTGCTGGTGCTGTTTGTCATTATTATCTATGCCATCATTGGACTGGAGTTATTCATGGGGAAGATGCATAAGACCTGCTACCATGTGCAAGGGGGACTGATAGGTAAGGGGAACACACACAAACATGCAAGATTTTCACAGGGAGGCTTTTCCCATGTGTAACAGAGCATTTATTCTGGCACAGGAGATGGGTGGGTGTTGCTCACTGCTTATGTACTTCTTAGGGGTTTCACAATTTCACCACTGCAGATTGAGCTACACAGGAGATGTGTCACAGGCATGAACACCTCAAATATTTTATTATTAATTTCATACACAAATGCATCTTTGTTTTAAGCCAGTATCATTGTAAAGGAACACATAATTCGGGGCACTGCCTTTTTTTTTTAGTCACAGGCTGCAACTTTGGTTAGAAGTTCAACCAGAAAGAAAATGAAATTATATTAACGGGAAGAATATTTTTTACATCAAATCCATCACAAAATGTATTTATTTCATATTATTTGCAGAAAGAAATATTCACATTTCAAAATAATTCAATTGCACTGTCGCTCAGCTAACCGTCTGTTAATTTTTGTTTGATTTATTGATCTTGAACAGCAGCTATTTCTCATGTGATAGAGGGTATTAATGCCTCGTACCCAGCTCAGCTCATAAGAAAACAGTGCACAGCAGAAAATTTTTTTCAGAAGTTCTGCATTTCTGCTTTTATAATGTTGGCAGATTTCATTTTCTGGACATGATGCTAGAACTATAATGAGCTGTCACTGCGGTTTGCATCGTTAAAGTGGGTGTATTTTTCTCCATTCTGTCTGGAAGTATTTACATTACAGCGTCTAATTCTGATATTACTGTTTCTGGCATTCTTTCGTGATTGGAATGTGATCACAATTTTGGAAAATTACATTGTTTACCATATAAAAATATGAGAAGCAAACACAATTACCCACTCCCCTACACGTACATGCATACCTGCAGCTGTTAAAAATGTAGCACTAAGATCTGAAATCTCTATATTTTAAAAAATCACATTGTGCTTATAAAAAATGTTTTCTGGAGCGTTCTTTATATACCAAAGCATTTAATTTGCTTTATTGTATAGGTTGTCAGGTCTTTGAAAACACCTGTACAGGATAAGGGGTGGATAACCAAGCAGCAGTCTTAGAGTTTCTGAGTGCCACTGGGCTACTGATAAAATGCCACACATCATCTAAATGCCGAAACAGCAGAGCCCCAGACAGTCCCTGCTGTACTTCAGCAGTGGCCCAGAGCCACATCAGGCTGTCTCCAGAGCACTGAAGCCTGTCTGCTGCAGGGGCTCAGCCTCCTCCAGCAGTGCCAGGCAGTGCTGCACCTCCAGGATTAACCCAGATGCCAGGTGACTGCAGCAGGAGAGCGCTGGCCATGGCATGCAGCCTAATGAAACATGATAGGCTTGATCTGATGTTCCCTGTCGTGTTGAAAGGCATGAATTCTTCCTCGCAGGAGGGTATGCTTTGGGAAAAAAAAAGTTCATCTCTGTTTTGACTATAAAATTTGACAGCTTGGCTATTATTTTCTGCAAAAAGAAAGTGAAGCTCGACAGTGAGCAATTGCCTGTGTATTCCTGAGAAATCTGTCAAACTCACTGCAAAATACATTTGCTGAAATCTGATATCCTTCACTCGCTTATCAGTGTGCCAAATGGTTTCCTTCAGCTGTTTTCTCCCCTTCTCTCCTTTAAGATACGCCTGCGGAAGATGACCCGTCTCCGTGTGCCCCCCAGTCTGCCCACGGGCGGCAGTGTCAGAACGGCACCGAGTGCAAGGCGGGCTGGGAGGGACCTAAGCATGGCATTACCAACTTTGACAATTTTGCTTTTGCCATGCTCACGGTGTTTCAGTGCATCACCATGGAGGGCTGGACAGATGTGCTGTACTGGGTACGTATCCGAAAATGATGGGCTGAGGGTCCTGCTCGTGCTCACAGCTCTGTTGAAATCTGGGGGCTTTAGCTTTCTTGCTTGTTCTCTAGAGTGAAGGCATGGTTGCTAGCATGGAGCTTCAATTAACTCTGCTTACTGTTTGGTAAAGTGGAGGGGTTATCTGGTGCAATGAAAACAAATGTAAATGTTGACTTTCCATTGGTATTTTAATTTTGAATTATGGCAGATGGCTTATTGATTTGAAGGTTTGCAATGTGCCTTGGTTGAGCAGAAAGTCATGGAAAGACCCTCTCTGCAGGAGTGAAACACCTCGTACATCTCCAGATTATTGATGTAGAAGAATTTGTGACAGACAACCCCCATGGCATTTGTGTTACAAAGGCACTACACTGATCAGCTCATAGGATTTATAGGAAAGGCCTCACAAATTCCAGCAGTACTCCTGATTATGACTTTTTGTCATAGAAGAATTTATTCTAATGCTATTAGCTCTGATACTGGTATCAATCATGCTTGCATATTTAGCCAAAATATGATGTTACCTGTCATAGAAATGGAGACTTATCTTGTCCTGTAGCCTAATTCTGGACATTTCAGCAGCTTTTTGTAAAAAAGTTTGTACCTTTTAATTCCTAATGTATTGGGAAATTCAATGCAATACAACTACACTGTAGGAGTCAATATCAGGTTTATCTTTCACCAGTAAATCAAAGATAAATGTGTTTCTGGATCTGCAGCCCTGGCCATCAGCTTTTGCAGCACTTTGTCATGACCTAGGACTTTCATTCGTTCACAGCACAGTCCTGTCTGTCTACGACTGACCCAGACTCACACCAGTTTGTAAGTCTGGCGTGTCATGACACACCTGGATTTCCAGATGGTACGATGTGTTAGAATGCATGATGCAGTTTAACTTGAGAAGGCTCAAAGCACACAAAAGGATGTTCTGGACTGAGGCAGCTTGCACTGTTAGTCAACAAGCTTCTCTCTTACACATGAGCCCAAAGCTGCCTTCTACCCAGAAGTGATTTAGAGTTTGCAAGATTTCCCTTTGAAGATTTAGCTTATCTGCAAAGGATGGTTTCTATGTGGAACAGCTAGAAGTTGTCTCTTTATCTTCTTAAGCTTAGATTAAAATAGTGACTATAGCTTCCTTTTAATGCCTGAGATAAAGGGCAGAGATCAAACCACAAGGGGAGTCTGGGTCTCAGAGAAAAAAAATTGCCATTACTAAAAAAGAGGGTATAAATTAATAAAATAAAGAAGAGCAGAAGTTAAAGTCAGAAGAGAAACCGAGTGAAACTGCTCTACAGTTCAACTATGGCTACATATAACATACCTGTCTTTTTACCACATTTAGCTCATATTTCTCCATGCTGTGGGTGATTGAGAGGATTTATTTACAGGGGAAATGGGAGAGAGTAATTGATATTAGAAGAAGGAATGAAAATATTTTTGGCCCTGTATACCATTCAGAATTGTGAAACCTCTCCACAAGTTATCAGTTTCTCCAAAGACATTTGCTGAGGAAGACCCTTCCAATTCCCACCCTTTAGGGCCCATGTGTTATTTTCATGACTTGGTATGAGTCATGTTTAACTCATTATCAGTTATCTAATAACAGGAGCCAAAAGCAGACACTCACATCCAAAAGATTTTCTACCATGACTGCAGCAGACAGTCTGATTTTTATGGTGTCCCTGCAGCAAACTGGGTTTTAGTTGCTGGCTTTTGTTTGGTATTCAGCCAGCTTTTTTTTTTTTTTTTTTTTTTCACTGCTTTCCTGAGCTGTTCTTTTTTTTTCCTTTGGAGACAGAATGCTGAACTTAGACCTTAAATTAATACAGATGGATGGTCAGTATTTTTAGGGGCATGCATATAGTGAGCCTTTTAGATTATGGCATTGTTAGAATGTTTTCTTTGGGAAGAGCAGAAATATTTGTTATCACCAGTTCCCAGTTATTCCCAGACAAGACTACAAAAGATAAGAGTTAGCACTGCAGGAAAAAATTTCAGTAATTGAGGAGGAGGGAATTTATTTCATAAAGAAAAAAAAAAAGTATCACCTATGTTTAAAGACCATGAAATACAAAGTTTGAGTAAATACCTGAACACCTGTGCTGGCAGGCATTCTTGGTTAAGCTGCTGGAAACAATCCTAAGAATACTATTGTCCCATATGACTTTTGCCTCTTTGTGCTGTATTGACAAAGCAGACAGAACTCAGCTCTGATCAGTGTTTGCCTTTCGGTAAGGGAGATGCCTGAGGTGTTTCCTTCTGCAGAGAGGTCTGTGCCATGCTGGGGGCAGGTGTTGCTTGGGCACCTACTGCAGGGCACACCTAGGAGAAACACTATTGCTTTTATATTTATGTGTAGAAACAGTCTCTAAACACTCACGCTGTCATTTCATGTAACTTCCAACCATATCTATTGTGGTTTATACAGTCAGATTAAGAGCCCATGGCCAGGGCATTCCAGCTTAATTTAGCCAGATCAAAAGGAAGAGTACTTTGGATAGTAAAGGATAGAAAAGATGCAGCATTTCAGTTGCTGAAGGAAGAATTGTAGTGAGGTAGGATACAAATATCTACCTTAAACTTACTGTGAGCCACTATTTCCTTACTGCAGTCTGACTCATACCCAACTTTATTCCCCGGTCTTTGCCTTTTTGGCTGAGGAAGAGTGGACTTGTCATAGACAACCCATTGGGAGCCGCATCTCCACAGGGTGCAGAGATAGGAGGCTATTCTCTTCTCAGCTCTGAAAAAATCTCCTGAAACCACAGTGAGGTTACAAAAAGTAAATTTTGCTTTATAAGGAAGTAAATCTGCACGGTTATTTAAATTGGAAATACAGAGTTTGTTGTCCATTTTACACTGAAAGTACAGATAGAAAAACAGTGTAAGAAAATTTTGGCTGCAAATTAGACAGTTTTGCAGACAAAAATTTTAGGTGATGATTTTCAGAAGTCATTCATTATACTTAACAATGTAAGCTAATGAGCTAATATTTAAAATGCTGAGATTTCAAAGCTCAAGCAGGCTGTCAAGTTCTTAGCTCCTCTGCAATTCAGGGTAGATAACAAGGTTTGAATCTGGGGTCCTGCTGGGGTCAATGGCAAAATTCTCATTAATTTCAAAAGGTCAGGATCTCACTTTGTATTTTGCAAAATCTTGATCATCCTGTTGAGATTTCTCACATGCAGTCATAGTACAACATGAGGACTTACAGATGCCTAATCTGGGCCTTGGTATCTGTTGAGAGTAGTCTTCCAAGGACATACATGCGGATGCAGAGAGTTTTCTTCGCTTCCTTCTTAAGCCTGAAAATGTGTGCCTGACCTAAAACTCAGCAGAACAACAGATAAAGCTCTGGGCTGAATGATTTGGCTGGGAGTGTTGAAAGAATGGAGCAATTCCCTTGCTTTGAACTTTCCTATGAATGCTTCTCAATTATATCTTCTTGTTTTCTGGAGGTAAAAAAAAAAAAAAAAAAAAAAAAACCAAAACCAAGAACAGCCCAACTTTTGAAAGGTTCCTAGATCTCTGCATTCCTCTCAGTGGGGATGGAGGGAGCTTAGCACATTTCAGCATGTTGCCCTGAAAAATATAGTAGCCGTTTCATGAAACCAATGTCTATCCTGTGCCACAGTTTGCAAGGTTAAAGTTGCATGCTTGGAAGTTAGAAAGCTCTGTGACCTTCCACAAGCCCTAGACTCCTAATTCACTTAATAGCTCTTCAAATTTTAACTTCAGTTTCCTGCTTCCTTCTTCATGCTTCCCAGTGCAGCCTTTCCTCCTGCGTAGGGAAGCCTGTCTCCTCTCTCATGGAGTACTATTTCCCAGCCTGTGATCCACATCCTCACAAAAAGATAATCAGAGACAGGAGAGCAATAAACTTTTATTGCCTAGAAGGACTTGATATCACTAAGATCAATACACTTTCCAATCTCCTCTCTCTCTCTTAACAGATAAGACTTGTGAGTAGATTGGTTTCTTTTGAAATGGGAAAGAAATATGTTAGGGAAAACAGGTTGACACTGCTATCATGGAAAGTAGGATACTTACTTTAAAAGAGCCAAATATTTAATGTGAAATAACTATATTGAACGGGAGGAAAATCTGTGCAAAACAGCCTTGTTGATTCTTCACTGAAGAATTTATCTCTGTTGAAGGGAGTGTTAAGTGTTTGTAGAAACACATCTCCTGTACTGCCTCAGTCTTACAAGTTTATTTTGCCCCATGCCAGACACCTTTGTCTCATGGGCAGTCAGTCCACAGAACCACTGAGTAGACGGGCACCTCTTGTGATAGGTCACACTATAACTTTTCCTGTGCATTACAGAAGGATTTGAGGTTATTCTTCTCAAAACTCTCCTTAATGTATGATCAGCCAGCATTAGCAGCTCGCTTGGTGCAGGCACCAAGGCCCATTTCTGAAGGCCCATCCATCTTGGAAACTTCCAGCAGCAGATGAAAGTCCAGATGTTGCAAACTGAATCATTTGGTATTTTGTAATCAGTCTCTGCTGCAGTCCATTATTTTGTATTGTCTTGTTGGCTAAGGAGGAAAATTAATCTCTGAGCAGTTTATAACATAGTGTTTAAATATTTGTAGGCATTGTTTGTCTTCCCTTAATCTTTTTCTGATCTGAGGAGATTCAGTTCTTTCAACCTTCCCTAATGGATCATCTTTTTAATTATTTTTAATCAGTTTGTTACTCTCCTTCAGGGGAAGCTTTGTTTCTGAGTTAAATACAATTCAGCCAGTGCCCTGTCTCTAAAAAGGTTTTCATCTTTGTGTGAAATGTGCTCTGCAGCTGGAGACCTGTGACACTGCATGCAAATCTATCCACTGCAGCCTTAGTTTTACAGGCCTGGTCTCTCCTCTGCCCCGCATCTAAGCAATTGCACATGTAAATGAAAACAAAGCACAGAGAAATTGCAAAACACAACCATATGTTCTTGTATTGGGCTGTTCACGTTGCTGGGTGGTGGAGAACCTGGTCCTGAGTTGTTCTGCTTGCCCCTTACAGCTTGAATTCTAGGATTGAGTAATTCTGCTTGATCTGCTTGAAGATTATTAATACTGAGCAACCCTGAGCCTTCCATCAGTTTTGGAGTCTTGGCTTTGACCCATGTCATTTGGACAACACTTCAGAATACTTGGTGGAGTCTCTGCAAATAACATGCAGTGCCTCCAGGAACAATTTACCTCAAGGCCCTAAGTGTAAACTTAAGAGTGTGGTATTATTATAGATGGACTAAGGCCAAGCCTGGATGACATCCAGGGCACTAACCTGTGCCTGGAAGAGATGTCCAAACTGGCACATAAGTTGATTCCCTCAGATTTAAAAAAAATCCTTATTAGTCTTCCCCAGTCCCTATGCAAGAAAATGAGTTTATAATAGTCTAAAATAGTACAGTAGAACCACCACAGTGCAGTGAGAGACACAACTCAGGGAGATTGAATCAGTGCAAACCTTCAGGAGCATCACATCCCCAGGGACAGCAGAGAGAAACACATGTAGATGAGGTGGCTTAAACAGGCTGTACTGGAACTTCCCTCCACCTCTCAGTCTTTGAGATCATACTTTCAAGAGTCTCTAAATCAGCTTGAAACATGGGCTTACAGTCACCCTTACAGTTCCCATCGTGAAATCAAAATGGAACAAATTGAACAACAGATGTAATTTACTTTGCTGACAGCATTGACAGATTCTGTGAGCTTTTCTCACCCCCCTCCTCCAGCCTGTTGCAGCCAATGAGGAAGACGTGAGAAATTCAGAGATATTGCCACAAAGTGGAAGACATAAAACGCAGAGCTGCAACCCCCAATTTTCACCAGCTGTGTTTTTCCTTCTAACCCTTTATTCTTGCAGCTCTTAAGCTTGAATTAGTAAGGCTTTCCACAAAAGAGAATGATCTGATTCTAAGAATATATCTGTCTGTTTCCATGGTGTTTATTCCCCATCCACCTCCGCCCCTCCAAGAAAATGCTGGGCTTTTATTGTTGTGGGGTTGAGGTTTGTTTAATCATCTTTTTGGCAGGGGTTTGCATGAATGTGAAAAATTTACAAAGAATAAGCATGCAAGTGTGAGCAACCCATCACTGTGATTGCAGAGGTTATTTCATCTCCATCTGCTGTAACAGTGGTGGGTAAGGGGAGAGGGGCCATAGTTCAGAGCACTGAAGGGCCAGGGCATCAAAGCACTGAAAAAGCAGTTTACATATTTAATTTGCATAAATGCTGACTTCAATCTGTTTTCCTTTTCCTTGTTAACAACTGCACATGCAACTGCAATAGTTGCTGTACCACTGACTTGAAAATGAGTAACAGCAGTGAGTAACTCATTGGCACCTGCCATGAAAACCTGCTGCTGAACATTTGTTCAATACACTTGTTATGTGAAATGAAGTCTTTATGAGCCCTTCAGAACTCAACTTTGGACTTTGCAGCCCTCTTCCTCTGTATAAAAAGAAACTCTCTATTAAAAATAAGATTTTTTTGGGTTGGTTATGGGAGGTGTTAATAGAGACCCTCTGCCCAGTGCTCCTGTGTAGGAAGGACCTTTGTTATAGCCCTGTCTTTCTGTTGCCCTTTCACTTTTCTTTCTTCTTTTGTTCTTCTTTAGACTGTATCCTAATTGCTGCTGTCTAATCACCACAGAGACTGTTCTTGTCTTTTTAATCTTTTGTCCCAGAGCTATAAAATTGAGAGCTAAACTACTGGGACATTTCTACACGACTTAGGATTTTGAGTGCCTCTGTTTGAGAGTGCACTTCTTGAGCCCTACCACCAGTTTTATCAAGAAATGATGACTGATGCCTTCTGAAAAATACATCATCAGATTTCTTAGCTGTGGACCCACATCTGCTAGACAAATTCACAAATAACAGACTGGTTCATTATCTAGATCCTGGGAAAGAAAAAGACAAGGAAATAGACCCAAGGTCAGGACACAAGTCATGGGTATAGAACCATTTATTAAATTATTGTCTATTTTGAGTTTAACTTGTTTCTACATCTTGCTTTTAAAACAAAGGGCAATACAATTAAATCTTCACCAGTCATGCTGTGAATATCAAGTCCTTCCTGCCTGCAAAGAGAATTGGTACATTAATATTGGCTTTATTCATTGGTTTCAGAGGGACTTGTTCCTGGGCAGGATTTGAGGGCTCAGTATGATGAGTGGTCATAAGGGTGTAGTTTATCTGCACCCATGGCCCGCTTTAGAACTGTCTCCTTGTAACTCCAGCCCTCTGAACTGCACCCAAATAGGAGACCTAAAAACAATATTGAGCACATCTTCCAAAATATACAGAGACCAGAAGTGTAAAATGAAGGGTTTAGAAGTCAATCAGAGGTATCAGTCTTCCTGCTAGGAAGGACTTGTGGGTTTTGGTGGGTGAGAAGCTGGACATAACCCAGCAATGTGCACACAGCTGAGTCCTGGGCTGCATCCAAAGCACTGTGGGCAGCAGGGGAGGGAGGGGATTCTGCCCCTCTGCTCAGCTCTGGTGAGACCCCACCTGAGTGCTGCATCCAGCCCTGGGGGCCCCAACACAGGCAGGTCATGGAGCTGTTGGGGTGAGTGCAAAGGAGGGCCATGAAGATGATCAGAGGGCTGGAGGAGCTCTCCTATGAGGAAATTCTGTGATCTGTGAAAGGCTAAGAGAGCTGAGGTTGTTCAGTCTGGAGAACAGAAGGAGAGCTCCAGGGAGATCTCCCAGTACCTAGAGGGGGGCCTACAAGGGAGCTGGAGAGGCACTCTTTACAAGGGCATGTAGTGATGAAAGTGACAGACTTAGATCAGATATAAGGAAGAAAATGTTTCTAGTGAGGGTGGGGACACTGGCACAGGTTGCCCAGAGAGGTGATGGATCCTCCACCCCTGGAAACACTAAAAGTCAGGTTGGACAGGGCTGTGAGCAACCTGATCTCGTGGAAGTTGTCTCTTTTCATTGCAGGGGGTTGGACTAGATGGCCTTTAAGGGTCCTTTCAAACCCAAACTCTTCTATGAATATTCACCACAGAGCATCGACTCTATTGACTTTTAAGCATATCTACAGTGAATCAGTCAGGCTGTTGTGTTGATCTTGCCTACCTGGTGCTGCTTCTAAGACTCATAAGAAAAGGAGAAGGGGTAGCCTTGTCTGTCAGCAATGCAGTTGCAGCTCATTCAGGCTCTTTGATAGTAATTTCTCCAGCAAACCTCTAGAGCTTTTGCAATATCTCTTGAGTGCCTATCAGACAAAGGTTTATTTTCTTTTATTTGAGAATTTTGTATGTGATTTCACAACTGGAAACTGGATTAATTATCTAAAATGTAGAATTTTCCTAGGACTCCTAGATTGTGAACTGGATATGGAAGAACTTGGGATATACTGATCAAGTGCTAAAAAATAATTTACAGTCTTACCTTGACTTTTTTAAGAAGGCAGTGATTATCTACATCTTACAGTGCTGTTTTTCATAATCTTTATTTTTAAGGACTTAATTGACTATGGAAATCAATGAATAGTGTATACTTTTATATTCCTGTGTATGCAGCAATCAGAAGTGTTCTGATGTTGCTGTGGAAGAATTTGCTATCAGTCTGCACTGAGATAAACAGAAGCATTTATAAAACAGCAATACAGTTATACAGGCAGAAAATCCTTTCTGGATAATCAGCCATGCAAATGTGAACACAAAATAAACAGAGACAGGAAGGGATACCCCAGAATTCTAAGATGAAATTACCTTTTTAGATTTGGAAGCCCACCATCATAGCCCACCATATGCTTGAATTGAGCACTTTAGTTTTTTGGAGTGAATTTCCAAAGACTTTAAAGGGCAAAAAGGTTTTTACATAACTGAGTAGCAGTAAGAGATGGAACTGCTGCAGTGGCTCTAATGAAAGAACTGTGGCTAAATAGCCTTTGGGCTCTTGGATGACTTTTTCAAAACCCAACCTTTTCCTTTTAAAGGGGAAAAAAACCAGTTGTGGGACACAACTTATGTGGGAATAAGGTGACTCGCATAAAGCTCTGTGGCTTTTACCTCTGGAGTGCTGAATTCAAATCCTGATTAAGTCACACGAGTCCAAACAATTTTTGGAGGTCACTCCATGGCATTTCTATAAATTGCAGATTCACTCAACAAGCGCCCATGTAAACAGTCACATGAGAGGAAGCAGAGCCCTCATGGCCCCTCTGCTTTGGCAGAACACTGCAGGTGGATCGATGGCAGGAACCTCCTCTAAGCAGATCCACTCTTCAGGAACCATGAAGAGCAGAGTGCTGAGCAGGCCAAAGCAATATCACTGCTGATGTCAGTTGTTGGGTACAGAAGAGGTAGGGAAAATGATCTGTCAGTCATCTGTATCAACAAGCAGAATGGACCAAGAGCAAGGGCTTGGCATAGCAGACTGCGGGATGTGCTTGTGGCAAGTCCTGAAGACCTGCTCAGTCTGGGCCTCGTGTCTTCAAGAGCCCTGCCTGGGTCTGACTGGCCTGTTTGTCCCCACTGGTCTGTGTGACCCAGACAGCTTCAGAGCAGACAGAGTGACCTGAGCCACCACTGAAAAAAAACCAACTAACTTCTGAGGGAACAGTTTTAGGGGAATTTTTTACGTCCTCAAAGTGCAGCCGTTTCAGCATGCTCTAGAATGTGAGTTGCTTTATCACTTTGCAGTAATTGAATTTCAATATTTCACTTTTGGTTAACATGTTCCATGTTAAACAGAATTGAGATACATTCAATTTTTTTTCTCTCTTTTACATATTAAGCGTGGAGAAAGTGAGTGAGATGGCAAAGCAAGAGTTTTATTGGAGCTTAGAATTTTTCTTTGATGTAAAGGTTTCTTGCTGTGTAACTGATGTTTTTAGTGGGAGTTCAGAATCCCTGTATTGCCAAACATGCTGCAGAGATATGTAGCACCCTCCAGTTTTCCCAGAAAAACAGAGAACTCCCTCAAGAAAGCACAAAATTACAGGTGGGATGGGAGGATGTATTCCTGATTATTTTTGTTTCTCCTCCCCTAGCTGATTAGAGGAATTTCCCAGAGGTAGTTGTACTAACAAAGTTAAATATGCTGAGATTTTGTCGGCAAATCCACTCTTCAGATAGCTGATTTGCCACGATGATGCACATCCCTTTGGAGCACTACTAGTTGCTAATAAAAGTTGCCACTTTGTGAAAACAAAGGCCAGTAACACTGCTGGGATTTTTTTTTAAGTGAAGGGAGAGCCTAACAGTTTTTTTCCTCTATTTTGAAAAGTGTGAAGTTAAATGGCCTTTGCCATCTGTTGAAGTTGTACAGTAAACTTGGGTGAAGGCCATTAGAAACCACAGATTTAACTAGGACATTGCTAAACACATTCAGCATTTCCCCTCTAGTGCTGAACAGGGTGTTGATTCTAGGTTGGTGGTTGGACTCAGTCTTCAGAGGTCTTTTCCAGCCTCAATGGTTCTATGATTCCCTACCTCTCCAGCAAACACAAACTGCTGTGCTAGAGAAGTATGGGATCAGGAAGCATTTTAAATAGAACTACCTTGCAGTGGAAAACAGCTCAGCTGAACCATTGTGTACCACAGACATTTTGACCTGCTGGTATTTGAATGCAAGCTGTAATTCTCTTCCTTACCCTCAGACAGAGACCTTGGGTTTTTTTATAATGGCTGGGTCTGGTAAAGAACATGAGACTGTAAAACACAATGTGCACCCAAGCCGAAAACAGATGAAATATGAATGTGGAACTTCACTAACGAGTGAAATAATGTTGTGGAGTTCAGTACTTATATACCGAGAGCTAAAAAACACAGTGGACGGACTCAGTGACAACATACAGTCAGTATCAGTCATCTGGGACTAGATGGATGAAAGTTTGGTCTTTTTCTACGCTTCTCTGACTTTATACAGTCTTTCCCAGCTGATCAAATGTGCATATCCTTGAAAAGGGGCCTGTATTTAATGAGTGATGAAAATGTGCTGCTATAAAAAATAAGTGTGGCAAATTCTACTCGTAGCAATTCACTTCTCTCAAACTGTATGCAACTAAAGCAAACATGGTTTGCTCCATCTAACAGCCAAATGACATTCCTGTATAACTTTAGAGAAGCTCATACGAGATATTTCACATGTTTTCCATTTTGCCATCAAGCAGTGACCTGGTTCTGAGGCAGAGCTGATCTCAGCTGCCACCTTGCTCCTGCAGGTAGCACGAACGTGGCAGGACCCTTCTGTGGGACTCCTGCCTTTGCACAGTGTCCCCAGGAAGCTCAAGCCAGTCAAGGTGTATCTCCTGCAGGAGTGTGTTCTCTCATGGCTCTGGAGATAGAGCACCAGCACTGCTTCCATTTGTCTTCTGTGCTGTGTGGGGAAGCTTGGACACTTCTGGAGACGGCACCCTCTTGTCAGGGAGATCAGGCAGTGTAGTAATGAACTGTAGCTATAGCAAAAGCTTTTAATTTATAAACCACCAGTTATGCTTCATCTGGATGAGGGCAGGTGTAGTTGGGTGAGGACATTTATATCAGTTTCAACATCTTTGAAGACCTTCAATCTTTGTTAGGAGAGGGGAAGAAGCAACCTCTGTAGACTCCTCATTCTCAGATTTGTCTGCCACCTTCCCCTTGTCTCTTCTGGACTCAACTTCCATTGCTGCAGAGTCTTTGATTCTTTCCCAAAGGGTTCTCTGTTGCAAATTATTTTTGATGTTTCTCTTGTTCTCATCAAGGCAGTCCTTTCTCAGTCAATGGCTCCATTTAGCTCCTGCAGAGAATTCTGTAAAAATTGCCAATCTTTCTGCCTCAGAGTGAAATTCTAATTTGCTCTTTCCATCACTACAGAGTATACCAAATGACTGAGGAACCAAGCTACACATAGGAGTCCTCTTATTTTTCCTATTATTTTTCCAACATATGATGAATCTTGCCTACATTATTCATTTTTATCCTACAGTGAGTGTATGGCAGAATAACCTCTCTGGAGCATTCTCTGCCCTGGCTCATGATCCCTTTGCCCTTGTCTTCACCCAGCTCTGTCTTGCCTTTCTCGTAAAGACACTGAAAAAAAGTTATAGGTATTTATAGGTACCTAGAGAATGCACATACAGAATAAGTAAAATTCCATACTTGAGCTAACACAGTAAGTAGAGCCTTAAGAGCTCAGAGAAGACAGCTTAGCTTAAAATTTCCTTTTCCCTTCAGTACTTAAAATAAAAGAAATGTGATTGTCAAAACAGGACCAGCTGATCAAGTGATGCTCGCTCCTTTGACTGTCATCTGTTCAAACTGAAGCTGAGTTGAACTCTCTGGTGTCTCCTTTGCATCCATCTGATAGCACCAGCTACAAAATGTGAACAATTTAGGAACAGTTTTAAGGAGTGACTGTGGCTCAGAGTCCCTCTAAGATTATTAGGGTGTTGATGCTTAGCAAGAAATTCTACCCAGACTAAGAGCAAAGACATCTGGAGGCCTTTGCCTGTGTTTTAAGCCATTGCTCCTAAGTCAATAAAAGTAAGTCTAATTTATTTTAGTTTTTACGTTTTTGCTTACTACAAAGGAAGGACTTTTTGTAATTTATTTACCCCCATCTCTCTCTCTTGAGTCTGCTCTGCGACCTTAATTTTCCACTCCTTTTCACCTGTCCTAGAGACTCAGAACATCTGAAAGCCTATTCCAGGTCAACAAGATGATAATACTTTTCATGATGCACTCAAATTCATAGATGGAAATGCTTAAATGTTTTTTTGTCATTTTTTAGTCACTATGTACATTAAGCTTCAATTTTTCCCCGAAGAATTTCTGAAGATTAACTCCTAATCATACATTCCTCCCAGTCCTGTGTCCCAGCCTATTCAAGCAAAGCACTTGTGCATATCAGCTCATTTCCACTGGTAAAAATAATATTGACCATTGGCCTCAATGGAATTATTCATTTATGTGCCTTAAATTATGCACATACATGATTGCTGGATTAAAAGCCAGCCAAGGAAAGACAATTAATTAGATTTTAAATAATGGAGGATCTGCAAGGTGGAATCTGCATGCTTGGTGTAATAATGCACTAAATCCACTTTTTAGGATATAGTGCTGGGTAATAGCAAATATGATCCTTTCCTTGCTCCTTTTCTGAATGGTGAAGTCAGATGAATGTATGTTGTGTCTATAGACTTATTTGAAGTGTATATGGAGAGCAACCAGGAACTTATGAAGTAAAAGTATGCCTTTTTTCATGTCTTTATTGACATGATGCACAGCAACCTCACACCATTCAGGCTCCAAACAAACCGGCAGATTCAGGAGATGCAGGATTTCAGTGCTAAAGAAACGATCTCACAGTTTGCCCCACAGGTTGGAAAAAGTGCTTACTGAGCCTCTCATACAGAGAAAGTCAATTTTAGTACTGTGTCCCTTGTAACTCAACCTTTAATTCTGTGCCACCTCATTGATATAGTTCTGGGGCTTCTTTTCAGCATTTACAGATTTGTAAAATTAGAAATTGTGAATAATAATAAGCAATTTCCTTGTTAAAAGCAGCAAGGTTTACAATACATTAAAAATTGCATAGTTAATATAATTATCACAATTATTACATTAAAAAGCCCCATTATAACATAAGAAGTATACAGTTTAGAAATCAGATAAAAACATAATATACAGGATTCATTACCAGAGCTGCCAACACTGAATTTCTGCATATTTAGGGGTTGATTTATTTGTGTCACAGTCTCAATAGTCACAATCCTCTTACCCACCTACAAGTTAAGAGCATGACCAAATGAGACAATTCCCAGATGTCTCAGATCTCTAAGCCGAAGTTGAGAGAAAGGCAGCAGTCAAACCTTCTCATCACACGTCCTCTGACAACTCCCAAGAACTTTCAAGGTAAAGACTCAAAGTACTGCAGAGCCAAGGGTTCTTAAGCCTAAATCTGGTCTGCAGTTCAGAAGTTACCCAGAAGATATGGTTTTGTTGAGCATAATATTTTTTTTTCTTTGTAGAGCAGCCTCAAAAATCCCGCTGCCACCAGTTACGGTTGTTAGTTAGATGTTGTTAGGAACTGCCAGCAATATAATTTTTCTCATTTGGGATGAATATTTTGTTCTTCATCTGTTTCTGCTGATGCAATATATCCAGCATAAGGAAAGGTAGATCTTTCAAAGTTTGCTTCTTCACCAGACAGATTTATGCAGACACTTTATAGGAAATTCAGCCTACCTTAATTATTTCTGAATGATCACCTGGATTTATGACATCTTTTTTTGTTCCCTGACTGTATGAGTGCAAATTTCAAAAGTAGTGAAGTTTCAGAAACAAAGAAAAGATTTAATGATGATGAAGTCAATGTGAAGATACAAAGGAAGCCAAAGAAAATAGTGTAAGAGTAGGAGTACTCTACTTCTGAAGTCACTAACCCTAGTCTGAGATGTAGGGTTTACCTCCTGTCTGTGATATGGATACTTTTTTTCTTTAATATTGTCAACTTAGCTATAGCTGTGAGGAGTAAAGCACCACCCTTTGTGTAATATATCATAATATATTATATGTAATTATTATATTATAACTATATATAATTATTATTAGCAGAGTTTAAAGTTTTAGTTCCATGAGGTTATATGTGAATGAAATGCATTCATTCAAATATTCATGGGAATAGAAGGAGAGAGGAGGTGGAAAAGGAAAATTTGTGTTTGAAGCAAAACCTCTTTGATAATGATAAATATCCCAATCTCTCATCAATACCTGCATGGCCCTTTATGCATCCCCTGAGCTCTGCCTGCCAGTAGCCTACCATGATATCTTTGATCTGAGCTGAGGAAATTCTACCCATCCCAAAAGTTAAGAAGGTACTTAAGTACTGTTTCTAAAATAGATGGTTTTCAAAATAAAGGCTTCAAGTTGGAGGATAGATTTAGTGATAGTTATGTGTTATCTCTTATTTCTGCTGTCTCCTGCTCCCAATACTCTGAAATTATAGATTGCCACAAGAAAGACTCGGTTTCAGCTAGAGATCTTCCTACTGGCCATAGCCATTAGTTTTGGCTAGGTTGTTTTCTGAGGCAGTAAATTCTACAGATAGGTTACAGAAAATAGCATTTCTATGCAAAATTTCCAATTTTGCTGCCCTTTAATTTTATTAAATATGCTGCTGCTCTCAATGAATGTTACTCTGTGAAAGGTTACACACTTCCTTATAGAATACTACACTTCATTATAGAATACATGTAGTACTAGCATTTCAAAAAGTATTATCACACCATTCTATAGTCATTAGAAATCAATTAACAATTTATTTGAGGAACAGAAGCCTAGCCCAGGTGCCCTAATTTACATTAAGCCGCAGGTCTCCAGCACTGTGCACTGAACAAGGCAGATTTCATTTTTTATTCAGCTTGCTGCTTTCCATTGACTGATTTTCAGCTGCCCTTTTCTGATGGATTAAACTTTTCCTGTGACCCTCTGTTGGTTTTGAAAGACATTCACAACAAAGTGTCAGGGTGTGTGTGTGAATTGTAAAGTCAGCAGAATTTAGTGAATTGTGCCTGCCCCCCCCCCCATTAAGTGATGGAAAGCCTGTGCTTGGTGATGCTCAACCACTGTGGTAATGGGTTATATGTCTCTAACATTGTCTTGGAACTATGGTGCCTGTGGTCTCAAGGAATAAGACACTTGCAAATGTGCCAGACTATTATCCCTGGGAAAGAAAAAAAATGACCAAACAACTAATGCATTAATGTCTCCTGAGGCCTTGCCAATGTCATTTCACCCATGTCTTCTGAAGAACCAGAAGACAAAGGCACAAAGGTCTATTAAGAAAGACTTTTATTCCTTGGCTCCTACTGAAACTGCTGATAGTAATTGCGATCAGCAGAATACAGAATTAGAAACCCTGGTGTTATTTCTAGGTGATTACCTGTACCATTGAGAGAAATGCTATAGGCATGGTAGCAGTTAAGGGTGCTTGGCAAAGATGGAGCTCTTCCAACAGACCTCGTATATGCTGAAATGACCTCCTTTTGTCACGAAACTGAGTGGTTTCTTTGACAGTACCCAATGAGGCAGGCTAGTTCCCCACTTTGCAGATTGGAAAGCTGAGGCATAATGAGCCAAATGATGTCCCCACAGTGCCAGAGAGAGGATGTAGGAAATAATAATGAGAAGGAATCCTTATCTCCAAGATCTCTGAGAGATGATGCATGAATGCTCTGAAATGTGCCAGCTTCCTCACTGTTGAGAGTAGTGACATGTAAGTGTTGAGATGTGAGCTGTGATAGGTCGGGCAGTTTGACTCAGAAAGCAGAATTATTTCCATAAATGACAATCTGCAGCTTCCCACTGATTCTGAGCTTCCAGCTGACGTAACTACTGTTCCACACATGCTTAAGTTGGCATCAGGTTGCAGTCACCTGGACTGAAAGTTATAATTTGGACCTACACTGGTTGATGCTATAGTTTGTTTAGAACTGTGAATTTAGAAGGTGATCTGCCTTTTCTGTTGGGATTCCTAGGGTTAGTAGTAAGCACTCAGGGAGAAGTGTTGCACACATGCACCACAAAACTGAGCTGTGTACCAGGAGCTGTTCATCCAGGCGAGGTAACCTATAACTGAGGCAGTTCCTGTTCACTGGGGAAAACAGAACAAAACAAATTTTGCAGACTTCACTTTCGGCACTCAGGAGGGTGCAAAAGGCAACACTCCTGGCCTTGCTGTTACTGTTTTGAGTAAGTCTATTCTTATTCTTTTTCTCCCAGTTTTCTCCAACCAACCTATTTCTCTGCATTTCTCCTGCAGCTGTTTTCCAGGGGCAAGCAGTAAGCTCACAGTGGACTGTTTCCTTATTGCAGGGAGGTTTTTACATAATTTAATGAACACTTAACATTATATGATCATATAACATGCATCCCTGTCACCTGTGGGTCAGTCCCACAGGAATAATCTCACCTCATAATAATGGAATAATCTCACCTGCCACTAAAAAAGAAAAAAAAAAAAAAAAAAGGAGAGCACCAAACATAGGCAAGTCCAGCAACAGAGAGAGACTCAGCCATCTGCCAAATACTGACAGTTTCTCTCTGCTTCAGAAGCTCTTGCTGTCTCTGTCCCTCAGCTTCTCTGTTACGTATATAAATGTGCAATAAAAAGGAGGTAAAAAGCTGACCTCTGAAATTTTCAGTCTGAGAAGCCCCAAATGCTCTGCTGTACCAGATGCAGACCAATGCAGGTCTGCTTTACAGGACTGCTTTTTGCTGATGCTAGCTGGTACAATTGTTATGCAATTGTGCAGGCATTGGGAATAACAGAGTACACTATATTCTAGTTATATACTTTACTAGGACATGGTGGAAAATTCTTGCCATCTGGAAATTTCTTCATGCCAGGGAAGGTTTGTCCTTCACCTGACATGCATCTGACCTCTGTACCTGGCACCCTGGCATTCGCTCTTTATAATTCTCTTGTACCACAGCTTTGAGAAGTTCTACTTTTCAGGCTGACTTTCCCAGCTGACAAAAAATCCCAAACTGATGATAGATAAATACCGTGCAGCTCAGGCTTTTTTATCACCATCTATCATAATTAGAGGGATGTCAATTCATCATTGTGCCCACAGTGGTAAATTCTTTTGGTAGTTTTTCAAAGTCATCCATACTCATTTTTTGTGCAGATTGCTTTAAATAGATATTGGTATTCTTTGTAGGAGAGAGAGGGTGTTAAATCTCATGTCTTTACTTAATTCCAACCTGGGCGTTTACATTTTGCCTTCCTGGTTTCCCAGCTGGGATGTCAGGTGAATTTTTGCTTGCATCTTTTTACTTGAGGATGTTTTGTTCTCATTAAAGCCCTGATGTGCAGCAGACACCGGGGATGCTACTTTTTGGTCACGTGGGATGAAATGTGGCTTGCAAGCGTAAAGAGTAATTAGTATGATTTATAAACTAACTGAAAAATTCTGCAAAACTATAAAAAGGGAAGAAGTTTACTGTGCTTAGGGAATGTTAGCAGCTCAGGTACTCTTCTGCCCACCACATGTATTTATTCTGTGAGGAAGGAGCTGTTGAACTGTTTTCACAGAGGCAGATTTTGAGCTTATTTTTTAATGAGTCTACTTCAGTTCAGTCACAGCAGAAGGAGCCCTGAGATGGAGTTCTGGATCATTCCATTGACTGTGGACTATTGCCAGACAAGAACTTTAGTGACTCTGCTTTAGAAGAAAAATAGATAATGGGCTTCCATCCACAAAGAACTGATTATATTAGTGTTACTCTCCTGACTTGTCTTATTGAAGGTCTGAAATTCCTTTCCTGAGTTGTTATGAATCTTGAGTGAAATTACCTCTCCTGGAGTGTGTCTCATTGCCTGTGTATGGAAGGATATTTCTTCTGTGATTCCAGCAAATGTTTAGGTTGCAAAGGAAAGAGCATTTTCCTGGAAAGAGAAGAAAAAATTTTCAAAATAGTGGAAAACAAAGGAAGGTAGATTTCTTTATGCCTTTAGGTACTTAAAATTCTGCAGTTTATGTTCATAAATCAATTTAGTGCTCCTGAAAATGTTAACCACCATCTGTTTCTTTAATGATGCTGTTTCTGGATCCAAAGATAATTGTTTATGAAGAATAAAGAAGGGACTCTGGTATTTTTGATACCATTATAAAAGTGAGATTGTATTAAGGTATCCAGCAACTTTCCAAAATTTTGAACTTTGGAGGAGACTTCAAGATGAAATAGCATTTATGTACTAGATGCTTTTAGAATATATACAAGATCTTATTGTGGGCTAGAACTAGACCTCACAGAATACAGATTCTGATGCTAAGTCTCCCTGCTTCATGTGCAGATGCTTGAAGTAGTGTGAAATCCGTGTCATCCAGTTTACACTCTCAGATTCTCTTAGTATTCCATTGTGTAGGAATTGTGTTTTGATAAGTGAATCATCCTTCAGGACAAGAGAACGAAGCTTGTGAGGAAGATTTAGAAAACACTTGACCAGGTCAGAACATGGTGGGCCTTGAAAAGACCTTCCTTGAAGGAACAAAGCTACTGCCCTCACTGTGGTGGACTGTGAAGATTCCCAGAGCACTGCCAGGGAAAGATCAGTATTTGCCCAGTTCCCACCTGCTGCTCTCTGAGGTGCCTGTGCTGCACGTGGGAAGTAAATGTGGTCTGACAGTACACTGTGGCAGTGCCCACCAAACACTAGAAGTATTTTCCCTGGCAGCAGAGGGTCATGTATGTGAGCAGCCAAGTTTAGAATTCACGGGGTGAACCCTTTGTGATGTTTGAAGTAAATTCCAAAAAGTAAATCCACAGTTTTGAGCATCCAAGGAAGTGCCAGTAGGGCACATCGTTATATCTTAGGGTGTATTAGTCACTAACTAATAATAGGTCAATGAGGAAATTGATGAAAAAAAAAATCAAACATCAGAAAGAATACACAGAAACACTTGGTATGATTTATGTGTAAACCAACCACAAGCTCTGTTTACAAACCTTTCCATCTGCTCCTTTGCCTAATCATTTCTGCTTTCCCTCTCTGTCTTCTAACTTTCCTTCATCTTTCCAGATGCAGGACGCTATGGGCTATGAGTTACCATGGGTGTATTTTGTCAGTCTGGTCATCTTTGGATCCTTTTTCGTTCTAAATCTGGTTCTTGGTGTGTTGAGCGGGTAAGCTGACAGTTTTGGTGTCCTTTTTCCAATGCTACAGGGCAAGACTCCATAATAAGGGTTCTTCCCTGTCACCAGGATACTTTCAGAGGGATTAAAAATCTGAATCCAAGGAAGCTTCACATCAGCTCTGAAATACTTTGACAAAATGTTCAAATATTGCAAATAACAATACAGGTAACAAAAGCGGTGTTATTCCCTGACAGAGAAATTCAACCTCAGGGTCTGCAAAATTATTTATGTCAACCTGTCATAAATTTCCAGAAAACTGGCTATTGAAGAACCTTACTGCTGGTGACTTGGGATCTCTTTGGCTGGAGCCTTGCAGTGCTCAGAATCTGAGCTTGTCTCACTAATTATCATTCCACTCTTCCAGGTCAATGATGCCATAGGAAGGGACTGGCCCTGGATCTATTTTGTTACACTAATCATCATAGGGTCATTTTTTGTACTTAACTTGGTTCTCGGTGTACTTAGCGGGTAAGCAGTACCAGGAAAATGTTTTATTATTGTTTATTTTTAAAATTTTGCATTTCTATTCCTACTCTCTGGTTACCAAAACAACGGTCAGTGGCGGGTTGATCTCAAGAACCTTAAGAGAAGGCCCAGGCTACTGCTGAGCCAGTCTTTTGACTAAATCAAAGGAATATAAGACAATTTTTGTCTGTAACACATTCCTCTACCCGTACACTGTGGGAAGAGGACAGTGCTGTGCTCTCCTGTGGGCAAAGCAATCCATGCACCATAGAAGGGGATTATAGTAAAATTTCTGGAAGAGTCAGTAGGACTGAGGGAGGAATGAAAGCATGAGACAAATCCCTTTACATCTGTGGGATGAGATTCCTGCCAAATTATGTCTTCTCACAGGATAAATTTTCACATTGTTTAGAATATCTAAAGCACAGCCTACCAGGAGACTATTTTCCCTGGAGAGAGTCTTGGGCACGTTTCTTCTTCAGTAAGCCCATCTTCTCTATTGTGCAGATTACAAACTTGGCATGATGCAGGGAGAAAAAATCATTTCCCTCTGACCTTTTCCAAGGATGAACAGAGAAGCAGGAGAAGTCCATTTAGTGTTTAAGCATTTTTAAGACATCCAGACATTTAGCTGTATTTCAGTTCTGCAGTACAACCCTTGCTGCTAAGCATCATTTTAGTAGCTTTGATTAAAAATTAAAAACAATGGGTATTGTCCCCAGTAGTTAAAAATTTTACTGCCCCTGGGGAGACACATAATTTAAGGAATCAAGCCAGCAAACATTCCTTGCAAGATTTAAAAAAAAAAATCTTCTAGGATTAGGCTTCTAGTTCCATATTTGGGCATGACTGGGGGCTACAGACGTTCTGCGTACATGGATAAATATGGTATGAGGACTTTTATGCATCCTCTTTTTGTTCCTACCATCCTGCCTCCTTTGATGAGCTCTAAATGAGTTTGATTAGAGCCTGTACCTGTTGCCTGAGCAGGCAGCCCTGAAGTCCCTTGTCTTTTGATCAAAAGAGAGGGAAAATGATCTCTGAGCAGGAAAGAGGACTTGGTGCCTTATAGAAATGGTGTCCTCAGTACTTGGGCCAACAAGATTGGAAGGGCAGCAGTGGGACTGGGGAAAAAGATCCACCTTTGGCCATCTGGCAAAGAGACAAGTAATAGAAAGTCTGCAGGAGGTATTATTTGTATCTTCATGACTCCATTGAAGGAGACTAGCCACTGTGACAGCTGCTGCAAGAGGAAGGGTTTCCACGCCGTAATGGAAGTGTGGAGGAAGTCCCGGTAATGAAGTGTTGGGCAATAGTCTGTGTTTGCATATCTGGAGAGTGATGCTCTGGTACAGTTTTGAAACACACACTCCGCATTCCTCCAGGTGGATACTCTGCCCAGCAGGTAAGGATGTCAGCACTCTAGTGAAGGATGATGATCAACTGGCAGGGAAAGGGATCTGTTCTATCAGAGGTGTGCTCAAGGACCGTACAGAAATGTTGTTAAAGATTATATGGTGTCTGATTGGATAAAAAGTGCCTATGATCCCAGCCATGGGGAATACGTGGCATTGAAGCACTGCTAATTCAATTTACCTGCACTAGGATTTGTACCTGTGCATAATTAATAATTTAATTTCCTCTCTCTTTCATTTTCAACTCAAGAAATTGTTTTGAGGCCTAAATCTTCCACCTTCTGCCATACTGCAGCTAAACCACCACAGTTAGTGGTAGGAGATGGAAACAGTCTGTAGAGGGAACTGAAATCAAAGATGAAGTTCACCTTGTTTAAGCTGTGAGTCACTCTTTCTGGCTGTCTTCACAGTGTTATGACAGCTGCACTGTTTCTGTAGAAATGTCCCCAACTGGAGAAAAGTAAAAAGAAACTTAAGAATTTGCATCCATGAAAAAACACAGAAATTATGGGAGAAATGTTCCAAATTTTCTTTGGTCTATATAAGCAGTTCTTAAACAATTAACTTTCTAAAGCAGTTATAAATTCTGCTGAGTTACAAAGTGTCTTCACTTTGCAGATTTAGCTTTTTTTCTTGGAGACTTCTATTGTTAGTCTGATCTATGCTAATGATCCACCTGTCTGTTCTAGATACAAACCAGCATTCCTGTTTATCTCTGAATATCCATTCTGGGCATTTCTGATTTTTTTCCCATTTATCTGTTTCAGGAGCTTCAGCAGGCATGTTATGTAGGTAGACTTCACAAATGACAGATTAGCTTGGGAGGGGTTTAATCGCTTCTGAATACATAAGTGTAATTAATTGTACTCACAAAGACACCTTGATTGCACCTGCAAAATTAAATGCTGAATTCTGCTCTGCTGAAAAAGCTCTTTTATAATTTGTTTTTCCTCAGGTATGTCATACATTCATGGTCCTGGTGAATTTACTAATCACATACTAGCCTAAATAGCATGTCAGAGTATTTATATGTGGAGCTGTAATCTCTTCCTGACTTGGCTGAGCGCAATATAAAATTCATGTTCTCCAAAGGAATATCCAGTCAGCAGATCTCACAGTAGACCTCCCCAAGCCCGGGCAAAACAATTCCACGTCATTGCTCTGAGCACTGATAAGAAGTCTCTTGAGATCAGAGATGTTTGCTGTGTTATGTTTCCGTTAATTAATGAGAGAAAAAAAAAATGGCAGAGGGGGTTCGACCTTCAGACAAGTACACCAAAGAATATAGAGTCCCATTTCCTTTATATTCTCATCCAAATCCCAGGACACAGGCCAAACAAGCAGTTGCCTAAGGCAAACAGAGGGCAGGAGAACAGAGGTTTCTTCTGCTTTGAGAGGATCCTGTAAAACACAGTTGGCTGCTTTTGACACTTTTACTGCCAAGAAAGAGGTCAGAGTGAACAGGAGGCTGGCTATGATTGTAGCTCCTCCTTGAGCAGTTTTTGTGACCTTTCAGGTATTTTTCCTAATCTTCTGTCCCCTCTTCCAACCCTTCCCATTCCCTGATGTACTTCTCAGGGTGGATGAGATTTGGAGCCTTGTGCTCCACTTTGAGTAGTAAGCAAGAGTTTTGAACTGTTAGAATTCTGATGTTTTGCTCACTTTCCATCTCGCCTCTAAATGTGAGAAATCATATAAACAAGAATAACCTAAATTCCATCATTGGGATAGGAAAGAGAAATTTTCTTCTGAAACAGCACATGATACAGAGCTGGGTGTTTATGATCTTGACCCACTCTAACCTCACAAAGAGAAAGCATCTCTCCAGAATACTCTGCTCTCTGGTATTCCCACTGGCAGACATTTCTACAATTTTGTGGGAGAAGTAAACCAAAGTGAAACAAACTGAGTTGTGGTAAAAACAATCAGATTCACCCACTCTTATACTGATGTTTTGGGTTCACTGAAAAGAGACAGATTGCTTGCTAGTTCTGCGAGCCTTTGTTGACCTTACCCTGCCATGACTGTGCAGACTTTTTTGAGAAGACAACCTCTAGACTGAACGTGACACTTCATCAAAAGCTTCTCTGGTCCTTGGCCTGCCTGCTGGAGCTGCAAACAGTGGCCATTTACTGCCAGCTGTGCTGGAGGCAGCAGTAGTGTGTGCACCTGCCTGCAATACGCCCTGGGCCCAGGCCACCCACTGCCTTCCCATGGGATGGAAAACGACCACTGATAGGAAGTCTTGATTGTGAGCTACATTTGTGCCATTCCACGTGGGAGGTGGTTTGAATTGCAGTAGCAATTTCCTGAGCCACCTGTTCTCAATGGTTTAATGTCAGTAGAGCATAGAAATTAAGACAATTTAAACCAGTTGTCTTCTTTGGAGAGTCATCTGAGATGTGGAGTGTCATGTGTTGTACGAAGGGAAGAGACATGGCTTTACAGGTCATTCACACAAGGCAATCACAGTATTTTGCATTGTGTTAGAAAACTCTAGGTTCAGCCCATTTCAAAATTGGACCCATTTGTTTTAGATTCTAAAATAATACTTTATGAGCTAAAAAAATGAAATCTTGGAATTTGATTTAACAAACAGGCTTAATAATACACAGATTCATTTAGTGATTATTTTTTTAAGAGTTAATTCATTAACTTGGACACGGCACTGTAGCAGACCCAGGGGAAAGGTGTTATTGAAGCAGAAAATATAACTACCACTGATGGATTTTTTCCTAACAATCTTTGTACAGTTTTTATTATTATTATTGTTGGGGTTATTTGTTTCTTTTATATTGTAAATAGTAAAATATCACTCCCACTATAAAAAAATTTCATTTTTCATTTTTTCCATGTCTTGAGGCTACATTTGGACCCAGAGCTGACCGTGGACTAACTTCAGGCCAGAGAAGCTAGTGCTTCTCTTCCTCACCTCCACATTTTTTATCACACTTCCTTGGGAGGACCTGAGCCTCAGCAGCGTAACAGGGGTGCAGATGACACTGGCATACCTTGTCACATGTTTTGGCTAGAAATTAAGAATCATCCTTCTTTGGTCCTGCTGCAGTGCTGGTTTCATGCACAGCTCAGAATTCTGAAAACCTGATCCAAAGCCTGTGAAGTCCATGGAAGTATTTCAGCAGGTTTTGGATCCGACAGGAAGAAAGTATCTCACCATCACTGTTAGAAACCCATCTCCATCTCAGTCACCTGGCACTCACAAAATTGACATTTTGGCTAGGATTTTCATTATCCTAATATTATGCCACCAAAATCAGTGGTAGATTTCCTATTCATTTTTGCAGGAGGAAACCTAAGACAAATGCCAAGGGAGAAGCATTTTGTTAAATCCATTCATTGCTGAAAGTCTTCAGCAATGGGAGTGGATTATGCACTGGGGAGAATGGCTTTACCTCTTTTTCTAGAAAGAGTGGCCTGTATTATCTGCTGTGTGTGTCTTGTGTAGTGATCTGCTTCAGCAGATGTAAGACTTAATGCTTTAGTACTCTTGGTCCAGCAATTTTCACAATCATTAAACTTACTTTTTAAAATACAAGTGTTAAAACCTGGTTTAGAACCACATGAGTCTCCAAGTAAGGGAGGTCAGCATTTCTTGAAAAAAATTATTGCTGTACAGGTGTCTCTGAAGGAGGAGAAGAAACAGCACTGCAGCCAAAGGGAAGACAAAGCCAAGAACCCAGGATCCTAACTAAGCAACAGGAAATTCTTGTTCTTATGCCCTGTTTTAAGTCTATATTCCCAACAGTGTTCTTTTATTGAACTATCATCAAATGTTTTGCCCTGTCTACTTTCTGGCAGAATCTATTAGTTTTGTGTAGCCATAATTTATTGTATTTGTCCATCCAGCGTGAGATTTGAAAAATATATTTCATGTCAGATAACAGCCTCAAATCCTGAAAGTCTTCATCAAAACTTTGAGGTCTGAATTTTTAACTATATTTTAACTATATTTACTATAATAACTGAGTTATTAACTATATTTTCCAGTACTGTAGGTGAAATGGTCCATAATTAAATGTGTACAGGACTGTGAGTACCATTAATTACACTTAAACTTAGCCCAGTTTAGTTGTGATGAAATATAAAATCTTAAACACAAATTGAAACCTGGCTAAAAACTAGAGCCACCAGCTCACTCTCCAGATGTCAGATTATTGTCAAACAGTTCATCATTATCCATTATTCATATTGTCATTTGTAGATAACTGTTGGAGAATAACAAGTGTTTACAGAATGTTAGAAAATGTCTGGTATTGTACACAAAATTGTACATAAATGTTGCATATATGTTTTATTTGAATTGTCAATCAAATGCTGAGGAGGAAAGTTTCAAAAAAGGTATCAGTCTTTTCCTAAGTATTGATAGATATGTGGACACTCCAGCTGTTTCGCATGTGTGTGCACAGCAGGGATGCTCCATACATGTGTTTGTTTGGAGAGAATAGAAACAGCTGGATGTGCTGCACAGACTGAGGAGGCTTTCTGGTGGAAATCAATCTAACCCATTGTTTTTCTTCCATCTCTTCCTTCTTTCTTCCCATGTCCTGTCCCTGCCTCCCTCTTGCTAGGGAGTTTTCCAAAGAAAGAGAAAAGGCTAAGGCTCGAGGCGATTTCCAGAAGCTACGGGAAAAGCAGCAGCTAGAGGAGGATCTGAAGGGATACTTAGACTGGATAACTCAAGCAGAAGATATTGATCCAGAAAATGAAGATGAAGGCATGGATGAGGAGAAGCCTCGAAACAGTAAGCAACTTTCTTCTCTCACTTTCTTTTTCTTTTTCTCTCTCTCCTTCTCTGTCTCTCTCCGTGCTTTTAGCCATAAAGCCTGTGCCCATCTGCTGTAGTGCTGAGGTGGCTTCTAAGGAAGAACAAGTTCTTCCTGAGACATGCAATATGCTTCTACATGATTCCAATTTAATGCTTGTAGGAAACCATGGGAAGCAGAAATACATGTACAATAATTGATATTCTGTTTAGTCTGTGATAGGGGCATTAGATCCTGATGTTAAACAGATGAAAGATCAATACTTGCTGGTAAAGTCCACTACTGAGAAAAGTTTTAAAATACAAGTGTGCCTTCTACTCCTTTATTTAATTGTAGCTTAGTGTTGCAGGCTCTTTCCACATGGTTGGTTCCTTTGAAAGCAAAGGTTTCTCAGGGAAAGCAGAGCTACAATATGGGAGGAGGGCCAAATCAGCTCTGTTGTACCTTAAGGGGGCCATCTGTAACTCCTTCGAAATCAGTGGATTTGTGTTTGCTTTTGCCAGGCTGGATTAAGCTCTCAGACATTTCTACTAAGGGTGTTATTTCTTACTCTTAGTTTTTGGAGTTGACAAGGTGTTTGTACAAAGTTCAAATTCACCAACAATCCCTTATTAGAAATCCTGAAGAAGAAGGGGCTTCAAGAAAGCAGTGCTTCCCCAACATTTCATTACCTTTACTGAATCTTCTGCCACCTTCTCTTTTACCAACACAGGCTATGCAGCACTTCAGAACCACTTAGCAGTTGTCATTGCAGGTTGTGCATTTGGGAAATGCATTTGGGAACCTTTACACAGCCCATGGACAATGGTTCTACTCTTGGCTTTCATCACGGGAATGTGCATTTTCTTTGTTTGATTTTGGAAGAGAAGACATGAAACATGTCCCTAGATATCACTCTTCTTACCAAACATTCAAAATCTATGGGATGATCCCATCACAAACATATATTCCAGTAATAGGAAGATTGGACATGGGAAAATTGTGCCTTTCTTTCTTTCTTCAGCAAGATTTTTAATAGATGTTCACGACCTTTAGAATATTAGTAACCACTCTTACTGCCAAAACAATGAAATTCTTTAAAAAAAGAAAGGGTCGTTAATATCAGGTTATACCCATAATACTTAGGTATCTGGACTTGAAGGAGTCACTGTGGTGACTTGCTCAGACTTTTCCCAAATCAGGTTATTATGATTTTTATGCTGGTGTTTTCATAGCTCATATAGTTTACTTTCACAATTTAACCTCAGCAACCATTCAGAAATAACTGTATTAATCATGTCCAAAATTTGCTGCTCCACCATACATGAATAAATCAGGTGAGGATTCACTGCATGTACTGTTGAGTGTGGTCAACCCATATTTGAGCTACCAAGCTCCTTTTATGGGTGGTGATATTATGAACTGAAAGGTAATGCATCTCCAGCTTGCTGTCAGTTCTTCTTGGTCAATTTGATAAAGGTGAGTTTTGTAAGGCATGGTTCATCAAAATTAGTCCTCTCACATCGGAGTCAGAAAAACTGAGAAGTAATGGTCTCAGCTTAAGGTAATATCACAGAAAAGGTACTGTGAGTAATTGACAGGGCAGGGCATTTTGTTTAGGGTGAGGTTTATTTTTGGTGTTATCTCCTGGGTTGAATGTTGTGGCATTCTTGCTAGCAGTCAAGCACCAGTAGGGTTAAGTTGAAAGAGAAAGATGGTATTATTTCTCTTCAAAAACCATCTACAAAATAAGTAAAGGACAGATGGCACAGATGTAAATTCCCTCATGATTCCCTTTGGCTTGAGTGTTCCCAAGACATTTGAATCCCCCCTACTCCCAGTCCAAGCTTACATCACCAAGACTCCAATGTCTTCCTTGTTTTCTTGTGTTTAGCTCAGTTGCCTCCTGTGCACCTTCAGTGTCTTTTGTTCAAGTGCTCATCAAAGCTCATCACTTTCTGTTTCTAGCACAGCATCCTGAACTCCATGGCTGACTGTTACTGCCCTTTCAAGCACGCTTTGTTCAGTGACTAATTAATGTTGACTTTTGAGGTATCAGCCCTGAGAATTTCAAATGACAGATCACTGGAGCACACAGGGGAGATCAGATCTCCTTAAACTGCTCAGTAAACTTCAGGTGTGGCCTTTGCATTAGTGGTGTTGTACTGCAGGTGTGGCCTTTGCATCAGTGGTGTTGTACTGATGCTCAGAGGACATGTGCTCCTGCCTGACCTCTGACAGTGATTCACACTGATACTTTCAAGAAGTCACGTCAGTTTTTGCTTCTTTGTTTTTCCCTGGGTGGTTGTTTGGGGGTTTGGCTTTTTTTTTTTTTTTTTTTTTTTTTTTTTTGGATAAAGAGTATCAGAATAGTTCAGAAGTTCAAATAAAAAAAAAAAGTTATTAATCTAGGGACTCAGCTAACGTAAGTTCTGAGAGTCAGCGGTTTACACCATCTGGGCTCTGACCCAGGTAGTCTACCTAAACTGAATCATCCCAAACATAGAGAACATATGTTTCCCATCTTTTCTTTGTCCTTGGCAGCTACAGAGGCAGATTTTGCTGTCTTTTACCTTTGTAGAGAGTGCTGCCCGCTTGTCAGCATGAGCACTGCCTCCTGTAAAACAGAAGACACAGGCTGGAAGGGAAGAGAAACTCACTTGCATCCCCTTTTGCTTTGACTGCCTGTGACAGTCTTAGGGCATCATCAGTCATATTTTGCATATGCTGCTGCTTTCCCGAGGCTCTCAAACCTTGCCCAAAGCCTCACTGGGTGTTTGCAGCCCTTAATGACGTTACCAAGTCCAAGGATACAACAGAGAGGACCTTAGTGAAGGAAAGGGTAAAAAAGGAAGATAAATGCAACCAGAGTTGGACCACCTGTGCAGTCTTTAACTCTTCTCTCCACAGCACAGGTCTTGGCATTTTGCTGAGGGAGCTCATCGCCACTTGTCGCTCACATGGATTGAGAGACATTCACAGAGCAGGCTGAGTTCACTCCCAGTCTTTTGAGGAAGTACCACATTTAAGGCAGTTTTTCCATGCTGTTTGCAAACACGGATTTGCCATTGTGGCAGATGTGAGGTGGGAAATGTGAAAAGGCTTCTGGGGGCTGTTTGTGTTGATGGTTTTGTGCTGTGCTCTTTCCCTGATGAGCCTTCCACATAGGAAGAAAGCTTTAATTTGACGGAGGGGAGAAACACATCGTGTCACAGAACAGCTACTGAACTCAAAATTACACGATGGCAAAGAAAACTATCCCTCCTTCTGCCACAGTTCCTGGGAGTCCCTAAAAGTAAAAAAGCCCACTGCTTTGTAAAGGCATTCCATGATTCCAGACAATTAATTCTTCTTGTTAAGTCATATCCAACATAGTACTGTAAATTCAAGAACTGATTTGCAAGTAGCTTACCCTACTAAAATTAAAAGTCTAATCATTCTTCAAGGCCCTACTGTAATGGAATTGATGGCTGTAGATAACTAAGTTTTCGTGTAGCACAGCAGAAAAAAACCCAGTACAAATCAGTGTGTTGCCTATCAAAATAATATAATATTTCAGATGGTACATTAAATAATGAAATATGTGTGTCTGTACATGCAGATTTATGCCTCTGTTGAAGTGGAAACAGTGCACAATTGAAGACAAAATGTACAGACATACCAGGAAGGTTTTAAAATATATATTAAAAATGAATCAGTTTGAAAAGAAATAGTCCTCAATCTTCACCTTCAGAGCATTGCTGTAGTGCCTTAGTGACCTTTGGAAATGTTCATTAACATCTGAGATCGCTGCCTCTAAGGAATCTATGACAACCTAACTTTTTGGTGGACTATAGGTTTTGTCGCACTCATTCAATCATTGTTACTTTTGAACATCACCATAACTAGGAATTAGACTGCATTTAATCACAGGTTTATGAGAGTCTTCCCTGGAATAAAATTATTTAGAGACAAGGAAGAACTTTTCAGCAGAAAAAGCAAAATTTCATACAAAATTGGTACCTCTTAGACCATTACAGCTTTTGGAAAATCTGGGTCTTTCATGGGAAGAATTCGTGCTTCTGCACATCAAGCCATAAATGAGAACAGGAGAGATGGTAGTTTAAATAGGAAGAAGAGTTTTAGAACTCTAGAAATAGAAGCCTCAGTAATTTCAACCCAAACAGGGCTTTATTCCCAAGAACTCCAATAGTAGTTTGACTCTATTATGTAACAGGGAAAAAAGCATGACCACCTGTCCCTAAAAGTCCAGGCATTTTAGGATTTATCTGTCCAATTCCTGTTGACTTGACTTCCTTTTGCACAGTCAATTTATGCACCACAAAGAGACTGTGTTGATTTCAGTAAGGTTATGTGCAAAACACCCTCCACAGACTTGAATGAAACCAAGATAAAAGAACACCAACTTTAGTTTGTGCATTTGTTCAATTTGTGTATTTAGTAATTTCATACGTCAGCCTGCTCAGTGGCCTCCAAATCATGTGTTTAGTGTACTGACAAGTAAGTGCCTTATTACTTTCAGCCTGAAATAAAATATCATGGTTCTCTGGGATAATGTCTAAAGTAGGAAGGATTTTCAAAGACTGGGTTACAAGCTAAAATTTCAGAGTGGCCTGAAATACTCTTGGTTCATCTTCTGCAATGAAGTTTAATGGGTAAGGGCACAGCTGGGGAATCAGCATGGAAGATGCAGAAGGGAAAATGAGAGTGGATATTTAAAAGATATCTATTTTACATCCAGTCTTGACCCTCACTGCCTTAAAACCCCTGTCTTCATACTGTATGAGCAAAAAGATGCTGTTCTGAGTTAATTTCTGTTTAGCAGAGCATACTTGAACTTGTCTGTCAACAGCAAACTAGTTCATCCTGTATTATTCTAGTTTCATCCACAGAACCTGTCCTGATGTATTTTACATACACATGGAAGGACATGGACAACCACCCCTTGACAGGCAGGTACAGATATTGTCAAAAAACAATTAAAAATCCCCACATGGGGCTAGCATGGAATTTAAGATCATCTAAACAAAAGCTCTAAGAGGCACAGGCTGGAAAATGAAACCCTCATTAATTTAATTCATCCAATACCAGTTGGTGGCTTGGGAAAGGCATCATAGAACGTGGTTGCATTTTGCTTTCCATATTTAAATACAAGGAAATCGATGCCAGTCTTGTAAAATGATGTATTATCTGTCAACACCTCATCTAAAGAGGAAGAAAGCACAATCTCTTTTACTTTTATCATTGTCCACTGATGTGGAAAATAATCATCTGGTAACCAAGAAGAGATTAGCTGCAGTGCCAACAATTTGTAGGCATTTCACAAGGGCATCTGATAAGGACTTCACAAGTTTAGTAACTGGGATAATTCTATTCTCTGTCAACTGGAGACAGAAGGACAATAGTGCTTTTTGGTGCCCACCAGTTTGTTCTAGGTGAAAAAACAACCCATGTATTAATGTGCAGAGGTTCCAACATTTGGTTTACTTGGACAGGAGTGACAGCAGCTCCCAGCTCTGTGCTGTGCCCAATAGAAAATTGTCCCAGTGGCTTTTTTCTACCTTGTCATCTTTTGAAGCAGCTCATACGCTGCTCTTAATATAAATACCAGAGTTTGAGGACACCTAATTAAAGGCCTTTGTAAATGATAAGTCAGCTTTGTTTTTGTTGTGTGGTTCTTCACAGAGAAGCTCAGGTTGCAAAATGCAGCATGGGTTTGTGCTACAGATGTGAAGCCTGAGTCTATAATTAGGATGCTGCCTAGAAAAAGCTTCTAGGACATTAGTTCTCACATTAGGCTGAATCACTCCTACAGTCTTCAGGCAAAAATTGTACTGAAATTCCTGGGGATTTTGCCTGGGTAAGGACTCGGGCTCCAATCGGTTTCATCCAAGGTCAATAACAAAATATGCTCATGTCAGCACTCGAAAAGGTTGCCCAATGTGAGGTCTTGGAGCACAGAGGCTTCTCAGTGCTCACACATTACTTCAATATTGTGCAACTGGCACCCACCAAAGGGAGAGCATGAGGTATCTGGGGTCTGAAATCACTTACAGCACTGAGCAGTTTGCTGAGTACTGTTTGCCCAGTGCATCATTCCACTGGCTAAAATGCAGTTGTATCTGGCATGAATTCAACCCACAGTCATTACAAGCGTGTGGTTTCCATAACTATATTGAGATAAATGCGTGGTCAGATCCAAGTAAACTCTGATATCCTAAAAAGGAAAAGCTATACATATCAGGAAGAATAATAATAATAACAAAAAAGAGCATTTGTGAGGCTTTATAGTGACCCTGCAGGTAGCTGTGGTAGCAGAGTACACAGGGCAATGTTCTTCAGTGATGTAGGTGAAAGTAAAGCTGCCATTTCCAAGCATCATTTTCGTTGTATAATTTCTGTGCAGCTCAAGTAACAAAGAAAAAGATTATTTAGGGTGATTCTTCTTCCTTTTCAGCAATGTCCACAAAACTATGATGTCAACATTTGACTTTTCCCTACTGGAATAAAATCAATATTCAGAGTAGATTTTCTTCCTGACTTTCTTCATATGTTGCCTTTTTTTTTTTATTGTGAGTGAAAAAACAAGGATGCAGTAGATCCTTATCCTTGGATGTTTTGTCTTTCTCGCTTTCCAAGAGGAAATACTTGGGAAAAAAGTTATTCTTCTCAACAAAGTGAAATTTAAAACTTGGGGGTTTATATTATGCTTTAAAATGCTTCAGCTACAACATTGGTTCTTGAAATATGTGTATTCAGGGTGATATTTAGAGAGGGTGAAATAATTTGCTGGACTCCTTTGTCCAATAAAAAAAAAAAAAGACACAGGAAAGCTAAATTAAATTCTCAGGATCACCCACCCCCACAATGCCAGTGGCACAGGCTCTCACACCATTTTCTACCCTCTAGAGCAGAAAGAGCAGAATTTTGATCTTGGATTACATCACATAAGGCATTTCCAAGTTTGATCAGGGTAGTTTTCAACTATTTTACTTCTCTGGAAATTCACAGTAGTTATATTAATAATTTTAAGAAGTACAGGGTTTTTTGTGGTTTTTTTTTTGGTTTCCCTGAATGTATAGATGGTTCACTCCATGTAAGTGAATCAAAAGGTCTGGTTTTCTGGTTTTTGTTAGTAGTATAATTTAATAACCCAGCCTTTAGCAAAAGCAGCTTTTAGGTTCATTGTCCTGTAGATTTCACAACTTCCCAGTTTTTCTTTCTGTCTCAAAGGAAGATTTGATCATAAAACAAAAAGCAAGCAACCATTTGAAAATCTTCTTTCCCTTCCTTCTCTGCTGGTAACTTACTGCTGGGTTAGGTAAATCCCACCTAACCCAACAAGATGTTAAAGCAGTTTAGCTCAAGCCTGCATTTTCTGTCAAAGCACAAGTGTGGAGAAAACAATGTTCCCTTTCTTTGAACAGAGAGCAAAAGAAATAACTGCTGGTATTCAGGACAAAGCTGTGGCCAAAGTAACAACCTATAATTCAGCAGTAATTTATTCCAACAGAGCATCAGAAGGCCTGATATAATTTGTTGAAGAGGGAAGTGTTTCTAGGAATCAGGGAAATTCCCCCATTTTGGGAAGATGGGCTAAATTCAGGCACGTGCCTGACTCCATCAGCCAGCTCATTGAGTGAGTGCTGGTGAATAGTCAGCTCTGAGATAATTAGCTGATCCTAAGAGGGTCACTGTGATGGGCACCAAATCTCTGTGCCACTTCTGCATGGGAGAATGGATGCCAGCATGAAGACCATACTCCAAAACCGTGCTGATTTTTGCCCACAAGCTCATTTTTTTCTTCTTGCTCCCTTGCAGGCATCAAAGGGTACAGCAATTAGATAAGCTTCTAGGTTACTGCAGTTTACATCTTGGGGAAAAAAAAAAACCTCTTCCTGTAATATCATCTCTGACTAAAAAGGTTTTGTGGTGATCTACAAGTGCTCTTGCTGTCTTGCAGCTGAGAATTTGGCTCGCCTTGTTCAACTCACAGGTCTTTCCATTTCCTCCCTTCCCTGGTTCTTGTGTCCTGAAGCACAAACAACATTATACTGAGAACTGCTGGAGCAGTGGTGTGTGACCAGCTATAGCATATAGAGACTGACATTAATGTTGATAGGGCACTAAGTTTATCCACTATAAAAGCTATTTCCCTGGCAAAGACTGACTGGTGAAATAACACCTCTGGTTTTCCTGCTAGAGGACAGACTTGTGTTGATGTAGGAATTCTCTTATTCTACCAGTTTGTTACATAGAAATATCTTTGAAGGTAAGGCTTTAGAGGGAATCCATTGTTTCTATAGCTGGCAAAGACACCTTTGTGCAAATAATTTAATCTCTATCTGCCCTGTTGGTGAGTATGTCTTGAAGCTGTCAAGATTAATCCATTGACACTGGTTGTTCTACTCAAGAGAGGACATTAGTCTGTGAGAAAGCTGCCTTTGCCATACCTTCTGATGAATTGCTTTATTTCCCATGGTTAGAGAGGCACAGAAGGAATTTGGTACCAGTATCTCCACAGAAAAGTTTTGGAAGAAATGCCACAAATCCCCAGGATGAGTATTCATAGAGCAAGACCATTTTTTATTGAATCTTTTTAAGCAGATGCCTAAAGTGTGCTCTTAAATCTTTGCAAGGACACTTATAAAGTGGTTTCAAAAACTCTGGAGTATTCAGCAGTTCCTGCTGAAGTCAGTGAGAATGGCCCATGGTCAGTGTTTTAAAACAAGTTACCATTGCAGATGTAGTCTCAAGAGTCTCTTCACTGAGAAGAAAGCACTGGTGAGCAGGACTGATAGCTGAAGTCCTGAGCATTGTTTTGATGTGGTATGAAGAGCTGTCAGGAGAGAGGCTGTGGTGTTCAGGAACGGTAGCTGAGGGACATGAAGCATGTGTTTTGAGTTAGAAACAACTGCTGGGGATGAGAACCAGTTTTATTACAGTAATGTCAGCCAAGATCAAAGCCACAGCGTGTCTGGCGTTGTATATACAGAAATTAAAAGTATGTTTTATGTATTTCCTTTTTACAGGAAATCAAAACTAGTAAAGATGGTGTTCAGCTGACTAAACGCATTAATCTAATGCCAATTTAGACACCTCATCATACCCAAGACTTTCATTGTGCACTGACAAGTCAAATATAGCAGCCTAGGCTTGTACTCTTGTAGTGTGATAGTTGGAAGGAATATCCCAAATAGAGTGTCAAAAATGTCATCCAGTGCCTCAGAAAAGGCAATTAAGTGTGGTTAGTCCACAACATGTAGGAAAAGTTTAGTACAAGTAGAACCTTCAATACTGATCCTGTAAGCTGAATGTCTTAAAAGAGTGTGATGGAACCAGCTGTAACAGAAATTGTTCTGGTATGATGTTTTTTTTTTCCTTCCTTATCTAAGTGTTTATTCATCATGACCTGTCCCTTATGTATTTTATGTTATAATTGAAGATTCATGTGCAGAGAGGTAAGTACTGAAGCCGAGACCAAGAGCTCTGTTTGGGGGGGCTCAGAGCAGGAAGTCTGGAAGAGCCCAGGACAGACTGAGGGGTGCAGGAGGTGCATTAGCAGAGCTCTCCTGGGAAAACTCTCATTTCCTCCACCTTGCCCAGCCCTGACTGCCCGGCAGCTTGGGTCGTTCATCGCTTGCTTAAGTCGATTCACAAGCAAGCACACCAGAAAGCAAAGATAAAGTATTTTGTTTCAAACACAAGTGAGATTAGAACGCTGACTCTGCTGTTGCACGGGCAGTGCAGTGGAGCTGTGCAATGAGCTGGGGCTGACGGGAGAGCTGAGGCACAGCTCAGAGACAGGGAGTCTCGGTGGCATTACACAGCTGAACTGGCACATATGTAACCAAACTGGCAGCCAGTGCTGGGCAGCTGAGGAGAATCCACAGCTGTGAATGGCACCCAGCCCTTTTCAGCGCTTTGGGAAGCTTGCAGCAGGATCCTGGGGCAGGCAGGGCTCCAAGGGAGCAGCAGTCACACCCTCACTCTGTGCCTGCTCCCTTCTGCTTACTGGCCATCCACTCAGTACAGTCTGCTGATGGGATAAAAATCTCTGCTGTATCTCTTGTGTTTGCTCCTGGGGAGAAAAGCAGGTCTCTCCATGCCAGTTATCTCATAGACAACATCAAGCCTGGAGAGGTGGCGGGGGAAGGAAAATGCTTCCAGCTGAGGAACTGAACTGAAAATAGCTGTGGCACTGAGTCTGCCTGCTGGTGACAGCAGCTCTTCAGTTAGCAGGATTTTAGAGGCAAGACAAGAGATTAGAGAATTGGCCTTTCAGATCTGGAGGCCTAAATTCAAATTCAGCTTTAGTGCCCACAGGTGTTCGTAGGGCTGCTCACATCCTCATTCCCATTTACAAAGTTCACAAATCACAGCGTGATGCATCTCCCTTCTCCTTTTCCACTCGAGGAAAGGCTGCCCTCAGACATGTCAGTCCAGGTTCAAACTATAAAGGACTTGTAGTAACCCCAAGGATAGGGGTCCCTTTGGATCAGGGTGAGGATGTTACCAACTACACTGAAATGCCCAGTCTGAAGTAGCAGAAGGGGTAAGCATCAGAACAAGGATGCAGTGGCAGAGCTGCTGGATCCTCACAGATGTGCAGATCAAAATGTAAGTGTATTATGTGGCTGTTTGAAGAACCAGGAGCTGAATAACAGGGCTATGCCAGGTCATGAATTACTTGTTTTAACAGAGCTGTGTGAGGGCAGCTTGCATAACACCTGCCCACACTAAGCTTAGCTCAAGCTGTTGTTATCAGTCCCCGATTCTCCTGCGTGCTGGAAGTATTTGCAAACCAGGAATCTATTATTTCAAGGCCACCATAAAATGCTTATTTCTTTGGCTCAGGTAATTAGCCTATTCTCAATGCCTTGCTCAAGAGGTAGAAAAGCTTTAATCATTTGTTTGACAAGCTGACTTTAGAGGCAAGGCTCTTTAACTTCAGTTTTTGCTTTTCTCCTGGCTGCACAGTGATACATAGCCTGCCTAGCTAGCATGTCTCGTGCTTCTGACTCACGATATTGTGATTATAGTGTCTAGTATCAGACTAGCCAATATGTTGGTAAAAGTGTCTGAGAGAACATCACACGCAGGAGCAGCACACAAAATCACAAGCATTTTATTTACTAGGCACAGAAGAAATGTAACAGACCAGAGCTTCTAAACAGAATTTTATGCACATTTGGGAATAGTAGAGGTGAGCTCCATGTCAGGTCATGAGGCTGGATTGAATCTGTTCAGTGTGATGCAAGAATACAACTCCAAGGGGCCAGTGCTTTTACAGGAGAGACCTAAATCTCATGTATGTGTTGCTGTATCTGTTGATCAGTGAACTGAATTGCTTGATTGTTTGCCATCAAGGAAAGCATCATCCCTAAGCCTTCTCACACATCCCACATGAATCCTGCTATTAGAAAATGTCTCCACTTGCTGAGCACTCATCTCAGTCAGGCACTGTCTGTTTAGAAGGACAGGGCCTTGCTGCTGTTTTTTCTTCATAATATTAATACTTAAATATTTTAAACACTACCCCTAAATTGAGTTTTCCCAAATGCAGGGAGCACACAGTATTCTTCCAGCTTGCAGAGTGGTATTTCAGGTTAAAAATTCTCAGTCACTTTTTCTTTCCCACCGTCTCTTTGCCTGTGTCCCAGACACTACCCAGTTGTTCTGCCTGTCCTTTGAAATAATACAGCCCAGTTTTTCCCTCACATTCAATTTTGTGGTTTTTTTGTTTGTTTGTTTGTTTGTTTTGGGGTTTGTTTTTTTTTTTTTGGTGGGTTTTTTTTGGGGGGGGTTCTTTTTTTGTTTGGTTTTGGTTTTTTGTGGGTTTGGCTTTTGGGTGTTTTTTTTTTTCCTTTTTTTTTGATTTTTTGGGGGGATTTTGTTTTGTTTTGTCTGCCAACAAGAGCCAGGCTTCTGGATAATACTTTCCTTCTTCTATACCAGAGAAGATACACCTTCTCATTGGCACAATTCCCGCCCAAGGTGCCTGGTTGTAGGGTTGTGCAGGCTTCCTCTGGGGAAAATGTCCATTGTTAGCTACCAGGGCATGATCTCCCACCCACTGCACCCCCCAAACAGTCCCTGCTGTCCTGATCTATCCTCTTATGTGCTCTAAATCACAAACTGTAGGCCACTCACTGAGTTCTTGGCATCACCCACCTTGAAATGGCTTTTGACAGGCAGGAATGTCATGAAACAGCCAGAGCTGCATCTCAGTCCCTTTGAAGCTTAGCAGTCCAGGTGTAAAGCAGACACCCTGGAGAGTTTCTGATGACCTAAGCAGATCAGCTTGGAAGTAGCTTCTATAATTTTTTTTTTTGCTTCTCCCGGACTCTGCAGGGAAGATGGATTCACAGGGCTGTGCACTGCAAGAACAAAGATGCAGCTGCTGAAGTAGAGATCCTAATCAGAGTTACCACCCCATCATGCCGGTGTATATTTGTGTAGGTGGGCAGATGCAGAAGTTCCCCATGAACAGGAACTGCAGAATGGGCTGCAGTTGCAGAACCCAGCACATGGGCTGCTTTAAAACCACATTTGTGCTTAAAACCTACGTCCTGTCTATTTTCATTAATAACTGCCAGTGAGAAATATTAATAACTTCGTTATTATTAGAGGCACAAAAAGCAGAGGGATTTTTTTAGTGGTTTTTTACTGTCTCGAGGGCATTTCCTTTGTCATTAGTTATTTTGCTCATGATCAATGTTTGTATCACTTCCCAACACATTATCTGCAGTGTTTGCAGCTCTCATGCCCCCATTTCCAAGGCGCCTGCAAGACCAGCCTGCAATAATGGAATCCTTCTGTTTTTCTAGTGAAATGGTCCTGCTTTCTTTGCCCACATATAATTTTGTGGGGTTGTTTCAGGAGCGTTTGATGGCACTGCTGCCTGTCCTAGTTCCTCTGCTAAAAATCATAAAGAATAAGATAGAAAACTTGCAGAACTCTTACAAATGGGCTGTTGTGATTTTTTGCAAAATGCTGTTGAAAGAGTCATAGATCCTCAGCAGTTTTGCCTTTCCTTCATTTTGTCTGTCCATCCTTGAATTGCTTCAGAATTCTGTGGGGAACCAGAGAAGTTGCTAAAAAGTATTATACTGGCACAGAAACACTATAAACCATGTCCTGGCAAATAAATGCCTTGCACTTTGGCACATTAGTTGTTGCTCCTAGCAAGGCAAACGATGCAAGTCATTTATCAGACAAGAAAATCAGTTTAGGAGGTCATAGGAAGATCCAGATTCAGGAGAAAGATATCTTTCAAGGTGTGTTCTGGTAGCACCTCTGTCACCCTGTGACCCAGCCAATCTGTCCTCCTTCAGCCACAGGGGTTGTGAGAGTTAGGTGCATTGTCCTAGCAGGCAGATTCTCTGCATGGCATGGGCTCCTACAGCAGACTCAGGTGTTTGCTCAGCAGCACAAGCAATTATCCAGGGACACTGCCCCTCTTGCCCTTTTCAGCAGAGAGTTAGACTCCTTTCTGCAAAGTCTGCTTTTGGGTGAGTCCCATGCCCTGTGCTTACAGGATATTTTGAGATACCACAGGTTATGCAAAGAAAAGCTTTGTCCTTCAGGCAGCAAATGTAAAGAGATTTTAAGTTCTCCCTTTCAAATCCAGAACAGAATATGTGTGGCACTGGCAGACTGTCACTTGGCAGGGCCAGCAGTTTGGCTGTGCCCATTACTTGGTCCTCTGTGCCACGTGCATTCCACTCACTGGCTGTAATGAATTTATGGAATGCAGCATATTACTGTCAATATTGCTATAAAAAGAAGGCAAATGGCAGCTGTTCAAACTAGCTGAGGAGTTTGTTACAGTAAAATAAGTCCCAGGAAGATTAATTAGTAGCAAGGTAATGTGTTTATAGGTGTGCAGTAATCTGCATGTGGTAATGACAGATCTGTTAATCACAGGCCTGCACAATTAATACATTTCACTCTCTCTCCTCTTCCCCCTCTGTAAGGTGCAAATTTATGTAGCCCATAGCTATATCCCCTCAACAAGTGTATGGACATATGCTGACCCTCTGGAAGGGGAGAAGGACGAGTCAAAACAAGCCTTTATAAATAAAATACATACTTTGCAATTTATATTGTAAAATAGGTGATCTATCTATGAATGAAACATTTGATGTTCCAATACTCCATCTCAGTATTGGCAATGTTCCTAACTTGTGCTGCTCCATTCAGTAAAGCAGTGTTACACTGCATCAGCCTCTGTGGTGCAGTCCAGTGCCCGGCCTGGGCTTGGTGTAATCACAGGTCCTGTCACTACACAGTGGCTGTGGTGCCTTTCATGGATGGAAAGATGTTTTTGCCAAAAGCTTTTTCCTGTTTGACTGAAGTGGATGCAACTGGCAACTGCTTTATGCCTCTTCACTGCTATCCTTGTGTTCTGTGGCTGACCTTGAGTGAGAGCGTGAATCCAGCTTGTTCTCCTTGCAATTGTATTCATTTGTGCATAATCCAAAATCAGGCTATGCAAAGTGTATATGTTACATGTGTTTAATGTAATATAGTGTATAATACTGTCCGTTATGAGTATTTGTCTCTGAGCCCTCAGAAAATACTTTTCCAGGTATTTTCACAAATTTTCTGGGTATTTTTTACTGTATTAGATTTATTGACACATTGTCTAAGTTTGGGAGGCATGCAATCTCCAAGATCCCACACATAGTTCGAGTTCCCTTTCTTCTTCTCCTGTAAAAGCTTATCTGTCACAAAGCTCCTTTTCAAAGCAGAAAACACTAAAGAATTCCCCAGTCACATCTACTATATTTTCCTGACAAAATCGGGACATCCATGGAAAACTAATGTCTTACTTCTGCAATTTACCTTTTGGATGCTGCTTGCATTTGAGAGCATAGCCACTGATTGTTCCCAAGGCACTGCATGCATGGTGCAGAGTGAAAGCTGTATCTTATTTAAATTAATGAATAAGATGAATGACTGCAGCATTTTCAAAACAGGCAGAAGAGGAAAGCTAGGCAATATTCACATATTAATTAAAATGAGAGCTCACCATCAAAAAAACACGAGTCAATTGATATTCTGTCCATAGACTCGTTCATGAAATGATGGCCATGAAAGGCACCACTGGAAGCAGGGTTTTACCAGAGACAAAGTCATTCACTTGATACACAAGCTGTTAAAGGAAGCAGCCTGGGTATTACAATTTATTCTTGTTGTGCTTGATGGGAAAAGAAATCTTAAAACCAGCTGGAGAATTCACAGGACTACTTTGCTCTTTAGGTTTGCATTATAGCTGTGCAGAGTCCCACTTGGGAGACATTAGCATCAATAATAACTATAGCACTTAGCACTTACTGTGATATGTGTCATCTGCACCTCTCAGAGAGGCTGGCAGGGCAGCTGCAGAATTACACCCCCCTGGCAGAGAAACTGAACAGGTATGTAGAAAAGCTTGGTCATATGGCCAAGGTGAGACAAAAAAGTGAAATGATGGGCAAGTGGCTTCAGGTCTCTCTGACCTCAAATGCCAGTGTAGGCAAAAGGGGTTATTTACACCCATATTTTGCAAAGTAATTAATTAGACCTCAGTAGACCTTGGCATATTGGAGAAATTAGAGTCTGAGTGAGCATATTTTAAAAGTCAGTCAAATGTATTGTTGGCTTTTTTTAAATCTGAAAACCAACTGCAAAGCTCTTTCACTATGAATACTGCTGGATAGTCACACTGTTTCAAGTCAAGTATCTGACCCAAGGATGTAAAGTAAATATCTTCTTTAACCAGTCCATAAAACTGTGGGACACATTAGCATGGCATTCAGAAAACCTGTGGTTTCTATCTGCCTCTGTAGCCTAACTCAAACAGCTAAATCAGAGAGGGGAAGTCAGACAATGTGAACAGCCTCCAATATATCCAGTTTTATAGTTAATGCCCAGATCTGCAGAGTCATGTAGTAACATGTCCCATTTAAATCTGTGAACAGTTTGTTTTGTCTGTATTTCTGGAACTGGGCACCATTTGCCCAAGCATGATTGACTCTGAGTCTTACAATGTCACAGTATTAAAGTGAGATTCAGCAAGAAGTGTGACAGCATTACATAATCCATGGAAATAAATCTGAATATTAAAATTACTTCCACTGCCAAAATGACAAGAATTTCAGAAATGCAAGATGCAACAGAGGAAATTATTTTTTCTGAACTGGGAAGCAAATATTGTTCTCCAAGTGTGTGAAGGAAAAATCATCTCAGGACTGCACAGAAGGATATTTGCTCGTGCCAGCTCTCTGTTTCAGTAGTTGGCTGTCTTTTGGCAACCTGCCATCCAATAATTCATTGCATGCCCATGGGGCATTTCATCAGGGGAGGGACATATGTTAGTGCAAGAGTAGAGCTGGTATCAGTGCTTGATGCCAGTGACATGGAACGGAGGCTCTCAAAGGGTCTTGCACATCTGTCTAGTCAGTCACAGACTGCAGATTCTGCTCTTATTTTTCTCTGTCTGTTAGGTCTCAGAGCTAGAATTAACATAACACAGAGCATTTTTTCAGATTGGTTTTGAAGGAAGTTGCTATATAGCTTTTGTTGCTGCTTTAACTGCTGCAGGAATGCTATGTAAGCGATGTGAAATTGGAGTTTAGGCAGGAGAAAAAGTCTATGTTCAGTGATGAGCCACACTGTGGTAAGATGTAAGAAGTGCAAAGCCTTCAGAAGGAACTGGAGAGAGAATATCAAACCTATTGGTCCTTATGATTTGCACTCTGTTGAAACCATGCGACACTCGCCTGCCTTTAGAACGTTGTTTCGCTTCACTTTAACAAAATTACCATCTACACTACCTAGAGAATATGTAACTAATGGGAGATTTCATCAACTCCAGTGGGTCATGGATACCCATAAATATAAAACAAGGAGATTCCCATGTAAGCAAAGCCACCATGATTTGTATCAGCCTTTGCATATTTTTTGCCTTTGTCTCAGCTCCCAAAATTACAGGGAGGAAATGGCCATTGAGACAGCACTGTCTGTATGCCATGGTCCTAAACACAACTCTGGCCTGGACTTGAGCCCACCATTTGGAAAAAGCATCTCTTCCTGATTAAAACATTCCTGTGGTGGATTTACCACCAGCATTCTTGGTACATGGTTCCAGTAATTAATTACCCGGACTGCAAAAAATGCCTGCCTTGTTTCTAGACTGGAGCCAGGGTGTGGGCACAGGGTCTGGTTTCTCTGAGAACTGAGTCAGATAAGAAAGCCATCTGGGCTGTGCTTGGTCTACTTCCTTTCATATTCAGCCCCAGTTTATGCACAACTCTTCTGCAGCTTCTTTATTTTCTGGTTTTGTTAACTGGCGTGAATGAACCTCGCAGCACTGCACACCTGATTGTCCCCTGGCAATGAAGGTGGTCTGAGGTGCCAGGTAAAGTGATTGTGCTTCTGAGCACATATGGCATTGGGGAACTCAGCCCTAATGTCCCCTCTGTCCTGACCTTTATCCTCTAGACCATCATTCCTCTAATACTTCATACCATCCTAATACTTTTGATTGTCCTTAACATTTTCCATCAGTGCAGTGTAATGAGCTCCTGTGAGGTGGTGCCAGCAAAGTGATCCATGGGGTCTCTTCAGCCCAAGTACCACTGCACCTGCACCTCTCATTTTACTGAAGTTTGACTTTCTGCAGCAGTAAGGTCAGGGAAGTACGGGGCACACTCTAAAATGTCTCTGGGATATGACCCATAAACTTAAATTCATTAAGTTCACGTTCTCAAGAGCCAGATATAAAAAAGAACAGAAAGCGAGTGAGAGTTATGGTCTGACAATCTGTTAGTGATATTTCATACCTCTGTATACCTTTGTTTTGCATTTTGCACTTTTAACTCACATGATGAAGTTTTCAGACAGAAGTGGATATCAGGTGTAAGCTGAGTTCCTTGTTTTTTTCTTTTGCCTGTCACTGGCTGCATGTTCTCTGTTGATGTCTTGTTCCTGGTACTTGACACTGACCATCTTGTCTGTGAAAGGAAGCCCTCCAGCTGGTTTGCCTGATGAGAAGAAAGGAAAGTTTGCTTGGTTTAGTCACTCCACAGAAAGCCATGGTAATGTTCCACTGCGCTCTGTGTCCACACTGCATGTGTCTGTCCGTATATCTCTGTGCATTCTGGCCTATAAATCAGATTTGTGTTCTCCTGCATGTGAGTGCCTGGCTTTGTCTGGTGCTTGTGCAGTGTCCTCCTCATGCGCTCAGGATAAAAAGCTGCTCTGCAAATCAATCTCGTGCTAACGTCTTCAGAATAGTTTTCTATTTGCAAACAAGCTCAAATATGGCTTGAAAGTGTTTTACCTCATCTTCCAAACTGACTTGTGAAATATTAGCATTTTGTTTTATTCCTTCAGGGCTTACTTTGGACAAAAATTAATTATGGATGTTGTTTTTTTTCTCATAGCTTACTTGACTGTTTCATGTGTATCAGAACATGAATTCAGTTTATTCCTTTAATAAACTTTGTCTTTCCAAATAGAGTATTAAAACGTCTGTCTTCATAAAGGAGTAGGTACCATTAGAGTACAATATTTCATAGTTCTGTTAAAAGTGCTAGAGAGTCTGGGTCTGACCACATTTCATGTGGACTAAGAACACAGTACAGGAATTTTTGATTTCCCAGTAAGTGTGTTGGAGATATGTGAATTGTGATGGGATGAAGGAAAGATAGCTCATTTTGAGGGACATTTCTACCATAATGCTTTCAAAGTGGCAACCCGGAAAATTTTTGAAAGGGCCTTCTGATGTCTTTTTAGCCCCTGGAAGAAGACCATGGCCCCATGAGCATCTGCCCAATTGAAATGCAGAACCTATTTCTTCTACATTAGCTCATTTTGCACCAATGACCCACAAATAGACATATTATTGAGTTACATATTTCTGCAGGCTGTTAGAAATCTCTCCAACAGCTAACAGCACATACCTCATCTGAGGTATGTATGCAACAGCTAATGCAGGTCATGTTCTGAAGTTCTACCAGGCTCCTGGGAGATCTGTTTGACTCCTCCATCATTCAGTCTTAAGTACAGTTTTTTTCTCTTTTTTTGTGTATTACAAAAGGGGTGAAGAGGGAACAGGACACATATTGGATCCTAACTATTTTCCTACCTTTAAAATTATGTGTAAAGAGTGATTGGAGCTTATGCAGGAGCTGTGAGCAACTGATGAAATTAAAATGGTGTAGGTTGGAGGGCTTTTTTTGATCTGTAGAAGCAAATAAAATCTTGAGGTCTGATAACAACTAAAACCAGGTTCTTGAATCTAGGTGAGAGAGGTTCACACCTAAGGTTGCTTTCATTTGATGTTTGTTCCATGGTACTTCTGTAAAAGCCTAGAAGGTTCTGTCCAGTTCTTAGCTGTGAGAGTCAATATAAAGCTGCACCAGAGTCCATATTCATTATCTCCTTTGTTGATAATACCTGAGTGGGGCAGAGAGTCTGAATTTCTCTCTTATACCTCTAGGTCCAGTTTCTAGGTGTAAGGTTGAATCACATTCATGGTTAGTAAATGACAGATGGGCCATCAGTATTCTTCATGTGGTATTTGTTATCAGGCTAACAGAAGCTGTTTATCTGCATGCACCTCAATCTGGGTACCTTTTATTTGTATTCTAATCATTGCACAAAAGATTGGGGAGGGCAGTGAGGTGGTTGGGCTGATGCAGGTAAAGAGGCTTTTTTTTTTTTTAATGTTCAGTGGAATCAAACAAAAGCTTCTTATTGGGTTTGTCAGGTTTTTTACTTTCCAGTGGTTCTCATTCATAAAATTTCCAGAAACTGACTCTGAAAGAAGGAGAGCAGCTGCTTCTTCCCTTTTCTTTAGCATTTGAGTAACTTGTATGTTCCTGAAGTCTACCTGCCCAACCTGCTCTGTACAGGGAAGCACTAGACTTGCTCAGCAAATTGTTAAATCCTCAGGGGCTGCAGCTGAGGGTCTTCTCATGAAGCCAGTTCCTTCAATCATGCCCTCATTAAAAGATGTGCCAGGTTCTAATGGGCATCCCTCTCTGTTTCTTCCCTTTGACCCTTGCAGTGAGCATGCCCACCAGCGAGACCGAGTCCGTGAACACCGACAACGTCCCTGGAGCGGACATGGAAGGCGAGAACTGCGGCGCAAGGCTGGCGTGAGTACCCGCACCCAGATCCTGTGTCAGGGCCTGGGCTGAGCTGGGGGGGAAAGCCAGGCACGTGCCAGGCTTTTCAAGGTGAACAAAATCCACAGGGAGTGAAAGGAGAGGCTGAAGAAGATCTGTTGATCCAGGTTCTTATCTTAATTGCGATATAAAGTCACTCTGGACACTGGTGAAGAACCTCTTGTTTACGCAGATGTAAATAAGGGACAGAGTGCCCAGGATAAGCAGATCTGGTTTTGTATAACATCTAAAAGAGAAACTGGTGGATAACAGTGTTCTTATTTTAAAATTCCTCATTGGTGATAGACTTTCAAAACCAGTATATGTAAACCAAAGAGTGGAGATGAGTGGTCTATTTTAATTTTTCTAAAGATTCTTGCACACTTTACAGTATCTTGCAATAGAAATACATTGAGGGCAACTCCCATCCTGCAGACCAAATTACAGCCTTTAAATGCTGAACAGTGTACCGTAGTGACAAAGAAATACGACAATTAGGAGAGATTAATGTCTCCTTGAAATTGCACCATTGTAATAAGTGGAGATGCTCAAGAATGTGTGAGATAGCAGTTAAGAAATGCCATAATATGGCAAAATATAATAATAGTTTTAGCCTCACAGAGAGCGAGTATAGGCAAGAGGAGTCTTTTATTCCCTTTTGCGTTATTTCAACAAGAATGGACTTTATGCTGTGGAGCAATATGTTATTCCCTCCAAATTTCTTTGACACATGAGCTAAACATATCAGTGCTATAGCTTGTATCATGCTGGAGTATTTTGAGGCTCTGTCCTATCCTGGGAGCTACCTTGAGCCCTTGGATGTTGCTTGAATGGACCAGATGGGATCCATCCCAGGGTGATGAAGGAGCTGGCAGAAGAACTCTCCAAGCCACTCTCCATCATTTATCTTCAGTCCTGGCTCACCAGGAAGGTCCCAGATGACTGGAAGCTGGACAAAGTGACACCCATCCCTAAAAGGATGATCTGGGAAACTACAGGCTGGGGACAGAGTGGGTGGACAGCAGCCAGGCAGGAAGGGACCTGGGGTTATGACTGACAGCAGCTGAACATGAGCCAGCAGTGTGCCCTGGTGGCCAGGAAGGCCACTGGCACCTGGCCTGGATCAGGAATGGTGTGGCCAGCAGGAGCAGGGCAGTGATTCTTCCCCTGTACTTGGCACTGGTGAGGCTGCACCTCGAGTGCTGTGCCCAGTCCCGGGCCCCTCAGTTCAGGAGGGATGTTGAGGTGCTGAAGGGAGTCCAGAGAAGGGCAGCGAGGCTGGTGAGGGGTCTGGAACACAAGTCCTACAAGGAGCAGCTGAGGGAGCTGGGAGTGTTCAGCCTGAAGAGGAGGAGGCTCAGGAGGGACCTCATCACTGGACAAGCACCTGAAAGGAGGGAGTAGCCAGGTGGGGGTCAGCCTCTTCTCCAAGGCAACTACAGCAGGACAGGATGACCCAGCCTTAAGCTGTGCCAGGGGAGGCTTAGTTTTGGGAAGAAGTTCTTCACAGAAAGAAAGGGTGATTGCACATTGGAATGGGCTGCCCAGGGAGCTGGTGGAGTCACCGTCCCTGGAGGTGATTGAAAAGGCTGGATGTGGCACTCAGTGCCACGGTCTGGTTGGCAAGGTGGTGTTTAGTCATAGATTGGACTCGATCTCAAAGGTCTTTTCCATCCTAGTCAATTCTGTGTTTTTTCTGTGATCTGCCTTAAAAGATGTGGTATGTGGAATATATTGTAATAATTTCAATCTCTGCTTTCCTTTAAGAGTCAGTCAGTGATTTACAAGCCCCCTGAGAAATTATGTGTGATCACTTTCTTCCACCTGCCTGCTGTTGGGAACCTGCTGAGTCTTTTAGTTTAGATTATGAACCCTTTCCTGCAGGAACCAGGCTAGATGTATGCACAGCACTGGGGCACTTGTAGCTCTTTCTTTGCACCCCACCAAGTTGCTTGTGCTCTTGGCACTGTACAGGAAGCATCAGCTGGATCCACTCTGGAGAACCACTTTATTCTGCAGCTATGGTTCACAGAATGGGCCAGGTTGGAAGGGTCCACCCTGGCTCATCTGGTCCAGAGTGGCAGCCAAAGCTGACCCAAACCTTCACATCTCCAACAAGGCCTTCCCTGTTTGTTGGTATGAGGTGGAGCAGCACATCATTCCTTGTGGGAACCTCCACAGCCTGTGTCAGAAAGTTGACATTGTTGCTTTCCAGGAAACTCCTGGACTGTTTGTGCTTTGCTGTGTTGCTTCTTCAGAATGTCATAGTAAAATCCCTCATGCGTGTGGACACAGTGCCAAAAAGAATGGCAGCAGTTACTCTAAGGTTTCATGTATTTTTAATATTACAGCTTGCATTCATTTAATGTTCTTAATCCCAAAGGATCCTAAAGCACTTTATGAACTGTAAATGTGGGGATTGCTTTCACAACATTAGAGTTCAGCCACCTACAGGGTAAAATGTGACAGGTGTTTAAAAACAACAGGCACAAGTGTTTAAGGGGTTGTATGAGGGATAACTTGTTTTGGGCTGAAACTGCATTGGGAATTTTGGCAACCGGAACATAATTATCTTAGCTGGAATGTGGCCAGGAGGGCTGAAGTTAAGCCCAACTCTAAAGGTAATCATGGCTTAGAATGGAGTTTACTTAAAATAGCCCAGCGTGCTCACGGGAGAACGACAGTACCCTGATTTGGCATTAAGAGAAGGGATGGCTAAGTCAAATATATTTTAGGGAAAAAGACATAGGAAAATTACAAGAAAACAGAGTTTTATTTCTTCTTCTCATGTTTTAAATGTTAAAACAGGGCCCAAAGTTTCAGCAGAGCAGGACATGTAAGATTCAGAGAGATAAACAGTTTCCTTGCCACTTTTCACTTCATCTGGAAATGGGTGATGTATAGTAGGCAAATTGAAATCTGTTACTGAGAAGGGTTTGTTTAGTCCTTACCAAGGACAGCTGAGAATCCTCAAGGCCTCCCTCAGATTGCTTTTCATCTTTAAGAGATGGATAGGCTCCTTCCTCCATGAAATGAATGGCTGTATCACTGATTATGAAATTCTGGAGTGAGATACAAATTTTGCCAATGCTGCCTGCTTTTGTAAAATGTTTGTTTCAAACTTGTGGATCTGCAAATTCATTTATGTTATGGGCCAATTGAGACCTGCCCCTGATTCTGAGACTTAGAATCCTTTCTGGTTTCTTTATTACCGTATTGAACACTTAGGCAGACAAAGAAACCAGCTGTCATTGTTTCAAGAAGTATTAAGTACTCTTCGTTCTACTGAGCTCTCATTCAAACCCCCCACAGGTCAATATTCCTTCTGGAATGTATAAAGTATAAGCAAGGATTTCTTTGAATGAGTGTGTTCTTTTATTGGAACCTAAGAATCAGAATTTGGCCCAGTGTTCAAGAACAGTGAAAATTCATGTGGGAAGTCAGTTGAGCTTTTAAAAAAAGTTCCTTATCAAGCACTAGATTTTGAGTACTAGTATTAATAATATACTAGCATATAGTCATGTCATCCTGACTTGCTCTAGTTGAAGATTAGGCCTGGATTTCTGAGCAGTCACCTACTCTCTGTTAGCCAAGATGTTTGTGTTTCACCTATTGCAGATGAGTCTCAGTGTTTTTAGCAGCATTCTAAACCCACCCCGAGGCTCTGAGTCCCCATTGCTTTGCTATAAACACACTCTTTCCCAGAGGGCAGAGGCTGCTCTGGGCAGGCTGCAGCCAGACATGACTGAAGCAACATGGGCCTTTCAAGTCAAAGGCAATATATTTATTTATTGACATCAGGCTGCCTAGGGCATTTAACCAGCCCAGCACCACCACTACATTTATAGGCTGAGCTTGCTATCAAAATGCACTCGTGATAAAAGGAAAAAGATGCCCAGGAGACTGAAAGAAAATGCTTTTTCATTGAAGGCAACTTAGAATTACTCACTATTTTTTTTCTGTTATCTTAAAATCTGTAGAGTTTTGAAAGGATGGGTCTGTGACTGACAGAAAGATGTGCTTGAGAAGCCAGGCTCAAATGTGCCTTTTGGAAAAGGAGATCTTCTCTGACAGCCTTTCTCAGCTCCACAGAGACATATGCTATGTGAGATCAGGAGAGTACCTCTCAAACACAAACTATTGCCTACTGCTGAATTGTCTCAAAGAAGCTTTTATTTCTCTAGTATCCATACTATAGAAACTGCCTCTATCAACTGTCCTGTCTGGAGTAATGCCAGCCTTCAAACCAGCAGGAATTTCAGGAGGAATCTAGGAATTTTAGAACTAATCTAAGACCTTTAGAACGATAACAAAACAAAGACCAACCAATTTAATTCATAATGATTTCTGGTGTAATTCTGCTGGCATTGGGAGTGCTATGGCACAGCACAGTTTATTTCCTAAAGAAGTGCACTTTATCAGGCATCTGAATTTGAAAAGGGTTTTGCAGGCTTCCACAGGACATTGAAAAGCATTCCACAACTTCCACAGTATATTATTCCTGTCATGGTATTGCCTTGTACTGGGCTGACATCTGCCCTGCAGTAGGAGCACAACAGTTTTTATCCTGAAGGACAGCATTTGGGAGAGGAACTTATCTTCTTTTGATGTGTCACAGCTTTCATAACCTGTTGCCTCAGGGTACAAAGAAAGACTTTTCCTCTGCAGCAGGCACCAGTGGGACAAACCCAGACCCAGGAGCAGTGAGGTTCTGTTTGCAGGATATTCTTATACCCAGAGCTTCCCAATAGCAAGTAATTTCTTGAGCCTCTGGGGTTACTGCTGTGCAGGACTCAGATTCCTGAGGACAGACTATTGCTCATAATCAGGAGTAATCTGTTCTGTGCAGGGTGTCAGCATATGTAATCTTCCAATACAAGCAGAATGTTAATTTTCTAATACAACCATACAGATCTGGAGTGCCACAATAGAGCTTGCTTTTATACATATGCATTAGCTAAAAAAAAGACGTTTGTGGAAGCTAATGCTCCATAGAGCCTCATTAGAAAAGTGAAGCACTTGAGCTCAAAGGGAAAGAGAGCTTAAAATTATCTGCTTTCACTGAAACAATAACCCACTTGGCATTTTCGCCTTAGCCAGGATTTCCATACGTACAGGGGACAGTTCAGTTGCTTTTCCACCAAAGACAGTTCAAACAATAAAACAGGATAAACAAAAATGAACAACATACACTGGCTTTCCAACTGAAAACAGTGTGTCCTGAAAGTTTTATGAGCAATGGAACGTTTCCCTGGTAGCTGAATGGTCAGTGATTTTTCCCTTGGTGCTTTTCTGGCATGGAAATTAATTCCTGTGCAGTGCTTACAACAATCTGTGGTAAAGGTAAAAGATTTCTTGCAGGTTTGCTGTAGTTGTCACTGGTTTTCACCTTATGAGGAGATGGGCTCCTTGTGATGTGATGGAACCAAAGTTCCCATCACATCAGGAGCAGTGGGAAGAAAAGTCTGCCAAAAGCTCTGAAACCACTGCTGACTTCAGCAGGAAAACTCACAGGATCAACCTTATGTGTCAGTCTCAGATACTGCTCCCCAACTTCTAAAGAGCAAGGTGCTTTTAATATTCACAGTTAGCTCTAGGTGTGTGTCTAAAGAACAGTAGCATGCCCTTATGGAAGAGGAATTTCCTTCCTGCTTCAGATTCTGTGACACGCCTTTCCTGTGACTTGCCACAGGGAGAGCAAGATTATTTACTGAATGCTTAGATTCTGGCCTGTTTTCCCAGCCTGTAAGAAAGCCTGTTGAATAGCAAACCAACTCAATTTTATGTTAGACAGATCCAGTTTTCTTAAGGCTTTTCTGTAGATTCTTATTGTGCCACCTTACCAGTTACTGCACGAATGCACCACATTGCACCAAAGCAGAATCCATGTCACACCAGGACTGCCTTCTCACAGCAATAAAATATGTAAGATATGGCCAGAGAAGCTCTTTGGATGCTCTCCAAAGTTGTATATAACCTAGAAGCTTAGTAAAGTTCCTCTCTGTGTCGCTGCTTTTCTGACAGCTTTTCCTGGTATCCAAAGGCTTTTAGGAGTCCTCATGAAGGTATGGTTGCGTCTAAGTTGGGATCATACAATATAAAAGTAGTTGTGACCAGAGAGTTAAATAATGGTCATGTTTGATAATGTCCACACCCAGAAAACAACTGTAATGTGGCCTTTGTGTCATGCTTGGTGACCTACAAGGTTTTTCTAGAGTTGGAATGTTGTGTGAATGCTAGAATTGTGTGTTGTGTGTACAATTCCACAGAGCCCTCAATCCCTGTTAAACAAAACTGTCACAGCCTTCACAAACACCTTCTCTGGTGTCCACCATGAACAGGGAAATGAAGACTTTATCTCTCAGAATGTGGGATAGCTCATTACATTTGAGTTATGCTGATTATCCAGAGTTTATGTTGATAAAAACCTTTAAATTTCACCATCTTATCTGTGTGTTGTACATAACAATGGAAGGTTGGAGGAGTTCTAGAGAATTTCAAAGATAGCTAGTCAAACAGAGATCTGATTTTTGTGTTTGTTTTTCTAAAAGACAAGCTGAGTTACATGGATCCTGTGATAAAAGCACTCAGTAGTGATCTGAAGTGGTTTTCATTAGGCTCCTATACCATAGTTTTAAACAAGACTTTCTCAAGGCATTCCAGAGTTGGACACAAATGGAGTCACCCTCTTTCTCCCAACCACATAAACCTCCCAGGACACCCGAGATGCAAAGAGATCCATGTTTAAGCTCAGCACAGAATCTGCTCCACACTGATCCCATTAAGTGCCAGCTTGGAGTGTCACAGACACTGTGGCAAGGCCCCATTTCCAGACTATTTGACAGCCCCTAGTGATGCCATAAAAGCATTTTTTTTATGTGACACTGGCAACCCAAGTTCTGAAAAAAAAATTTAATCATAAGAGTCATTTGAAAAATGTGTTTCAGATTCATGCATAATGTTTTCAGAAACCTTTATTATACAATTTATTTCCAAAATTCCATTTCGCTCTCTGATTCTGCCTCTAAATATAAATCTAATCCTCCTTCCTTGTCCTCTTCCATATATATAGCACACCCACATGTGATAAAGCCTTCTGCCACAGCAGTAAGGCAAGGTGGAGGGAGGGGGATGAAGGCTGTAGGTAACCTGTGGGAGCACTGAATGCACTTGGCTGCTGTTCATAATGCTCCAAAGATATAATTATCACATGCATGATGAGTACTACACCTGCTGCATCTCTTTTGCTTAAATAAATAAAAGATTCCAGTGCTGCCTCACTGTGAAACCATTAACCAGAGAGGTCACCAGAGGATTTCACACTCCCTGTCCATCCCCTTCCATCTCTCGCTCTTGCTCTCACTCTCTCTCCCCCCCTCTGTCCCTGCCAAACTATTCCTATCAAAATCCTCACCACCTCCTTTCCAGTGCTCAGCTTTCTGCTTCGTTGTGATTTTTACATCTTTTCACTTCCCCTCTTTGAGCCCTCTTTCATGTTGCCTGTAAATCTGCTCCATTACAGTTTGTAGGTAGTGATCCTCAAGCCAGAATTCTCAGTGAGAAGCAGGAATAGCTTTAACATTAAGGATGTGTTTTGTAGGTGCTTCACTTGGCATCCTTGTTAGAGCTTGCTTTGTCCCTGCAGCATAATTTAGCATTCTGCTCTGTCAGTGCATTATTTCTTCTTTCTCAAGAGTCTTGCACGTGTCTGTAACCTCACTGCTGCCCAGTGTGTGGCCTAGACAAGCTGCCTGTGACACAGCAGGAATTATGTATTTGGATATTTGGTGCAAAGGCCTTTTTCTTTTTTTTGGCTCAGCCCATCTGCTGGTGAAAAGTTCCCCTGACTAAAACCTCTTCCAGATAAGGAACCTGACCTATCACTGATTACTTGTCAGTAACTGATGTCCTCAAGCAGGGACGGGACCATTGTGAAGGCTGCTACAGTAAGAAGTGCTAGATGCTTGGAGAATTACATTCTCCCATCTCTACTAACAGTGAATCCAATTTTAGGGCAGAGCAGTAAGACCTCTGCTGACTGCAGAGGTTTACATGTCAGTAACTGATGTCCTCAAGCAGGGACAGGACCATTGTGAAGGCTGCTACAGTAAGAAGTGCTAGATGCTTGGAGAATTACATTCTCCCATCTCTACTAACAGTGAATCCAATTTTAGGGCAGAGCAGTAAGACCTCTGCTGACTGCTGTCAACAGTGACCCACTTTCCTGTCATAGAGGGAGCCTCAAGGAATGCTTCAACCCAGCAGAAATACTTTTTCCATAGTCATTCCCCAGAGTTTCATTCCCGCTGCTATTGGTGGTAGATTTTGCAGCTCCACAAGTCACCTCTGACTCACAGTATTGTATCCACATTTATTTCTCTCTGTGCACCATTATGGATTCACCAAAAGACAGCCAAAGTGTTCAAAGGCCTTACAGGACACGTGTCGAGCACAGCAGGGTAGTGGTTTAAAAACTGGGGCCTATTTCTAGCTTTGCCTGCGACTTCTCATAAAAGATTAATGAGACTATGTAGGTGAATAAATCCAAATTCATGGAATTAGATATTTAAACACATATATAGTGGGAATATGGCCAAATTTTCAGGAGTGCTTAATTCTCAAAATTTCATTGATAGCAACAGAATCTATTATTGTACAGACTCATTTGAATGCAAACCGATTTACATAAATAACCAAGACCAATAAGTGTTTGTATCTAAGTTTGAAAATATTTGCCATGCACCTTTTTTCCTTCAATTACTGAAAAAAGCATTATTTTCACCATTATTGTTTCATAATGTGTGTATACATCCTGAAGTGACAGGTGATGTATGAAAGGAACAAGTCTGTCTGTATAAAGTCATACATTTTTATTATAAGAAAAAATATTAGTGACAAAAAAAAATCATACTTGAAGAATAAATTTGGTAGCAGTTGTAGAGTTCACTGGTATCTATAAGTGGTAGAATGCCACCATGGCATGACTCCTGCTTCATGAGTCCCAGCAAAACACAAGATTTGGTTATTGGGGAATTCTAGCCATGCCCAGTACCTACACTGACTTACAACAGAAGCAAGGGGAAAACAGCATGGATTAAAAAATGCATTGAGCTTAACTTTGTTTCATTCTATTGCTATTTTCACAAAAGTCTGGGAGGTGTGGGACAGCTTCAGAGACTCTAATGACAATTCTTGTCTTTCAGGCATCGGATCTCAAAATCAAAATTTAGGTAAGTAAAACCGACTTTTGCTTTTCCTTCTTTCTACCAATTTTGCTCTTTTCTGAAGCTTTTTATACCAGCATTGCTGGGATGCAGTGGTGATTCTAGGAGATCCTGCTAAATATGTCAGAATTTAGTCATAATTTTTTTCTTAGTTTCACACTGAAATAAGGCACAGGGAATACTGACTACTGAAATACCTATCTATTCTACCTTTGTATCTCAAACCATAAAATACAAAATCAGAAATAAAAACCCAGTTCAACCACATAATTATACTACATCCGTCAACATCAGCCCTGTCTGCTCAAGGCGCTCTTTGTCGAACTTCTCTGCTTTGCTTGATTGTAAAGATTTCAACTGATGAAGCTGGCATCTTACTTGTGAAATTCTCCCATTGAACCTGGGACATGGGGAGCTTCTCTGGTGGTGTTTGGTTTTCTGTTGACTTAGAGCTTTTGGAAAAGTGAAGCAGTCCTAACATGGCTATTTCTGGGGTGTCACTGGAGAGGCTGACTGAAGTCATGGAACTTGGTTGTTAAGGTCCATTTCTACTGCTTTGGTGGGATCTCAGCTGCCTCCATAACCCTGAATTCAAAGTCAGGTTTATAAAATACTAAACGAATGTTCAGAATAACTGGAGCAAGTGTGTTCTCGCCACAGGCCCCCAGCTGAGTAATAATTAGCATTGACTCTGTGATTGCAGAAGGCTGATCAATTGCTTTATTATATCATCTTCTACTATATTATCCTATACTTATTAAGAAACTCAGTAACCCTTGCAGCCCATCCAATACAGCTTTGACCTAATTGGTCAATCAATCCAAACACCATCCAGTGTCCAATTAAGAAACCACCCTTTGGTAAACAAATCTCCATGGCACATTCCACATGTGCACAACAGCAGGTGCAACAAGTGGAGATAAGAATTGTTTCACATTCTTTTCTCTGATTTTCTCACAGCCTTCCCCGGGAAAACGCCTGGGGAAGTCTGTGCCTGCTCTCTGTGGCCAGAGAGCTGCTGCCACAGTGTGTAACTGGGCCCTTCTGCTTACCTAAGGAGCAATGAGTAATGTCAGTTTGGGAAGCACATATGTGACATCCCAATGTAAAGAGAGGAGGTGCAAGCACAGAAAGCACCATACATTGTCATGTGCACATACATTTGTGCAAAAGCACGCACAAAAGCGTGTGAGATTGCAAATAGTTTAATGACAACATTAATGTCTAAGTGTGGTGCCCACTTTGGAAGTTGGGAAGATTATTTCTTGCCCCAAATCCACTGCAAAACACCCAATGTATCTGTTTGTGATAGACTAGGTGCCTTTGTAAATTGCACAGGTAAAACCCCCTAGATATGACCACCTGTTAAAATGTTGTTGCAAGATCCTTGTTCACATTGTGTTTACATGGTCTGGCTTTGGTTCCTGTAGATGAGAGCCCTGATCTCAAGCATGGCTATAGTTTGCCACTGAAAATTACACAAAGGGCAAGAGTAGCCAAGAAAAGTTCTATCTCCTGTAACATCGTGTATGTGTGTGTCACTTCAGACACACACACATATATATGTAGTATCTATATAAAACTATTAGATTTATTATACAGTGGCAAGTGTTGCCTGGAAACTGGTTGCTATGCAAGTTAAATTCTGAAGAGTAGGAGGTGTGTAATTAGCTTTAAATATCTTCTGTGGTTAGTAATTACCCTAAGAAATCAGTGACACAAGGGGATGTGTTCATGGAAGGCAAACTTTAAAAACTCTCTTGATTAGCAAATGGTACCCTTAGTTCCAGGCATGAAGGTGAGATGCTGAAGTCCCCTAAGTTTGGGATTTTTTTTCAGAACTAGCCCTTTTATTGGGCTTGCTCCTGAATGTTGCTGAATGCTGGAAATGTTCTTTGGATTTTATTTGACCTCACCTCTCCAACGCCTTAATCCTTCAGCTCCATGTGATAGAGAATCTATTGACTGTCCTGAGGCTGGGAAAGGTGCCGTTGCAAGCCACAAGAATCAAGTACAAGGAGAATATTTATTTTTGTGGCAACTGAGCTAAAAAATCTCTTGAGGTTTATGCTGTGGGTGTCTTACTCAGATTAAGGTATGGCTTGAAGCTCTTGCAAATTGGTTTAGGACAATCTTTACTCCTACAGCTATAGGAAGGATGTTCACAAGTGTAGACTGAGATGACAGAGTGTTTCTCAGGGTGAACTTGACTTACTCCCTACCACTCTTGAACAATAAATCAAGACTAAAGTCTCCCTTAACAGAGAGCTGCAATAGCCTAAAGATCCCCCTCTCTGAAAAGAACTTTCCCTTCTTCAATTTTTCAAGTCGCTACTGGCGCCGATGGAATCGATTCTGCAGGAGGAAGTGCCGTGCTGCTGTCAAGTCCAATGTTTTCTATTGGCTGGTGATCTTCCTCGTGTTTCTCAACACCCTCACCATTGCCTCTGAGCACTACAACCAGCCAGACTGGCTCACGGAGGTCCAAGGTGAGGAGGAGCTTCTGGTTCTGTTTATTATGGAGGGTGTCGGAAAAGGGAGCTGAGTGAAGAGCTGATGCATTAAACCACACAAGGTAAAAGGAGCGTGCACAGCTCCAAGCACTCCTGTGTCTGTGGAGGGTCCTAAAGAATACAATAAACTTATCTGGCTGTGGTGGAAGAAGTTATAGAAAAGATGTAAAAACCTCCTTTCCAGCCAAAGCAGCATTCCATTGGGTGTAAGTGAAATCGGAAGCTTATGCTAAATTTATATTTGCAGCAACTGGATTCCCAATTTATGGATAGCTACTGGGAACCCCACGTTGTCCAAGGTTTCCCCTGAAATGGCATTTATGATAAATTCTAATTATTAGGGAGCTGATGAGTGATTTGTAACATTCTTCTGTCTGCAGAACAACTGAATTCTCTCTGGAGGTGAGAGCAGCTGAAAAGGCTTAATTAAGCAACAGTAGGTAGCACAGCAGCTCTTCTATTCCCACTCTCCTCTGCAGATGACGGGTGTGAAGGCAGGTTGTGCATGGGAAGGCGTGTCCCTGCCATTGGAGGTTGTGTAATACATTGCAGCTGTATGTGCAGTACATGAGAATTGCTGTAGCCCTCTTGCTGAAGCATTTCTGTGAATGAGATGCCCACGCTTTTCGAGTTAATTCTTTGGCCCAAGTTATACAAAGTTAACTTTTCAGGCTGATCCTTAAAATGCTTTCTTAGAAGCAAGGGCCGATGATGAGTTGTGATGATCTTTTGACTAAGTTTCCTTAATCTGTTTCTTTTTGCTTTTCATGAGACACTGCCAATAAGGTGCTGCTAGCTCTTTTCACGGCAGAGATGCTGCTGAAGATGTACAGCCTTGGTCTCCAGGCCTACTTTGTGTCCCTGTTCAACCGCTTTGACTGTTTCATTGTGTGTGGAGGCATCCTGGAAACCATCCTGGTGGAGACAAAGATCATGTCACCGCTGGGCATTTCTGTTTTGAGATGTGTGAGACTCCTAAGAATATTTAAAATCACAAGGTACTTTATTGCTTCTTTGGGGCTGGAGGAGGGCTGCTGCTCAATGTATGGGTACATGTCACTCACATCCCTGTTTACTTTCACTTTTTCTACCACTAATTAGGTAGTGAGAGTGCTACAATGCTAGATTAACAGTCCTCATCTTCTGAAGTCTGTAACAGGGTGGGGAGGGCTGTACAGACTGGACATCTGTCCCCAGTGTGAGTGGTGAGGAGTCTGGCACGGGCAGCTGGAGACACCTGATACCACGTAAAGTGTTAAAATGAAATTTGGAATTATGTGAACTGACCTCAGGCTCTTACAGTTCTCTGCAAAAGAGAAAGAAAACCAAACCAGCAGATAGCCTTGTGACCTCCTCTGATGCTTTTTGATGACAGAGAGGAGTCTGAAAGGCTTTGAGCCAAAACAGCATTTGACTGAGGAGCCCATGCCAGCTCCAGTAGACTCAACAGTGACCTGAGTGGGAGATTGTGTCAATACCAGCAACTACAGGCAAAGGATGTTGCCAGCTATACCCCTTCCAAGGAGTCCATCACGAAGCAGCAACTTTATGAAGAAACCAGACTTTTTCCATCTTCCAATATCTCCTCTTTTCCCTTTTCATTCTTTCCCCTCTCCCTCTGCATAAAGGCACAGTAATATCTATTAAGCAGTCACTGCTTGCTGAGCCAGGTTCCTCCAAAACACCAGCTTGGTTTGGCAGGGCTTTTTCAGCTTGAGGGGAATTTGTAGGAGAGATCAGCTCCAAACTTACCCAGAGCTCTTGCTACAAATCTATCCAAGCACTTGCCCCAAGTAGCAGAAAGTTTGCCTTTTCCCATGTGGGCACCAGCCAGCACCTCACAAAAAGCTTGACTGAGGTGGTGAAAGAGTTCTTTTTCTGCCTGCTCAGCCATCATCATGTCCCTATAATTCCTGTAATGCCCCCCCACCCCCGCAATCACCACCACCACCAGAGGAAATTTCTGACAAATTTGAGATAGAAAACACAGCACATGAGAAAAACAAGTCCAAAGCTGGATGATAGTCAAGATGGCTGAGCTGAGAGGCAGAAAAAAAACACCAGACTTGGAATTGTGCATCATACAAGATTTGCCCTTGAAGCTTCTGAGGCTCAGATCTCTGGCAGGATGGATGGATCTCAGGGTCAGATGGCAGAGACAGAAAATTGGTTCACAGTCTCAGAGAGAGAGGCCAAAGCAAGCCTACAACTATTTCAAAAGTGGGGGGGAAAAGTGATCTGTTTGGATATGTGATCATAGAAGAGGGGAAAACCTTCCAGAGGGGAACGAACGTTCCCTCCCAGAGAGGGGAAACGAGTTTCCAGCAAGAAAGGCATCTTTGCTCTTTCAGAAATAGTGGGGATCTCTGGTGTGGGGATTGTTTTTCCTGGATCTATCCATTACCAAGTCCCAGGCCTGGTTTCTGAGGAAAGCAGTAGCTGTTTCAGGCACTGGGTAATCAGATACACCCAGGGCAGCATACCAATAGCTATAAAAGCATGAGCTTCGACATAGCATCCTGGAGAGGTCATTGTTTTTTCAAGATATGTCTCCACCCCTACACGAAATATATAAGCTAGCTAAGAGAATTCTCTAATAGAAAGGCAAACACAGAGAGAATATCATTAATGCTTTAATAGCATTAATGCCCAGAAAGCCTGGGCTGGTGGAATACTCACATATTCCTAAAGCTTCTGGCAGAAATGTGATGATGGAACCAATCAGCAGTGGGACTGGTTACATTTGCCTTCACTCCGCAGCACAATTAAAATACAATTTTTCCTGGAAAAAGTGTTACCTGGAATATGTCTCCTGCAATTTTTGCATGGGTCTGTGTGTAAAGCACAGAGCTAAGGAAGAACTCATGATGCATAATGTATTAATCAGATTTTTCTTTCTTTCTTTCCTGTTCCTAAAATATTGACAAGTAGGCTGCAGTAGTTTCAGATTTATATGTTTTGTAATTATTCATAATTTTCTCCATAATTCTTCACTCTGTGGGTGAAGTTCACCCTCATGTGGAAGACCCTAACACAAGCCTCCGAAACAGTATTTTAGGCTCACTCATGCCTTACTGCAGGACAGAATACTTTGGCATTAAAGCCAAACTTTTGCCTTCTCCAGTAAATTACACATTTTTCTGTTGTTCACTCAGCTGTAAATACAATGAGGATTTTTTCAATGACATTATCAGCACCGGTGGAACACCCCACCTGAGTACAATGGTAATTCAGAGAGATACAGCACTGGAAAGCTGGGAGGGGCAGGAGGAATTACAGAGTCATGTTTTATATCACGCATACATTCATGAGCATATGGGGACATACAGTGGAAGTGAGAATAGTGATAATCGAGGATATTTAAAAGGTACAAAGCAGGAAAATTACTCTGGTAAGACTATATGAGAAGGTAGACTATTCTTTATATATTTACATCGATTTTCCATGGTAAACACCATGCACAAACAAATTCTGGGTCATCAAGATGATACAATTCTACAAGAAACACAAATATAGCTCCATAATAGAATAGAAACAAATAAAGATACCATCAGGTGAACAATGCATCATTTTAGAAACATCATTTTGAATTTCAAGACCAAACATTTCTTCCAAAATTATGAATACATTAGACAAGCAGACAATGTAATCTGTTTTATTCTCCCTAATTTTTAAAGTGCTGTGCAGAACATCTCACTTTGTTATGCGAAGACAGATTCTTTTCTCATTATAAATAAGCTTTTACTGCTTTATATGTATTATAATCCTTTGTATTTAAAAATTAAATCATATAATTTGTGACAGCATACAGAAATTTGATGGTTTATACCTAATCCTGCCACTAGGTAAGTCACTGTTATTTGCAGGGAGGAGAGACAGGGTGCCCCATTTTTTGTGCCTTCTGTCAAAAATCCCTGTCAAAGTGGTTTTATATTGGATGAACAGGGCAGGCAGCTTTCCAATAATGAGTCTGCCAGCTGTTGCTGCTGTTTTAAGCCCTGCATCTGTGATTGCTAGAGATGTGATCATAAAGCTATAGGAGAAGGCAATGGAGAGAGAGGGGAGGGAAGAGAGTAGAGCAGGTTAAGCTCTAATCCAGTTCTGCAGTTGGTTGCTGTGTGAGGCGTTGAACAAACCACTTGACTTCTCTGCATCATTCCTCCTTTGAAACAGGGATCACAGTCATGTCCTGCTCACCTGGGGGTTTGCAGATCCTTGTTCACTGGCACCCTCAAGGGCCTGGGATCTGCAGTGGGGGCTGTTCAGAGGCACACCCATTTCCCCATAAATCTGGGGCAGCAGCACTGCTTTCTCTCATACTTCCCACTAAAAGCTGCCTGGTCCAAACCCTCCTATTCCATCCAGTATCCAGGGCTGATTTTCCCTCTGTAGTAAGGTGATAAGCAGAGAGGGTGAAGTAGTGAGACACTTCTTCTTTGTCTGGGCTTCAACCATTGCTGACATGAAACCCTTGTGTTTCACTGAGTAATCCCAGATCTCACTTTGAGGGACTTCATGTTAGTTCTTCAACCACCAAATGGGACAGATGGTAACCTCAGGTCGGCTTCTAGGACCCTGAGATAAAACTGTTGTTATTTTCACGTCCTAATCAGTCAATCATTTCTTATCCTCTCCTTTTTCCTTTTTCTCCTTTTTTTTTTTTTTTTTCCTGATTGGTTTATTTACTTTTCTAGTGGTACTGTACTTCTAGCTAGCAGTAGTACACAGATAAAACAGCACTAATCTTACCACCAGGCCACCTCAGTTAACTGCTTGAAGCTCAATACTTATATAACAATCTGAATGCCAGGTATTGAGCCATTTGTAAGAAATGCAGAGCTGATAGAAGTCTGCACAGTTGTGAGTTGAGATAGCAAGGCCTTTAAGCTTAAACTGAGTCACTGGGACTGTTCAGATGTGTAACAGCTTCACTGCTTCTTAAGGGCACTGCTAGGAAGACCTAGAAAATGTGTGTCCTGGCTGACATTGGAGGACTTGGAGATATCCTGGAGCCCATCAACCTCTGCTTTAAGGATGCTGAATTCATTTGACTTTCATCAGAATGAATTTTTCCCTTCTCCTGTGTCACTTTCCCATCTTTTCAAAGTGTGAAAGTGTGTGAGCTGTGAGCATAACTGCAAACACAGGGAGCTGTTACATTGCACATTCCGTGCGGATATTTGGTGGCACCGAGCCCACAGCTTCCATGCCCTTACCTTTGCTCTGTAGTTTTTCATTGCTCATCTCTTTAATTGCAGTTAAACTTTAAAGCATCCTAGTTCTCTCTGAAGTGCTGAAGCTGGGCTGGAGGGAAAACATCACAGCTCTCTTTGAAGCTCAGTCCTTGGAGATGAACCTGCTGCTGAACTTGAGAGGACACGGTGATGTCCCTCTGCAGATCAGATTGCTAATCATCCTGAAGTGATTGGGCTGCTCAGGCAGTCCTGCCTTCCACAGGACAAGAAAAGTATTCTTTTTAGATCAACATTTAAAAAGTATTAATTTAACTAGGATTTTAAGAACCCTTGTCTCTAATGAGGATGTATACTCCCTTCAGAAAAAAATGATGAGTTGAAGGATAAGGCTTCCACAAAAGAGCCAGAGCACCAGTCTGCCATCCTTTTTACCTGGAACTTTTGTCTTCAGGGAAAGTAGGGTTAGAAATGCAGAGTCCTCTGAGTAAAGAAATGTTCAAAGCTGTGGGCCCTGGGAAAAGGGACTAGAGGGCCTTGGTGGGCTCTCAAAGCATGGTGGCAGGCCAGGTAGAAGGAAGAGCACAGGCAAACATTGCTGGCTTGCTGACCTGTGAAAGTTGTTAAAGCTTTGCCAATAATGTGCATCAAAATGAGGTGATTGGAGGATGAGAGCTAATCTGCAGCCCAGTCTGAAAGCTCTGCCAGCCTCAAAGCACAAAAGAGAATAGCTCATGACCAGCTAAGCAGTAGATTAGGAGTGACTGAGCAGATGCAAGACCTAAGTGGAAGTTGCTTCATGGGTGATGTGGTGAATTCTTTAGAATTTTTTTCTAAAGCCTCTTCCCAGCTTGTGACTACTCTGCAGGCTGGCAAAGAATGCAAATTTACATGCTGCAGCAAACATGCTGCTGGCATCTCTCTGAACCCTGAACTGGAACCACAAGGGCAAAAGGATCCTCTCCCTGCATCATACATGAGTCTGAACTGCGTACAAGCTGAATACACTGGGAGAAAAGGTCTTAACCATCCTGTCTCTTGAATTTGAAAGCCATTTGAAAATGTCCTGCAGCCTGTTTGAAGAGGTAGAGTAGGTTTGAAAACCAAAAAAGCAAGTGATATTGTGGTCTTCCAAATAAAGGTAGATCTGGAGTTTGCTTTCGGGTCCTTGTAAAAGGAGCATTGATACCTTTCTCATTCCTCCCAGTCCCAGAGAGCTCAGCAACCTCTCTGTGAGTGAGCCCAAGCACACACTCACACACTCCAAATTTTGGGCATGTTTGTATTTGCATCCAAACAGTTTCCCCATCTGTTCTTGCTAGTTATTACAGGCCATTCTCTGGAGTGAGGTATTCTGGCTGCCACAACATCTGTGAGTGTTGTAATGAGGTTGGTTAGAATGTAACTCACTGAAGCAGCAAGAACTAATCACTGTATATTGATAGAAGATGTGCAGAGCCTTAGATGGAGAGTGCTGTAATAATCTTCTGGGTGTGTGTGTGTGGAGGGAGTGGGGGGTGGAGGGAATTGTGTATGTACACGTGTGGTAGTAAAATTACTCATTAGCTGCGGTAGGTCTCGTTATCTTAGGGAGGCACATCAATGATTCACTGCTTAACAGGGTGTTTGGAAATGCCTGCTTTGCACAGAAGGCATCCTGAGCCAATATCCTGTGCAGTCCACGAGCACCTGTCTCGAACCGAAGGAATTTTAACTGCTTCTGTTTTCTCTCCCAGATATTGGAACTCCCTGAGTAATCTTGTGGCTTCACTCCTGAATTCAGTCCGCTCCATTGCTTCCCTGTTGCTGCTTCTCTTCCTCTTCATCATCATCTTCTCACTCCTGGGCATGCAGCTCTTTGGGGGCAAGTTTAACTTTGATGAGATGCAAACCAGGAGAAGTACATTTGACAACTTCCCTCAGTCCCTCCTGACTGTGTTTCAGGTAAGGGCACGAGTGGTCCCCGCGGGCCAACACGTTGTGTTTTCATGGGGCAAGATGGGTCCTGCAGCCTGGCAGTCCCCAGGAAGGGGCTGGACCCTAACAGCTCCAGGAGGAGGGTGCCTGGTTGTGCTCCAGCACGGGGTATTCCTTCCCAAAGTAGGAGCCAAAGATAAAACCCCTGTGTGTTGCAAGGCCACGGGGTCTTGGCAGGGCAGGACAAGAGAACAGCCATTGCCACGTCCCAGGGCAGCACTTGCTGCCAAAGCCCAGCCCTGCTGCTGTCCTCCCTGCTCTGGGGAACAAATACCTGCTCACAGAAGTAATCCCCTGCGCCTTTGAGCTCTCTGAAGCTTTGGGAGTGACCCACCAAGAGCCTCAGGATCATGATTTCACTGACGTGAGGAGAAGGGCAATGGCCTGGAGGGCTGTGCTGAGGGCAGTGCTAAAGGCTGTGCAGCCTGTCTGAAACAGCAGGCACCTGGGAGGGAAAGGCTTGGAGAACGGGGAGACTTGAAAGGATTTGTCTAGGAGAGCCATTGCCTTCAGCCATCATCTTCGAGAACACACTCTTTGGGGCTTTTTCCCACTTTGAGCACAGGCCTTCTTTGCATTTTCTTTGTTCTGTGGTTGTTTTTTTTTTTTGTTTGTTTGTTTGTTTTTTAATGTTCTAGATGGACACTGCCTGAGTCTCCATCAGCTCCATCCTGGGGGAGGGGGTGTTCTCTAGGACAGTGGGTATCTTTGTGTTAATGGGGTTTTCAAATTCTCTGTGTGGTCTAACACTGTATCCCTTATTGGTGGGAATGTGTCATTTAGATCCTGACTGGGGAGGACTGGAATTCGGTGATGTATGATGGGATCATGGCTTATGGCGGCCCCTCTTTTCCAGGAATGTTGGTCTGTATTTACTTCATCATCCTCTTCATCTGTGGAAACTGTATCCTTTGATGCTACTCTTTTCTGCAAGAGGGGATGAATTAAAACCACTATTTACTTTGATATGTCAGAAAATAGTGAATTTCACACCTCACATTTTTGCCTTTTCCTTAGGTCTGAATTTTAGTGTTACACTGCCAAAAGTTTAAAAAGTTCATTTTGTTTTAGCTGGTGCTAAGACATATAAACAGTTGTAAGAGCCAGCTATGCGCCAGTTCCACATGCTAGTTTTTATTTAGTATCTTTACATGTTTAGTGTTTTTATTTTTCATTCCCCTTAATTATCTCATAGGTTTTTCTTCCCTGCCTTCTCCACAAACTAATTTCTGGGTGTTCCTACTGTACTTACTGCTTTTTTTTTTTTCTTTAATGGCTTTTTAGTAATATATTCCATGTGCTTCCATCCAAGCCTTATGTGGAATAAAAATATGTATAATCTGCAATATGCTATATACAAATGCTGTAGTAGGAGTAACATATGTTTGACATAATTGATTTATGTGAGATCATGTAATAATTCATGTATAAACTAATAGGACCTGTGTTCCGTTTCAGTCCCTGCAATCTGTGTGTTCTTCAAACAGAAAATTTTGTGCTCTGTTATCTTCCAGCCTGTGCTGGTCTTGAGTAACTTCAGTTCTGTCTGGCTTTAAGGTGAAGTGAGGGCACTGTACTCACCCCAGGAGGCACAAAGCACATTGCAGGATTGTGCTGTGAGTGTCTCTTCACAGGAATTTGCATGTAACGTAGAGCTGCCATTCTGTTCCCAATCTCAGTTTGCTCCAAATTTGTGTGTTTAGTTTCTGCTTCCCTAATAAATGGCCCTCCTGTGTCAGAGGTGACACTTCCTTTTATACTGATGCTTCTATAAAGCCACCTTATAGACTCAGCCCAGCTCTTCTGGCCTGGGCCCATAATTCAGATCTCTCAAACCCTGTTATTTGACATTTTGGTTGACCTGCATGCCCTCACTTCAAAGTGAGATGGTGCAATTCCACTTATCTGAAGGTCAAGGTAGGCAATCTGGCTGACAGATTAAAAAAGCTACAACTTGGATCCCCTTGTGAAAATGTGAGCCAACTCTACAATGCTGGCTGACTTTGGAACCTTTAGACCTTGGAGCCCAGGGAGGGGGGGATGTCTGTGTTTCCAGACTAAGCCTTGAACCAGGGTTTGCTTAAAAGTTATCATGGTATAATAAGACTTACACTCAAGAAATGTATAGAACAACCTTATGGTCAGATTTGTAACATGAGATCTGAACACTGACTGGTAAGACAAGAAAACAGTTGTGATTCCTTGCCCTTCAGCTACATGGGCATGACTGGCCATGCATGGACTCTCTGCTAGGAGATGGCAGAGTTGTCAGCTCAACCCTTCACTGTCCAGACTAAATTAACCTCAGAAATGCTCATCAGAGTACTATGCTTGCTGTCCATAAAATCCACTCGTGCAACCTAAACTGTCAAAAGATGCAAAGCATTCCATACTCCTCTTATGTTCAGTGGGATTCTCTGCACAAAGGGAGATGCTCTTGGGAAACTGGAAACTAAAATGTAAATCTGTAAATCTGCTGTTTTACATCAGCCATTCTGTCATGAAATTTTGAAAACCCACAAAGTGTGTTATCTGTGTGGAAGGAAGGTGTAGATTTGTGCATGATGGATATGCAGTTGTGTGAAATGGAAGTTTGGAAAATCCAAGAGATCTGATGACAGGTTGCTAAAAATTTTCAATTAAGAAACCTTTGGTATAATCTTTGCCTGCAGTTTTCAAAGCCTGTTTTCTTTAAGTAGCACACAAACAGATATCCTGCTGAATGTATTTTTGGCCATTGCTGTGGACAACCTTGCTGATGCTGAGAGTTTAACATCTGCACAGAAAGAGGAGGAAGAGGAAAAAGAAAGGAAAAAGCTAGCTAGGTAAATCCATTTGCATACACCTATCTGCACACATTCCCGTGATTACACACAGCATGGATATATTTATATGAATATGATGCCCATACATACATGTGTGTATGTGTAATATATATAACCTGTCTGGACACGTATAGATTATACATGTGATTCATGTCATTATATTTGGAGTTATGTGTATATATAAAGGAATTCCAACTGTAAGACAGGAAAATGTTGTGAGCTAGGGATCCCCCCAGTTGCAGTGGTATGAGCAGAAGAAAGGAAGTCTGGGTTACTGATGAGCTTTCAGAGCAACAGCAGAGAATGAGTATGAAATGGTGTCAATCCCATTTGAATCTCCCTACTATCTTCTGATTGCTTTGGGCCATGAGGAATATTTTCTGTCATTCCCACAATGAGATTTAGCAGCTTCTTTTTCTTTTGATGCCACATGCTGTTCTTCTCTTGCCAGCTCTTTTAGTGCTTCTGCAGACACTTAAGGGGCACAAGCTGGATGAGGAGCTCCTCTGTCATTCCCAGCTGCCAACAGCAGGGAAGCCTCTCCTTACTCCTCTTGTTCACTGTCTTCCAGGCTGCTTGGAGGGAATCTCTTGTGCAGCTCTTTCTGCTTCATCCTGCATGCAGCTCAGCAGATTTCCCTCCCTCTAGGGGTGCAGTCAGGGGCAAAACATTTGTAGGCAATATAGTTGGAAGTTCACAAGATATGGGTTGAAAATGGCCCATGCCTTTGTCGTTGGGTGAACAAAGGGATCTCAGCTGACAGACCTAAAATATGCATTTTCACAAGCACACACACAAACACATGCCATTGAGAAAGCTACAAAATAAGGGACACCACATAAAAATAGATCAGAGCCTCTGCCTTTGCCTGCAGATGAGGACAAGGTGGAGCCTGGTATGGAAGCTGAACTCAGAATGGAGATGCCAGCCAGCTGATTGTTCTCATGGTGTGTGCTGTACTACATGAAGTTCCTGAAAGGGAAGCAGCTTTCCACATTTGTAACTCTTTGTTTTTTATCTTGTAAAATTGCTAGGACTGCTAGTCCTGAAAAGAAACAGGAGATGGAAAAAACAGCTGTGGAGGAAGAGACAAAGGAGGAGAAAATCGAGCTGAAGTCCATCACTGCTGATGGAGAGTCCCCACCTGCTACCAAGGTAGGGTCTGCTGGCAGCCAGCACTCTGCAGTGATGGCATGAACAGCTTGGGTTTCTAAGGGAATGAAAACCGTCTGCCTTGTCTGATAAAGGCTTTGATGCTTCTCCTTCCATTTCTGTCAGATCAACGTGGATGATTACCAGCCCAATGAAAATGAAGAAAAGAGCCCTTATCCCACAACAGAAGCACCAGGTACACATCTCCTTCCTTGTATGCCTCACTCGACAGTTGCTAAGCTCCAGCTGCTAATGTACACAAAGCCAAACTGTGGTAGCAGGTCTGCTGGAAATGCTTTCATGATGGGACAGGATGGTGTCCTGGCATGTGTTTGCACAAGTGTGGACTTGGCCCTTTGAAGTCCCTATACTGATCAGTCATATTTGATTTGGTCCCCTGTAAAGCTCTTTGTTGGAAAATACAGAGCTGTACAGAGAATCAAATCATTTACACACCTCCGTGTTTGAAAATATACACATGACACTGTTTTCAGTGTGCTTTATCAGTACTCAGTGGTCAGGGGAGTCTCACAACAGATAGTCATGAAAGGGAAAGTGCTTTTTGCACTGTTTTCTAATCAAAAAGGATAATGTGACACAGCGTAACTCTAAAGGCATAAGATCTCAGCCTAGAAGTGTAAGAAACAAGCTGTAGCCTTAGGCTGGTTTTCAAGCCAGGTGGGCCTAATTAACTTCACTCTCAGGTACTTGAGAGATTGGCTGAAGAAATCTCAGAACTTCAAGCAGTGTTCAAGAGACCCCAGATGGGGGAAAGGATTGGAGCTAGTCAGTTCAACTTCCATTCTTGGAAAAGTGCTGGAACAAAGGATTAAACAAACTATAAGACCACAAGATAAGGAGATGATCAGCAGCCAACACAATTTGCCAAGAGCAAATCAGATCAAGCCACTCTTATTTTCAAGGGCTGAAAACACTTGTAGGCAGGAGAAAAGAACTAGATGTCATATTCTTTAACTTTGCTAAGGCTTCTGACCATCTCTTACAGTGTTCTCATAAGCTGACTAGAAAAATATGGTCTAGATGATGGTGAGAGAAATGATCAGACCCTTTATGGGGAGAGTGGTGATAGCCCAAGTGAGTTTGTACAACCCAAAAGCCTGTCTAGAGTTCAGCTCAGTTCATTGTTAATGACCTGAGTGATGGAAGAGGCAATATGCTTATTACATTTGTAGATGACATGAAGCTAGGAAGGACAAGAAGCATGCTGGAGGGCAGCATTAGAATTCAAAGAGCTCCTGAGGTCCTGGATAAATGGTCTAAATAAAATTGAAAGTGCCAGGCTCTACGCATAGACAGGAATAAACAATTCACAAATAAAGGATCTTAGGTGACAGCTAGTTAGGTAACAGTCCTTGAGAAAAAGATCTGAATCTTACGTCCACAAGCTCAACAGATGTCAGCATAAAAACTTTCTACAGATAGGAGGAGAATTATCTCCATTATGAAGCAACAGATTTAATAAGATTCACAGCATTTAGAATTATCTAATTGTGATGCTGTAAAAGTTCACAGAGATGGTTGTGGAAGCCCAGCATCACTGAATGTTGTTAAGGACAGGGCAGAAAAATATCTCCCAGAAAAGGCTTAGCTATAATAATTAATTGCACCTGGCTTGGCAGAGGCATTTTTGTGATCCTTCCCTGCCCTGCTCTTCTGTGTTTCTGTGATTATGTAACAGGCTATAAAACACTTTCTCTTCTATTCCATGATTCCTAATAAATAAATGTCTGATAATAGGTTGATTTGATAGGCTAAAAAAGAACACAGGAGTTCATTTTTAGTAGATGGACAAGCGCTTCAGACAAGCAAAATGGAAAACTGTTCCTTGCATTTGATTTTCAGTACAAGAAGTGCTCACATATGCTGTACTTGTATTCTTCCATATTTATAGCAAATTTATCAGGAGTAGAGTGTGGGTCTAACTCTGAGCAATACTATTTTAACACTGCCTGAGGCAGGTCACTCTGGATTTCATCTTTCCATCACCTCTGTAGGCCCAGGCACTTACTGAACACACATCCCCAGTTGCTAAGGGGTTTGTGAGAGTCTTTAGTAAGAAGCACAAATTAAAACAGCTTGATACAGTTTTGTTTCTGTTTCTCAGCTGGCTTGGATTTGCAGAAAATTACATTTTTTTCAAGTGAAATAACAGTCATCTGAATGTCAATTATAAGTCTACTGCTAATAGAATTGGGGTTTATTTACTTTCTGTAAACAGCTTAGAAAGAATTGCTTATAAATGGAAAATACAGCAAAACACTACATCTACTTTTTTTGTCATGCATAGAATTAGAGTGCAGAAAATCAAGTGAAAACATTTTTAATGCCTGCCTCAGGGTGTCAATCCCTGTCTTAACATACTTTTGAACACAACCTAAAATTTGAATGGATTATCAGGTTTTCTCCTGTCTCCTATTAGAAATGCAAGGGGCCACCGTGCTGCTCACTTGCCATTGTATGGCCTCAATGACATTTCTAAACAGATCTGTTCCCTGAATTGTTTATCAATTCTTTGTGAAGGCTGAAGATTCTGTGTTCAGAAACCATTTGAACTGGTCACTTCATCTGTTTTTCCTAACAACACAGGTCCTTTCCTAACCTACTTTGCTCATTCTCTGATTTGTTTCTGCTCCTTTAACCAGTTTTTAACCTCTCCTGACTCTGTTTGCTGCACAGTGTTGCTCCTCAGCCCCAGAATAGTTGCAGCTCCTCTGGTCACCTGGCCTCTTTTTTGGAAGGACAGACTAGTTCTCCCAGAGATTTGTGTACACTAGAAGGATTATTATGATGATATGTTTATTACAGGAAGAGAGGGAGCTAGCCTTGCTGTCTAGTACAGAAATAGACAAAGAATTCAGAACGTCAGATGAAGGTAAAAGCTTGGAATGATTCATGGGAGCTTGAAGCAAAATAATGTCCTTATACGAGAGTTCTGGTCTTTGTACAGTAAAAAAAACACTTCCCATCATCGAATTTCTCACTGATAGTGCACTGTAGCCTGTTTGTGCTTGTCTCCACAGCCAAAGAACATTCACTTCTATAAATGTGAGCAGCTGTGCTGCTTCTATATGGAGGTAGATAGCATGGGCACTGACCTGGGATGAGGCTGTAATCGTGCTACTCTTTGTGAATTTGGCCCTCAGTGTTTCCTTTCTTCTGCACCCTAGACTCTAAGTGTAAAGTAGAACATTGATCTTTATCTATGGCTGAGGAACTGAATGAGGTTTTCAGTCTGAAAGTATTTGGTTACCAGAGTCATTAATCGATATTTCTTGCCGTATGGCAGACACGAGAAAAAGAGGAGAGGAACAATGTTCTTTATGGTCTTCATGGGGCTGATCCTTCTGCTGAGGGTCTCTTTTCCAGAGGCATTGCTCCATGCCCATTTAAAAGTGTATTTTAAGCATTCCTCTGAGTAATAAAGGAAGAATGATCTCACATTGAAGGCACAGAGCAGGGACCCAGAATACTCTTCTTAAGTATGAGTTTCAAATATCCCACATGATCCCAGGCATTGGTTTTCTGGCCTGTTAAAGAAGAAAAAGAATTTGCTTTGTCAGCCTCCTCTGAAGCCCGTAGATAAGAGCAGCACGTGCAAAGTATGGTTATATTACATAAACCTGCACATTAACCTTAACACCTATTCTACAAGTCCTGTGTAAAAAAGTACTTCTGAAAGATATTTCTTTAATTAATAAAGCCTGTAGAAAGAGTATTATGAAGCATATTACGCATAAAATTGAGCTGTTAAAAAATAGACTGACTTAAAAAGTACAAACTCTATGTACCAGCTCAAACATTTATGCAAAAATCTATCAAGTGAATTTGAGCTGAACTCCTGGTACTGGAAGTGTAAAGAAAGAATCCTATTTACATGTAATAATGGCATGCCTTCAAAAAGGGCACTTTTCTCCTCTCTCTGATATCTAGATCAGGGTCTGTGCTGATTCATCTCTTCTTTCTGATGTGTCCTGTAACCAGATCAAGTACAGTATCTCACCCTAAAGGAACACCATTCCTGGAGCTTATCTCCCTTTATGGACTCAAGATGAGCCTTTTAATTAGAGTATCCTTCTTTGCAGTGCCTGGAAGATGAATCTGTTGTATTTAACATGCCAGGCTCCTTTCTTAAAGATTTTTTTCCGGTCTTGCTGATTAAGTGAGAGGATTGGTATCTTTAAAATAGCAAAATCCTATAATGTCATTTACAAAACAACATCTGACTTCAGCAGGTAGAAGGAATCCTCAAAGGCAGAAGCTTCTCTTTCAGGTACCACTTAGCCTTCATCTCTGCATTTTCTATCTTGAGGTTTCTCATTGATCTGCCTGGAGATGATCAGCCTCATTCTCATCTTTCTGACCTTCCTCCCCACTACATTATAAAAGGGAACAATTTTAAGACTTTCTGATCAGTGTAAGTCAATGTGCATGTGCTCACTGTTCTGGGGCATACACGTGCTCATCCAGACACAGTTCCAGATGTAGCAGCAGCTCCATGGAGATGCTCACAAATAGAAGAAAAACAATCTTCATAAACTGGAGGAATGGTGAAAAGAAAAAAATATGCCCTTCAGTAAGGATGAGGTCTGAGTGCCAGTTTTGGGAATAGCAGCAGAAATGCAGAGCAGTGAGTGACAGGCCAGATTGTTGCTCTGTAGTAAATAATCTGTGCTTTGTGCATATCAGACACTGATGGCAAATTAATGCCAAAGTATAATGAAAAGTCTCCATGAAGGACATTTAACAGGAAGATAGTATCACAAGATATAAGAAGTAATCTAGCTTTCCTCTGAAGCAGTAAAACCTCAGCTGCAGGTTAATCCTGCAGACAATCTGGAAGCAAGTAGCAGGAGTGATCAGAGACCTGGGGAACACAGCACCTCAGGAAAGGTTGCTGCTGTTTTGCTCTAGGAGCCAGATATTCTCCCAGAGGCATAAGAGTGGTTGTCAAGTATGCAAAGGCTTTCTGCAAGAGGAAGGCAATTTTTTATTTTCTGTGTCCATGGAAAATAAGAAAACAAATAATGGATCTAGACCTCAGCAAGAAAGATTCAAATGAGCCATTAGAAGTAGCCTTTCTGTTTGTTTTTTTGCAGAAGGAACTGTGAAGCATCTGAGAGAGTGTTGTGAGAATGTTGTAGGTTTACCAGCACTAATGGTTTTACAGAGAGATGAGAGCAGTGTCTGCCAGGGTGAGCACAGGGTAAAGGGCACTGTCTCAAAGGAAGGAAGGGCAAGGAAAGTCAAGGCTTCAGCATCCTATTTTAATGGTTTTTAGCCCTAGTTATGACAGAGACAAATGCCTCTTTGGAACAGGTTGTATTTTGCAATAAAACACAAAAATGCTTCTTGCAGCAGAGGAAGATGAGGAAGAACCTGAGATGCCTGTCGGCCCTCGACCTCGCCCGATGTCTGAGCTACACCTCAAGGAAAAGGCTGTGCCCATGCCTGATGCCAGTGCTTTTTTCATCTTCAGTCCTAACAACAGGTACTTAAGAGATTGGTTAGCCAGAAGAGGGAGGTGAAGAGCTGGTACTCCTTTCACATTGGGCCCCAAAAGTTATGAGGTGCAGAGCTCCCTTTCAGCAGTTCATACCCGAGGCCTCCTTTGACCCACCTCTCCTTTAAGGCATGAAATCCTCTGAAACCACAGCTGTAGGGAGTACAGTGAAAATATGCAATGGGAGTTCATGGCACGTGCAAGGCTGATTGAGGACACAAATCATGAAAGCTTCAGAAATAGGGGACACAGAGGCGAGTCAGCAATTGGAATTTCCCGACACATCCAGGTCCAAACTGCAGGAGAGCCATCATGCAATCAATCAAGTGGGAGGTAGCAGCTTCCTGCCCTAAGCTCTGCCCAAAATCCACTCCCAGTAGGGAGTTCATGTGTCTCTGCTCATTGCTGCACATCAAGAATGAGCATAGAAGAAGAAATGAGAGGGGGGGGAGAGTCCATAGCTCTAAGAGGAGCCTAGGGAGCACGGCTCTTCTCTCACACTTCGCCCATGGGCTCCTGCAATGCAGCCTCATGTTGTCACACCTGCCTTTCCAGAACAGATGTGCAGCACCTGTGGGTGGAGGGCTGTTAGGAGACAGGTGAGTTTATCCTTGCAAGGGTACAGCAGTGAGCTCACTGCCCAATGCTCTGTGCAGCACCTCGTATTCCAGTGTCTCTCCTGAGGACCCAGCCTTCAAACACAGCCCCAAAGGAAGGCAGGGCTGTCCCTGCACCGCTGAATTCAGAGCCATTTTTTCCCAGCAGAGCTTGTGCTATTCCTCCTTGGGTATGTGTTACAGGGAGGGGCTGAGGAGGTCTGGGGCTCGTGGACTGTAATGCTAGCTTCGCCACCCACCCCCTGTCATTTGTAGAACTAAATTAACCTCTGCAGTCATCTGTAAAATTGCTGTAATAGGGATTTGGAGCCCTAACAGCCAAGAGTAGAGCTAAATAGATTAATGAAGTGCCTGTAGAATTATGCACAGAGCTATTATGGGGTTTAACTCCTCACATCCTGCTACCAACATATGGAAAGCGGCGTAATGGTCTCCAGAAACAAGTTTGATGGGAGGCTGCTCCTTCTTTACCTTTTAGTTTCCCACTAAGAGCACCAAGTGGGCCTGTGTTTAGCATACAACCTGCATGGCATGATGTCTCTCAGAAGTCATTTGCTGATGCCAGCCTGCCCTATACCCATTTGGCCAGGCCTGTACTCTGTTAGCAAGGTAGATCCCCCACAGCTCCTGTTAAATGACACTTCAGGCCCAGCTCAGAAAGACACTGGCACCCTAAAGCCTGTTTCTGCTGCCTTCCTCCTGAATGAATCAGGAATGGCTCCATAAATGAAAGCAAGGGATGTAATTTTGAGCTGGCAGGTTTCAAGCCACATGGAAATCACAAAAAGCTCTGTCAGGAGGGAGTGATTGTTCTCCATTCGAACACATCGAGTGTGAGTCCTGTGTGGAGAGCCAACATTGCCCTGCACACCTTGCCCCTGTGCTGGGGCAGAGGGGAAGATGCTCTGCAGGGCAATCCTCCAGTCCTGCTGGCAGAAGAGGAGGGGGGGAAATGTTTCCCAGGTCTTAGTGTTCTTTGAGAGATAAATTTGTGCCTCTCCTCTCTCTTGCAGGTTTCGTGTCCACTGCCATCGAATCGTTAATGATAACATTTTCACCAACCTGATCCTATTTTTCATCTTGCTCAGCAGCATCTCCCTGGCAGCTGAGGACCCCGTGCGACACCTCTCCTTTAGGAACCAAGTATGCTCCACATCCTCCTTCCCTCACTGGGTATTGCAAGTGTGGGACAAGCAGATCATGATTTGAAGCCAGGAAAGGCAGAAAAGGCTGCATCAGAGGCTTGGGAGTGCCTGTCTTTGTGATTTCTGCCTTTTGTAGGCTGTGTGTGAAATCATTAGGTTTTGCAGGAAACATGAGTTAGTGCAGAATCTGGCCTCTAGTTCACTTCAGAAGTGTGTGTAGGGAAAGGAAGAACAGGAGGCTAAAACAAAATTATCGTTCCCTGGGATTAAAGCATTAGAAATGAGCTGTAAAAACATTGATTGGGGATACAGATAATTCAATTTTGAGGGATTATCAGGTTCCCTTTGGAACATTTGTTCTGTTGCCACATGCTGTCTTTTAAACTAAAAAGCCCAGGGCCTGATTTTCATTTTATTCACCCTGGTGTAAATCAGGAGTAACATTCTTGAGTTTGATGCTGTCACTCTGGGGGAAATTGATGTCACCAAGGTTAGGATCAGACCTTTTGAACACGAGCCACAAAGCTCTCGTTAAACTTGAGATAACCCTCAAAAATATGCTGTGCTCGTCTCCTTACCTTCCTGGGGAGAGAAGAGGAAAGCATTCAGCACAGAGATACATTCTCCCCCTCTTTCCTGACCATTCTTATTTGCCTTTTAAAATGTTCAGTGCTCCTTTAACTTTGCCAGTGGTTGTTTCCATTAGTCAGGGGTCATTGCTGAAATGAAGAGTCAGCAGACATATGCAAGACCTCTGACTTCTGGTGTCTGCAGTGGCATTTTGGTGCCTCGATGCCTGAACAGTTTGCTAAGATTGAAAAGCGGGATAGTGTTTTCTTGTTTAACAATAAAACCTTAATTTACTGCTCCCTGAAATATCCTGGCCTGAGCATGCGTTTGAACACATATGTGCATGCAGAGAAGGTGTTAATGGAAGTCTATTCCTGAGCGTATCTCAGAGTGGCTTTGCATTTTGTCCTGAAGGAGGATGCTAAATAATCCAACCTGTGCCACCAATAACCCACTTGTGCACAAATGAGGGTACACACTATGCAGGGAAAACTGAATGCCAATATGCATTAGTGCTGCAGCATGTCAGCTGGCAGATTGGCTCCTGACATGCCCCAGAAACTGTTGCAGAGTCTGTAGCAGAGAGATTTAAATGAGAGGGAAAAAAAGAGTCAGAGCTGGTTGTGCTGGATGAAAAAGCGGAAGGTTTGAGGCAAAGCACTGTTTTGAGTATAAGAAGCCACTGGTGTTGCATGAAAAATCTGTGTTTAAATTTTGCAGGTACAGATGTTTAAAATGTATCATACAAGGGGACACTGACAAGATGCTTGGGTTGCAAATGTGGCCTGCCTTTGCACTGTGACAGTAGAACAGTGAGATCATGTCCTCCCCTGTGCCCACACGGAGCCTAGGAGGAAAAAGGAAGAAAGCAAGCTGAAATCAAGCTGAAAGCAAAGCTGCCTCTGCCTTCACTCAGCATGAGCCTGTGCTCCAGGACTTGTGCAGACTGGGGATGCTGCTGGCACAGACCATCCCAGAGCAGGAAGACAGGGACAGAGAGCCCAGCAAGGGCTAGTGGAGAGGCTTGGGCTCTGCTGCTTCCCTGGGGCAGGCTGTGTCCTTTTGTGTCACACAGGGCTCAGGCAGCGAGTGCTTGGAAGTGCCAGCCCAGTCTGACCAAACAGCCTTTGAAGTCCAAGCAAGTGCTAAGACTGTGCTCACAACATTCTCCTGCTAGCACCTTGGCAAGGTGCTCACTCACTTTAATATACTCTAGAGCAAGTTCATATTTAGATAATAACAAATATGCTTGAGACATATGTACAGCTGATAAATGGGGCTGCCTGCACAGGTGGGGCAGTGACCATTTTCATTAGGCATGACTTCATCTTTGCTAGCTGCAGCTTTGGGGCCACTTTCTCCTGTGTGTTCTAGATCCTTTGCAGGCCCCTGGTGAGGTAAAGCAGCAACAGGTACAGCTTAATCATTCACTTTAATCACATTTGCAGCTTCTTTATGTTGGTGGAGTCATGCAAAGCAGTTAGAGAGTACCCGTGAGTCTGGCCCATTGATTATAAAATTATTCCATTGATAAAATAATCAAATGTCAGGACTTCCAAAGCAGCAAGGCAAAAGGATATTTCCAGCTGTAATGTATGTAAATTAATATAGGTTAAAATCAAGATCTGTCCCTTTGAAGTGGCCCTTTCTTAATTCTCTAAACTGCAAAAATTGGTAGAGCCCAAGACAACCTTGAGGAGAATTTGGGATTAGAAACTGAGCAGTGACCTAAGGAATTTTGAGTTATATGGTAGCAGTAAGTGATACACCCCCCTATTTGACATGCAGTGTCCGCAATTCAATCCAGATTTGGATTGTGCTTTGATAGTGCAATGTGAAATAACCCTGGAATTTGCAGTAGCTGCCCCTCTGCATAGCAAGCTGTAAGAATTTAGCCACCTATAAATCTGAGTGAGGATACAGGCACTGAGATACAATAAATGCTGTGGGATGGGTGCGGGCAGTTCCCTGCTTTATGTTTTTTAGTGTTTTAGCAGCAAAGGTCTAAATTTCACAATTAATCCGTTTTCTACAGCTTCCATATATTGGCCTTCTGGTTTAAAACATGATGATGGTAAAACAACAGTAAACCATGAGCATGATGCTTTTGATGTTCAACATTTGTAGTGTAGATAGCACTAAAGTGGATTGGGATGTTAAAATATATTGGAAACAAAGAGAGTTCAATCCTGGTCCCATAAATCAGTGAGAAAGTTCCCATTTACTGTGGGATGCCAACGTATTGGCAGTGAAGGACATTCCTGTCCTTGATGCTGCTACTTTGAAAGGCCCTTTACACTTCTAGACTTCTCACTGCCTCCTGTGACACCACTTTTTGTGGTCTGTGCATGCCATGGGTTTCTCCATCACCAGGCCTAGGTTCCTGGGAATGAAGAGCATTTCAGCTGGCTGGTTATTCAGGATGCAAATAGAAAGATGCAGGATCTAAGTTAGGCACCTTTAGCAAATGACCAAATTATGGTTGCAATACAAGGGCTGGGATGCTGTTCAATTGGCAGAGTCTTTGTTATTCATCCTAATCCAGAGCAATTCAGGACAGAGAAAAGAAATAGCTAGAGTATGATTTTGCAGTTTGCTTTCCTTCCTTTGAGAGAGGCACAGGACAAGACTGAATGGAAGTTAATAAGAAGGAATCTCATGTTTTCCACTGAGAGACCTGGAATTCTTTGTATTCTCAGTTTGGAATCCTATTTGGGAAAACCCTTGAATGCTCTTTATGAGATTCAAAAAAAAAAAAATCCTACAGCAACCAAAATGCTATTTTGCCTCTATAGTGCTCATGGGATTGCAACTCAGGAAAGATTTCATGTAATGTGCTTCTTGTCCTCTGTGCCAGGACCTTCACTGCATTCAACAGGACGTTGTTACAAAACCATTCCCTATAGAGTCGTCCTCATTCCCTCGTGAAAAGGATTCGTGCATTTGATTTTAACTGTGATTTCCCACTCAAGTGATCGGTCACTGACCTACCCTCCCCACTCCTATCCCCTTTTGTTTTTACAGATTCTCTTTTATTTTGATATAGTTTTTACTGTCATTTTCACCATTGAAATTGCTCTGAAGGTAAAGTGCCCATCTTCTCTACCATTACTTGTTCACAAGCTTTCTAGTTTTCTGCCAGTCTCTGTTGCTAACACACACGCCTGTTTGTTCCCAGGTCACGCTCAGTACCACTAACCCAACTGTGCTTATTTTTCAGATCCTAGGCAATGCAGACTATGTCTTCACTAGTATCTTTACATTAGAAATTATTCTTAAGGTAACCAATCTGAGAAATACACTTGTTGTCTTCTTTTCTTTCGCTTTCTTTCTCTTTCCTTCACTCTTTCGCTCTTTCTCTCTCTATTTTTTTTAACCCCGTTATTATCTCTACACAAAGGGTTGTTTTTCTTTTCATTTGACATTTCAGTAGATGCTTTAAAAGTCTCCTGGGAAATTTTGATATTCAGACTTGTAATTGAGGGCCTATAGCAAAATAATGCTTTTTAGGGGAATTGCAATGAAAGGATGCAATGTTGAGAAATGTAAGAGAGGACCAAGAAAAAGGCCATCCCCTGATAAATTTCTCCCTCCACCCTGGCCAGTGCTTCCAAAAGAGGATTTTTCTGCTCTGCAAGAAACTCTGAATACACACACCTCTTAGACAGGCAAAGAGAAGCTCTCCATTCTGCAGAAACCAGCCCAAAGGGTGCCTGATGAGTTCTGTGAGCATACGGGGTGCACAGCAAAGCAGAAGGCGGGGAGCACAGTGCAAAAGCTCACTTTTTAGGTGTAGAGAGAGAACCAAGAGTACAAATCACTGAGACACCAAGGACAGTAGCTGCCAATGAAAATTGCTGCATCAAAACCCAGCTTCCCGTCTCCCAGGAACATGCTCTGTACCAAGGGGAATGCGCAGGAGAATGGTTTAGCTTGGAAGAAAATAAAAATAGGCTGCCTTGTTCTTAACTCTAATTTTCCCAAATTAGTAGGCTAATAATTTAAATAACAGTAATTGAGAAAAGTTCTGGCTTTCTAAATGCTAGGTTCACTTGGCAGCTGGGTTTTTTTTTGTTTTTGTTTTTTTTTTTTTCTCAGCAAGCTAGTTCTAAGTGCTGGCAGGCAGTGCCTTGGAGTTGCTCAAATTTTGCAGCTCAAGACTCTAATAACAGTATCTATATGGAAGGCTGGAAAGCAGGGTGGCCCCTGCATATTTTTATAGAGAAACATGCTTTTTTTATATGACTTGAAATTACCAAAGCCGTAATGTTCTCCAGAGAGATGCACGCATTATGCCTGTGTGCAGTTTGCATCTGTGTTCCCACAATAAATCTGAATGTGCACAGATCACACGGCAGATCCAAAAGGCCTGTCAAGAAAAGGAAAATATTAAACAGCAACGTTTAAAAAATAAAACGATAGTTCAAGGTTACCTGTTTGGACTCACAGTTACTAATTCTGCTTGCTCTGAAGGAAGTGGTAACACTCCTAATGACTTCAGTGGAAGCAGAGCTTAACCCAGCCTGGGCCTTCCAAGGTTCAGTGATTTATGACAACATCCCTGGATATTCTCTAAGTTCAAGTGGGAGAATAGTGCAAGGACCATAAGTGTAAATCACAAATAGCTTGTTTTCTCAGTGCATGTTTCTCTGCTGCCTTCTCTGAGCACATTGTTTTGTAAATCAGCAAAGTTAATGTAGGTGGTGGAAACAAAAGAATGAATGGCCATGGGATGTTCAAGGCTGTAGAGGAACAAGCTTCATCTGCCCCCATGCTGCTTAGAACAACACCTGCATTCTGGTGAATGTTGGCAAGGTGACTGCCAAGGATTTTTAACTGGCATCCTAAAAGGCTGTAGCTTGTTTTATGCCCCAGATGGGAGGTAGATACAGATTATGCACTCTCTGAGAGTCTCTTCTGAGATGACAAAATCTCTCAATAGGCTTGAGAGAACCACAATTTGTACCGAACTTAAACTCAGCAGAGCTTCCCCTCCTGATTTCAATGGTGTCTTTATTTCAAGATTGCCATACAAAATCTAACCAGTAAAGGGCATCTTTACCACCTTTGTTATGGCAAGAACCCCTCCTCCCTTCCCCAGCTGAATGTGTGTACAAGTATAAATTCTAAGCCAAGACCAGAGTTTATACTTCCTCCTCCTCTGATTTCTGTCTGATTGATAGTCAGTTCCCTGATGTCATGGATGTTTGGTGAAGAAAATCCAATATACCATGTGCCCTTCCACCTGGTTCTGAATAAAGTTGTCACAGGCTGGGAACTTCCAGCCAATACACCATCCTGAGCTACTGGTGGCAGCCAGAAGACTCCAGTTTGACTTTCCAGTTCACACTCCCCAGCTGGAATTCTGGCTACAGCTCAGTGTCATGGTGTCCACCTCAGGTTACTTTAGACACCTAACTTAGATGAGATTCAGAGGACCAAACTTAGAAGCCTGTATTCCTGGATGGGAATGAGAATTCCTAATGAATGAACATTAGCAGTTGTGGGGATGGGGTTTCTTCAAAGGAGCTACATTAGATCACTCACCAAATCTAAGGTAGGTGGTACAAATACCCCATCAGCTCACCCTCTTTAACTGTGCCAGGCTCATATTCAGTAAGAGAACTCTGTTTACACTGTCACTCAGTCCAGTTCTGGAGCTGTGACATCCTCCTCAAAGCCAGCAGGTTCTCAATACCCCATCACACCCAGGCAGGGCAGAGCCTCCCTTGCAAAATATGAAACTGTTTTCCCTCCCTCTGCCCGGTGATGTTGATAATGATTACCTCCACAAAGAAACTACCCTGTTCCAAGGAATACAGCCTGGGCTTTGTAAGGAAAACTAAAGGGAAAATGCAACTGCATCTAGAGTAAAAATTAATAGGAAAAGGGCTGTGGGACTGAGCTGAACAGAAGGACCAAGCTGAAGAGAGCAGTAATTCCTCCTGTTGTTTCAGTTCAGCTCTAAAGCATCTTTTCCCTGAGGGATTCTGTTCTTCCTTCATGAAGGGAAGAGCGATCAACTGTCCACTGCAGCTGGTCTAAGTACTGAAAAGCATTACACAAGAGCCCATTTTATTTTGTATTTTTAATTCAATTTTGCTAGAGAGGCTTTTATATAATACAAGTATCCTCTGTCACTGAAGAAAAAGGGGAAAGCAAATGATTGCAAAGAGTAGTTTTTGCAAACAGTCATTCTGCTGCTTTGCTAATTCTAAATGTTATGTGCACTTAAAGTGCATATTTTCCTCGCTTTCTTTAGTTAGGCCTTTCACAGTTGTCTTGCTGTCTTTTTCACTCTCTTTTCTTTCCATTGGGGCTCAACTTCTCCTTTGGGGTCTGGGGGTAAATTGTGTGCCAACAATAGAAATACTGCCCCCTCCCCAGTTATCCACTCTGAGCGCAGCCAGGTGGGCTTGGCTCCTGAGCAGCTGCTGATGGCAAGGTGTGTTTGTGTCTCCGTGTGCCTCCCTGCAGATGACCGCCTACGGGGCTTTCCTCCACAAGGGCTCCTTCTGCAGGAACTATTTCAACATCTTAGACCTGCTGGTGGTCAGCGTTTCGCTCATCTCCTTTGGCATCCAGTGAGTGAGCTATTCCCAGCTGGCTGGTTTTGGAGGGGGGGGATTGTAGGGCTGGGCTGGGAGGGATGGCTCAGGCTCATTGTCTTACCTGGGTAAGATTTTTCTCATTAGCCTGTTGGGATATTCATGAGGTGTTTTTTCTCAGATGGTCCAAGGCCATTAAAATTCATCCTCAAGGGAGGAGGTAGTAACTGGGAAATGCTGCTCTGATGACCTGGAGGGGGGGGAATCTTTCAGAAAGAGCAAATGAGAATAAACAATGGTTGTATTGGGAATCATGACACTTAGCTTTGTTCCAAGGCCTTTGTTTCACTGAATAAGTTCAGGACAGTTCAGTGACTTGTGGTTCCCTCCAAGACTTTTCATAACCTCTTTGGAAAATGAGGTTGATAATGTTTTCCTACTTCCTAAGAAGCTGAGTTTTAGTCAATGGAAGGCCATCAAGCACTTGATGAGTTTTGTGAGAATCTTCAGAGTGGTAGTGTCTGTTCTGTCATGCTGTTTTCCTTTGGTTCATCCGTTAATTTACTTAGCAATTTATAGATTTACTCAACTATGTGTCAGGTAGGAAGTTCCCTAATTAGATTAATATCTGATAAGAAACAAGCTCCCAGTTGTTACCATCATAGGTTAGCAGCTCACATAATTTGCACATTAAGTCAAGTAGGACAATTTGTAGGGTCCATTGGGCTTTCAGTCAAAGTCTTAAGAATGGCACAGTTCTTGTTTTGACCTGCTGTTTCTTTCTTCCAGACCTAAGTCAGACTCTTGGTGTGTTAACATTAAAACTGTTCCCAAAATCAGTAGGAGAACATGATGTCATTGAGCACGAGGAAGATTCTCAGTCAGAGTTTTAGTCTTGGAAGGCACAGAGAGCTCTGCTGCAGAAGATAGTTGTGTTCAGTACTTAAAAATGAGCACATAAGTCATCTTAATCAATTCAGTGGGAGCTTTCACATCCTTAAATTTATGTACACACTTAAATAATTTGTGGATTCAGGGGCCAGACACATGGTAGGATCAAACTCCAGGTGGATAGTCTACCTTTAATGCTGGAGTCTCCTGGACTTTTCACTCTTCTGTGAATATTTCAGTGGAGTGCTTCTTTGAGCCTTGTCTGAAAATGCCTTGGTAATGACTACATCTTGGCACAATTTCTATGTCATAGATATCTACAGAATCTGTTTGCCCTGGTCTAAAAATACACCTTGCCCATGTTCCACCCCCCCTCTATTAATACAGCAGAGATTATGAAATCCAGAACAAGAAGCCAGACCTCTGAAGAAAACATCAGAAACTGGTTTCCTTACCCGTGAAGTGCCATGGCAAAGAGTTGAATAAATACCTTATGCAGCCTCAGGCTGTGCAGAATTTCAAAGGTCTGTCCTTGCTGCACACTCCCCACATTGCTGTATCTCTCAAACCTTCCAATACTTTCTTCCAGGTCCAGTGCCATTAATGTGGTGAAGATCCTGCGTGTTCTACGGGTACTTAGACCACTGAGGGCCATCAACAGAGCCAAAGGACTAAAGGTCAGAAAAGTCCCAGTGGGTTCTATAAACTATAAATTCAGGTTATTTCAGGCTACAAGGGTGTTTGCAGTGGTTCAAGTAAAGTTTCAGCAGAATCACAGTATGGCTGAGGTTGGAAGGGACCTGCTCAAGCAGGGCCACTGAGATCAGGTTGCCCAGGCTTCAGAGTACCTCTAAGGAGAGAAACTCCACAACCTCTCTGGATGACCTGTTCCAATGATCAGCCACCCTGACAGTAGAAGTGTTTCTCAATGTTCAGATAAACCTACTCTGTTTCAGTTTGGGCCCGTTGTCCTGCCACTGGGAAACACTGAAAAGAGCTCCTCTGCATCCTCCCTTCAGCCATTAACATACATTGACCAGATTCCCCTGAGCCTCCTCTCAGATGAACAGACCCAGCTCTCTCAGCTTTTCTTGTGGGAGAGATGCTCCAATCCCTTAAGTCATCTTTGTGGCTCTTTGCTGGACTGGACTTCCTCCAGTATGCCCATGGTTCTCTTGTACTGAGGAGCCAGAACTAGACCCAGTACAACAGGCATAGTCTCACCAGTGCTGAGTAAAGGGGAGGAATCACCTCCTTCAACTTGTTAAAATCTTGCCTAATGCAGCCCAAGATAGCACTTGCCATCTTTGTTGTGAAGGCTCATATTCAGCTTTGTGTCCACCTGGATTGCCAGGTCCTTTTCTGACAAGCTGCTTTTCAGCTGAATGGCCCCATCAGCACAGAAGTGAAATGATGTGATTTTCTGGGGTTACAGATGGGTCCACAACCCTAAGCATAACCTTTCTGTATTAGATAAACTCCTTCCTGTGTGCTGTTGGGTGCCCATTTATGCAGGGAGTTTCAGAGAGCTGAGTTCTGGTATCTCCTACCTGCTTCTGCCTGCTTCTAAAAGTACAGCAAGAAATGAAATAAGTTGGTCCCCTTTCCTGAGACATTACTTGGGCAATGGGTATCGGTTAAATATTTTTTTCTTATTATTTTTATTTTTATTCTTGGGCCTTTCCCTTAGCCAGAACAGTTGAGAACAATCCCACAAGTGGCTTTTGTTCCTCTCTTCCATTTGCAGCACGTGGTCCAGTGTGTGTTTGTCGCCATCCGAACCATCGGGAACATTGTGATTGTCACCACTTTGCTGCAGTTCATGTTTGCCTGCATTGGAGTTCAGCTGTTTAAGGTAAAACCATTGGACCCATTCATTCATCCATTGCATTGAGCTGTATTCAGGGATGGGGAGAAAAACAGCATAAAAAGCTTGAGGAAGGGAAAATGGGGTCTTTTGTGTGTAACAGGCAAGACATTTGGGGCACTGTCAATGTTACCTGGGCTTCTGCTACCAGCAGTTCTCCGACACTGAGCCAGGCATATGCAGAACTCTTGCCCATCATCTGTGATCAGATGAAACGATCAGTAATGTTGTTCTTCCCTAAACAGCTTTGCATTGGCATGACACGGTTCCGGGAAGGTGAAGGGAGCTGTTCAAAAGGAATGTTCTTTGCAGGCTCTCTACCTCTCGTCTTGCAGAGGAAGGGGCATACCAGATAAGCACGGGGGGGCTGTTCATTCCCTTCTTTATGTCTGCTTTTATCTCCTTGCCTTTCACCACCCTCCTGACAAGTGTTCAGGACATACACATAAAAGTACTGTGCAAGCAGAAGCTTCATTCCTCTTTCTTCCTTTCTCAGGGCAAGCTGTACAGCTGCACTGACAGCTCCAAGCAGACAGAAGCAGAATGCAGGTGGGTCTGAGCTTTTCCAACCCCTCCCCTTGGCTGTCAGCCCACCCGCAGCGCCTCGCGCCGGCGGTGCAGGTGTGCCACGTTCTGCCTGCTCTCTCCACCCACAGAGGGTACTACATCACCTACAAGGATGGGGAGGTCAGCCAGCCCATGATACAGCCCCGGAGCTGGGAGAACAGCAAGTTCGACTTCGACAACGTCCTCACTGCCATGATGGCCCTCTTCACCGTCTCCACCTTTGAGGGCTGGCCAGAGTGAGTGTTTCTCGGACCGGTGCAACACTAGCAATGTCCTCATTCATTTCAAAAGAGAAAATTCAGAGGCAGAGCATAGTCTTTCCCTTTCTAATGATTTAAATAAGTCTAGAGTTTCAAATATAGCAATAGTAGCACTGTAGTACTATACACTTTGTAAATTCCTCAGGGACTACAGGGATTTCTGTTACTGTACTTGTAAACAGTGTAAAGCACTGTCTCTAGTTCTTAAAAGATGATTTCCATTAGTGGTAGTGATAATAGTATTTGTTACCATTATTATGTGTATAAATGAATGTAAAATGCATATCAGGTCCTTTCCAGCATTGCCAGGTTTCAGTCTCCCCGTGGAGCCAGCAGGGCAATATGTAACACTGCCTCTGCAGTACTGGCAGACATGGAGTGTCTTTCCAGGCCCTGCTGTCTGTCCCACTGGAGCTGGGGACTCCCACGGAGTCACTCAGGGTGATGAGGATATGCAGGGTATCAGGGGCTGACCCTGACCTGTGTCACCAGGTGATGCCAATAGCAGTGTTAACAACTGTTGACTCCTGGGATTCCCTTTTCTCAAAAAACTCAATTCCCAACAACCCTGTTGAGACTCTCCTGCCTTTTTTTAACTGAAGAGCATGATTTTGTTCAACCACGAAGGCATTTCACCCCTGAACAGGTTCAAATGTAGAATTAGTAAGAGCCAGGTCTTCTCCTTTGCAAGCGTTTGCACTCAGATTGGTGCAAGTCTGCACATCTCTGAGTGAATTAATTTTTATACAAGTGGAAGAAAATCACAAAGTTAAACTTTAATAACGTCACCTATAAGGCCTCAAGGCAGTTGCAGATTTTCTCTGCATTTGGCTCCTGTTTGCTTTCAGGTTGCTGTATAGGTCCATTGATTCCCACATGGAGGATGTGGGACCCATCTATAATCACAGGGTTGAGATCTCCATCTTCTTTATTATCTACATCATCATCATTGCTTTCTTCATGATGAACATCTTCGTTGGTTTCGTCATCGTCACATTTCAGGAACAAGGAGAACAAGAGTACAAGAACTGTGAGCTGGACAAAAACCAGGTAATTTACAACTCCCTGCTGTCAATAAAGGTAGAAAATGCATCGAGAATAAGCTTTTAATAGATAAATGCATACAGTGAGGAAAATGTTAAGCTTGCCAACAAGATAGAACTGTAAGCTGGCTTTGCTGACAACTTTTAGGAGTTGGGTAGAAAAAAATCTTGCTATAAGATTTGCTCAAGGGACAACGATTGCTTAAAAATGTTTGCTGTACCATTTGTTTCACTGAGATTAGATGAGCACAACAGCAGTGTCTGTCCAAAGTAATTGCATAGAAAACTCTTTACCAGGTAGAATGTGCACATTCACATTGTGACCTAAAAGAAATTCTTCTGCTAAGCTTTTTCATTTCAGAAAAAAAACTTGAAACATATTGTATTGTTTATTACATTTGAAGGTAGCTGACCACCCTGATATTTTGGGTTTGAGTTTTAAATGTGCCCTGCCTCTCCCACAGCGCCAGTGTGTAGAGTATGCCCTGAAAGCCCGGCCTCTGCGGAGATACATCCCTAAAAACCAGTACCAGTACAAAGTTTGGTATGTGGTCAACTCCACCTATTTTGAATACCTGATGTTCGTTCTGATCCTGCTGAACACCATCTGCCTGGCCATGCAAGTAAGTCAGCAAGCAGAAAACCTCCAGGTGATGAAGCAGTAGACTTTGTTGGGGGAAATGCACAAATGGCTGAGGTTGAGACCTACTTTCACCTTCACACCATGTGTTGAGGGAGAGGGACAAGCACATAAAAAAAAAAAACCACTGTACCCTGTTCACTTCTTCTGACATGCAGTTGAAATGAGGAATCTCTCACCCTCTTCCTGCTAACATCTGACACTTTCAACAATTCTGTTTTGTCTCCTTAAAAACAAAGAAAATTCTCATTTCTAAAAAGAGTCCTGCAAGTACTAGAGCCTTTCAAGAAAAATGCCAAAAATGTCTCAACACTGTATTTTTCTTGGCCTTGCATTCAGCTGCAGCTGAATTGTTTTAATTGGAACTCCTTTGAATAAATCACCCTGTGCCAATACAGAGCATCAAAATCCATCCCAGCTGTTTGAAGTTTATTAAAGATAAGCAACTACAAATGGAGTCTTGTAACATGAACTGGAAGGTGACCTTAGAATAAGGCAGTGCAATCAGTTCAAGCATTATGATCTGGAAATAGGGGTATGAAAAGTGAGGTGGCAACACTTGCAGAAGACACTGTTTGAATTAATCAATAGTAAAAGTAATCAAGAGTAACTTCATAAGATCTTAATAAAGTAAAGTGAATGGGCAGCATGGTTGCAAATTTAATTCAGAGTTGACAAATGCAAGATAATGCATATTGGGAAGATATGATTTGAGCTGCTCATGTACTTTGCAGAATCCTGAATTTAGTATAATTACTTGGGGAATGGCTTGGTATCATTATGGACAGCTCAGTGAAACCCCTGCTCACTGTGCAGCCACAATCAAACAAAAAAGTAATCCAAGTGTGAGGGAAGGTTGAGATAAAAAACACCATTGAAGACTGCATTGTAACATTGGGCAAATTTATAATGAGCCCTGAATTGAAACTATAAGTATGATTTTGGTAGTCACACCTCAAAAAGATTCTTCTGAAAAGAGATCAAGAGCCACGTGGCAAAAATGGATAGAGGCACGGGAGTGCTTATGTATGAAGTGAAATGGGAATTGTTAATTGAAAAAATGAAATGCACTGGGATCTTCCTTAGAGATCCTTGGCATGAAGGGAGGCCGGGAGGGGTCCTGTGTATTCCTGGCTGCTGGCACTTCCTATCCTCACACTCCTGCTGGGATGCTATTTTTCAGCACTATGGTCAGAGCTGCATGTTCAAGGAAGCCATGAATATCCTCAACATGCTCTTCACTGGCCTCTTCACTGTGGAGATGGTCCTGAAATTAATCGCCTTCAAACCCAAGGTAGGTGCACTAGGAGTAGATTTCCCTGGCCTCCGTGTGTGTGTGCATGTGTGTGGGGCAGCTGTGAGGAGAAGGAGGAGGTGAAACTTTCTGATCTATTACCCCACCAAGAACTGAGCTGGACAGTTGCTCTCTGGATTGGAGTCTCGCTTACGTTTAATAACTTTTTTGCTGGAGAGTAGACACACTTAAAAAAAAAAAAAAAAAAAAAAAGTAAAAAAGGCAACACCTGCTAATAGAGATGGTTCCTAGTTATCATTAAGTTATCATAGTAACACTGCTAAGGTTATGTCTTCCATTCTGAATGTTATTCTAATGCTCTCTCTCTGACTTTCCTTATAGAATTTTAAAATAGCATCTCATGATTAGTCTCCTGACCCAAGTGAAGTTAATCAAGCATGACTCATTTTGAGTTATGAGCTTTGGAAAAAAATGTTTCTTCTGGGAGGGCTACATCTCAGTGATGGCTTGGATTGCTCTGGTTTTGAATTTAAGACTTCATTGATAATATTCAATACCCCAGCAGGTCCTGTCTGAAAGTATTGTCCTGTGCATTGGGCCATGATATTATGCTAGTACAGCTGCACTGTGGGGTATAGTTATAACCTCCAAGCTCTTCTAGTTAAGTTCTCACAGCTGCTGCAGGACAAGGACAAAGATCCTGACCTCACAGAATTACCCAAGACTTTCTTCTGTGGGGTTTAAACTCAGTGATGTGTCATAAACAGTTGAATCCAGATACTTAAATATAGGTCCCTCATGTCATTTCATATCTTCAGTGGTACCTTGACACATGGAGTTGTGTCTTGAATGGTGCTTTGAAACATTGTGGAGATGGTCAAGATGCTCTCTGAAGCATCAGTTATGAATTGGTAAAAATGAGAACTTTTATGTCTGGCAGTCATACTTGTCCTTCATTTTAATGTTAGGGGATGACTGAATTTAGCTCCTCCCAGGTGCAATCTAACATCTTCCTCATCCTCAGTTCAGAAACTTTGCTCTCCATTTCTACTGAATTTGGCCCTATTTTTTGCTTTTCAACTCCATGTTGACTTTATTCCCATCCAACTTCTTTCTTCCACACTTTCTAGGACTTCTTCTTGTAATAGTCACAATTTTATTTTTCACCCAAGCCCAATATCACTATCCTATCCTGGATGTAGTTCTCTTGGAAGCTAGGAGCATCTTGGCAGTCCTGCTGAAAGATGGGTTTTGGAGTTTTTTTGTGAGATCTCAAACACTGTCTTGGGAAATTTAAAAGCATCATTATCTTTCAGCAGAGATTTTAATTTTCAGGAGACATCTAAGTTTGATTTTTGAGACTTCACCATGTCTGTTAAAAAGCAAATTTTCTGTCACTTCATAAAAGTTTTATCTGCACACCATGTACCCAGAAATGCATCTCACAGGCTTTATAATGTTCTTCTGATTTTGCAGTTCTGCTTCACAGGAGATTCTTAACTTTCAGGAATATGAAAATCTCAGCAGAATTTGGTTTAGAACATTTAGGGGAGAAGTTCAACCAGGTCAAATACTGAGTTCTGTACATATACAAGGAAGGCTTTACCTGACATGGTTGCTTCTTACAGTACGGAAATGGCATTGATGATAGTGGAAGGCCTTTCTACTTCCTGTGGTTTACTTTCCTCTGCTCGATCTCCTTTTCAAGTTTTACTGCACAAAAAAATACTAAAAAAAAAAATCAACTGAGGGTAAGCAAGTATCTCAGGATGGCAAAACTTTGAAACAGATTTCCTAAAGTAATTGTGGAATCTCCATAGTTCGAGGATTTGAAATTAAGTTGGGGGAATCTTTAATTCAAGCAGTTTAGGAATCTGTGATCTGTCTTGAGACAGGCAGATGGAATAGACCACAGGGCCCCTCTCAGCCCAGTTTTCCATGATTCTGTAATTTCCAAACTAAATCCCCAGCTACTACACTATAGTAAAAGTGAGAGTAAAAAATAAATTTTCCTTGTCATGAGAATAGTAGAGTTTTAATGAAGTCTTTTGAGCTAGGACTCGGACAACGACCTCAGGTGAAAGAATAGCCTGCACTAAAAATAAATGCTTCAAACCCTGGTCTGGCCTGTATGCCAAAGACGGTGCGAACTCATACCTCTATTTTAATTAAATACCTTAATGAAAGAAACCTCAACTTTTTAAAAACTGAAGCAAAGGATTACAGGGAAGAAAAACATGACTGACCTTGTGAAAACAGCTAACACAGCAAAAAGACTTTCCTCCTGCAGCATATTCACACTGAATTTTGTTAAGTAGCAGTTCAGTGACTTGGGTTTGAAAACACCAAATTCCTTGTGTAACTTGTCATTGTTATGTACGAGGATTTGGCTGCAGCCTTCACTCCCTGCTCTCCAAAGAAGGCAACCCCTTCTCCCAGATGACCGCTGGGACTGATGTGGTCCAGCACTGGGGAGCAGCGCTCTCTGCTTCTCTTCAGGTTGCACACCAGTGCTGAAGATGAACTTGCCTAGAATGTGTTCTGAAGTGGGAGTTTCCAGCATGGAGAAAGTAGTTACCTCCATCTTCTGCTTGGCTAGACCTTGTGGCCAAACTACATTTGCAGATGGAAGTTGTCTCCAGGAAGACCAGCTGGGAAAGTCCAAAAGCATTTCTTTGTCATCTGGGAGAACATCACTACCTATGCCCTCTAACCAACCAAGTCCCCCCAACAAAGAAATGAGACACTGAGTGTTATTAGTGTTTCCCAGATGGGAAATGGCAAGGTGAAATGCTCATCTCTGCTGCAGACAGGTTTGTCTGTCATTCCCCGAGCAATAAAACACAAATCAGCCTTTGTTTAAGCTGTTTTGTCTCATTTTGAATTTGTGCCTAAACATCACTCTTTTCTGTGAGAAGAATACCCTAAAATAAAAGAGCTGTAAGCTTTATGACTGACAACAAGAAAGGAGGAAACTTGGTTATATGAAGGTGTTGTGTTCTAATGACAAGCCCCAGGAGAATGTGGCAGAACAGAACTGAGCACAGAATTGAAGCTGGCAACATTCAGTCTGTTTTCTCCTTTTTTTGGGTGCTTAACCCAGTCGTGGATGATGCAGCTTAACCTTCAAATGCAGCAAGACAAGCAGGAACTGAGTTGTGGCTCTAAAGCAGCCACCACAGAGCTCTCCCTTTCACAGCCACTTCCTAAAGGCACCTTGGAATGAAGGGTCTGCAGCAGCAGCAACAGAGGGATGAGGCTTTCTCCATCTGCACAAGGTGGAATGTGCTGCTGTTTATTCATACCTTCACAGGGAGAGCTGGAAAGGGAACTAGGACACATTCCTGAAGTATTGGGAGCTGCTATGGTGCTACCTTCTCACAGAAGTCACCACAGGGATGTGCCCATGTGGAACAGCTTTAGGGGAAGCCCAATCTGCAGAGTTCTTGCTGCTGCCCGTGGTGTGGCATCCATGATTATAGATGCACGGATTCAGTTGGAAATGGGTTGGAAAATCATCAAGATCGTTCAAGATCATCAAGTCCAGCTGTTAACCTACCATTGCCAAGGTCCACTAAATACAATGCACACCAGTGCTACTGTGAATTACCTGCATAACAACAGAAAAGGTGGCAGCCTGACTAAATAGAATTTTTTACTCTATCGCTTTTTTTATTTCTTCATTTCCATTCTGAGATGTCCTCCTGACTTGCTACTCTTGATACTAGAGGTGAAAAAAGCAAACACAATCAGTTGCACAGATAAGAAGCAGGTTCACACATGTGCCTGTCTACAAAGAACCAGCATGGATAATCCACCCCTGCCCCTATTTCTTGTGGTGGGAGCAAGGCTTTACTTATTGAAAGACCAGCTGTAGGAATAAGGAGCCAAGTCCAAGTCAGGGCTCGTCTCCTAACACTTACACAAAATATGTGAAGGGGGTAGGAAGACAAGGGCTTTCCTAACTAAACATACTGTTACTGCTGAGATTGGTTGCTCTGGTCAGCAAGTCCCTTTGAAACTTGTCCTTTTAGCTGGCCATCCTCTGTGAGCAGTGTTTTGTTTGCTTGGTCTCCTGGGAGGCTGTAGAGAAGAGGGGTACATCAGCTGGGGCAGCTGCTGCTCTGGCACAGTCAGTGCGTGCCAGGCTGGGACAAGGCTTCTGAGAACCCTGTGGGTTTGTGTGACACATCTTTTGGTGCAGAGGGTCGGTCACCCCATTTTTTTTGCTGGATTAATCTGAGCACTGTGTCAGACACAGCTCATCCATGTCTGCAGTTTTGTCAGGAGGGTGTGCTAACAGTGAGCTCGAGCGATTTGGGATGATTAGGGCTGCTGATAAAGAAAACATCCACTACATAGCCTGCATCTCCTTACAGAGTATCAATATGCTGTTCTGAAGCAAAGCGCTCAAATGGACCTCAGTGCTTGCTTTGGCTGGTGCTCATAAACTGATTCAAGACTAGTTACTTCAAAGAGACAGACAGTCTAAAAGTAATGCTGTTGAGCCAAGGCCTTTTGCTGCTTTGTTTTTCTAATTTTATAAATTCTCCAGCCAGTCTGCTGAGCTATTTCCCAATTCCTGCATGGAGAAAGCTGTTGCTGCTGCTTCAGGCTTTTTCCAGTGAAAAGTACTAAAGGGAATGAGGTGCTGTGCTGTCTGTGGTGCTCACAGCTACCACTGTTCCTGCTTCTTAAAGAAGAAATCCCCACAAGAGCCAGTCCAGGAAGGGCCAGCTGCTCTACAAAACCTTCCTGGGGTTTATCTTTTCAAGTTGAAGACAGTGACTTAAAATTCCTATTCATATGAAGCTTCACCATCTGTCAATGCTAATGTGAAGATGGATATTCCTCCAGGAATTTCAGATCTTTCCAGCTCTCTGGAATGGCTGTTTTCCTCATGAGCCACATCTACTTTTTCTTTCAGGAAACAACACTTCATCTGTTCCCTTATTAGCCAGGGCAGGACCACTAATCCAAGAGCTATGAATTTTCTCCTGCTGTGCCTGTCATCTCAAAGTAGGGAAGACATATCCATGGAACTACTGCTATGCATAAAGTAAAGCACATGATCATATATTTTGTCAAATCTGTGCCTGAGTGTGGAAAGGCAATCTTGGAGATTTCCTCTGTGGGATTATGACTATCAGAGAGACTGCAGATCACAAGTCTATTCCATTTACCAGACACTGTCAGCACCTTTCTTCCCTGGGTGTTTAAGGATGTTGCTTGTAAAGCAGCCTGCAACAAATGCCATCTGTCCTGCCTCAGTTACTTCAGTCCCTCATTTATCACTGCTACTTGACTCTGCATTCTTGCCATTCTTACGCGTCATTTTTGTGCAGCAGAGTTCGGACTTCAGTGGGCTGTTTCAAGCAAGCTTCACATTCAGCACAAGGCACACAGTCCCATGTGATCCCAGGAAGAGCTGCGACCCTCTGTGCAGTGGAAGTCACAAGTGCCACCCATTATTTCTCAGCCTCCATGTACTGACGGGTCTACGTGTCCTCAGTGTTTCTTTCTCCCCTGATGCATTTACACTTCTTCATTCCTCTTTAAGCTCCTCTCAGTCAGCGTTTATCATGCATTTGATGTACAGATATTTCTTCTAAAACCTGCAAAGTGACTCATCTGTTTTTGTTCCCTTTTTACCAGTACATTTCTCATGCTTTTATGCCTATAAACAGATCTTTGAGCAGTCTCTCCTAAAGTCACACAGGCTGCTTCATACTACCTGCATTCTTCTTTCTCACCAAAACCATAATCTGTTATTCCTTGGTCGGGATAGAGGTCTCAACATTTTCACAAACAGCTGAAATTTATATCCATAGAAACAATGTTGGTTAATTTTGGAAATCTAATGCTTTTTGTACATCATTCTAGTACATGTAGAAAATACCTGTATAGCTTAGGGTGCTGCCCTGGCATCATTCATCACAGTGTTTTATTTCTCCAGTTTATACAGAGTAAGGGAGGTAAAGACATTCTGCACTGATTTAAAAAAAAAAAAAAAACATCAGGAAAACCAGTTGCAACTGAGTGGTCTTTTGCTCAGAGCTGAATAACACTTCAGCTCCATCCAACAGGAATCATATTTAGTTAAAAATCACATGCTCTGGGATGCAGTATGGTGGCATAAATTAGTGGTTTAAGCTGTGTAAATGTGAGCCCGTGGTGCAGGCAGCTGCTTCCCTCCACAGACTGTGGCCACACGATGCTGTGTGGCCAAATGGGGTGTTTGTCAAGCAGCTCTTACTTTGCAGACTTCCTTTGCTGGTTTTGGCAGGTCCTTAACCTTGGTAGCCACCTAATTGTTTCCTCAGCTTCAGTATTATCTTTTCTGTTTGGGAGGGGCAGCTTCTACACGTGGAGTATTTGATGAGTCAATTACCCCCTGCAAGAGGAAGGTCAGTCTCCAATCACCACCCTGGCTTTGGGTGAAAGAAATGCTTTAAAAGGCAAAAGAAAGAGCAAGAAAGCTGATTATGTGTCAAAACCCGTGGGTGGGGAATAATGTACATCATTTAACAAAAAGGAAGAGTGAGCTCTGCTTGATGTTGGGTAAGAAGCAGTGAGCATGGAGAGAACTAGGAATGATCAGGTAAGACAATTTGTTAGCTGAAGAAAAGGAAAGAACAAAACCAACAGGAAGGACTAGGTCTGAGAGGAAAAGAGAGAAAGCCCAAGTCCACAGAGGAAGAAAAGCCATACAGATGATGAAGAGTGGGAAAAGATAAAATATCCTCAAAGGCAGAAAGAAAAAAAAATAAGACCTTGAAATAGTAAAGTATTAATAAAATGGAGGAAGAAGTGATTGGACAAAAAGTGATGAAATGAAAAGAAAAACAGAAACAGGACTGAAAGAAAAAGTAAACATGGGAAGGGATTTTTAGAAAATTAAAAACTGAATTAAACCCCATACCTTTTAAGCTAATTAGCATCTTTTTGTGCTTCTACATTTTATTGAAGTTCCCTGGCAGGCATCCCAGGTCTCCATGTTCAAACACATTAGAATCTCAGCCACAGAGCCTCCCTGTGTACTGTCTCACCAAAATAAGTTGCAGTAGAAGTTGGGTACAGTATGTTTCCCTACTTCTGTGGATTAAACTCAGTTTCAAAATGCATCATCGGGTTACCTCAGAAAGGCTTTCCTTTTTCACCCCAAATTTTGTCGTGGTGAAGTCTGAATGTCTTGTATATTCCTCTGGATCTTCTATACCACCAGCAGCTCAGCTGGAATTGATCTCAGCTGCTTCAGCGAGCCCAGCAGCTGCCATACACCCAGAAATCCCTGAGGTCTTTGTCGTGCCCAGATAAAGATACCAGTGACTGCATTTCCTGTGCACTCAGCCTGAGGCTCTCAAGGAATTGCTGAATCAGCCTCGAGGGTTTCGGAAATAAACTAGAAAAAGGGGGGAAAAAATCTTATCCCTTCATTAATCACTCCTCTGCTTTCTCTTTACTGTGATTACCTGTCTGCCAGGATTCCCATGCATTTTGTACAGTATACACATCATGCAGGGACTTGAGCATATTGTCTTTCATGTCCACAGGTCTGGAAGGAAGAAGGGGCCTCTTTTCCTAACCCTTTCTGAAAAAGTAAATACTAAAAGTACTGTATGTCAGAGCAGCATGTTTAGGTGACTTTGGTGGGAGGAAATACTTGGAATAATAATTCTGGACATGGATGACCAGGTCATCCCAGTTCTTTCTGCACATCAGTGGGTTGGCACAGTCAGCTGGTAGACTTGCTCCTGGAAGCTGCTTGCTTGACAGAATTTCTACATGCCCATATGTCCAGGAAAGGGAAGGAGAAGAGAGGCTAAGAAAGAAAGTGAGCCTCTTGCAGCCCAGTCTGTGCCACAGCATTCTCTCAGCAGTTCAGCACTGAGGCTTTCTCACAGACCATGGAAGACCCCACTAGCCAAGAGCCAAAGCCTGGGTTTGTTATTCCAGGTACTTAATTGAAACTAGTCAGGAGAGAGTGCTGCCAACAGGTTACAAGGCAGTGACATTTGAAGAAAGAGGAACTACATCCTGGTGCTTTAGACTGCTGGCCCATCAAGTAAAGCCTTGAATAATAAATCATCTAGTCAATACAGAGAAAGGAAATTTGCAACAGAATGCTCAGGGATGAGGTTGATTTAGCGACAGTTTCTACAGAAGAGGAGTTAGCTAGCAGATAACTGCCTTCTCTATCATGTGAAAGCACAGGGAATCCTCTTTGATGGCTTCTAGATTTCACTGAGCTCCTCACCAGTTCCCGAGTGTGTGTGGGAGAGGAAATCTGGCCCTTCCAAACACTTTAAAGGAGAAGAAAGTAGTGCCAGACTGAAGTTGTTCTATTGTGCATATGCTTATATTCTGAGATGGCATAGGCGTGACTGAACCTAAACAAGTCATGCAGTGTGAAAAACACTTGGTAGGTGAATGTAACAGAAGAAATGAGATGGATGATGAGAAATGAAACTTTCACCCTAAATCCTAGCTCATAACTCTACTTGAATCTGGGTCAGGAAGCATCAAAGCCTTCCTTGTCAGCACTGGTTGACATCCTGTATAAAGTGGCTCTTTCCCATTTTATTGCAGAAAATAAATATATCTGGCACAAAGACATGAGCACAGTGCACCTTATTTGGTTTCTTTGTTGCTGCCCCTAAGAAAGAGGCCGATAACAAAATAGTGTCCAGAACAAACTTCCCTCTTCAGGAAAAGAATTTGCCCTTTCATATTGTGGTGGAAACAGTTGGTGAGGGACAAAAAGGCTGTTTGATCTGCTGCTCCCTGTGTTAGATCTGTTGTTTCAACGCAGGATGTTCTCCTTCCTGGAGGACAAGGCCAGCAATTGTCTGCAAATAGATCCCCTAATTACTATAGAGAACGTGTGAAATCTCTCACAAGAATCAGCCAGAGCTGTGCAATCCTCCAGCTTTCTGAAGGATCAGTGGAGAATTCAGTAGGGAGACAAGGCTGTTAAAGGAGCTGTGTAAGAGCTTCAATGACAGAGGACCTTTTCCTTCACAGCAAACATACCCAGAGAATTTGCATATTGCTGCAACATTATGACAGATGTATTTTCAGTCTGGCACTTGGGGGTTTTAATGTCGTTATAAATGATCACAAATAATTATATGACTGCACAATGCAACAGTGTGGGAAGCACTGTATTAGCTATTGCACTTAATTATTTAATACAGAAAATTATCCACATGATGTTAAAAGCCCAGTGGGATGGTGAACCAGGGCCTCACTCGCAGCAGCATCAACAGCAGCAGCAACAGCCTGGAATGGGAACAGTGTCAGGGAAAAGCAACTTGCTCTCCCTCTCAGGCAAAATATCCCAACCCTCTATCACTTCCTGTGAGGTTGTTTTAAAGTGTCCAAAGCTCTCAGAGATGTGAATCTTCACGTAAGAATGGTACCAGATAACAGACTGTGATACAGCACCTGTTAAGAACCATTTGTCATGTTAGAAAGTGATATTTCCACTGGCAAATGGTCACCTGGCTGACATCTAAGAGAGGTGATCTCTCTTCTCTCATGCATCTGGCTTTTGGAGACCTTGGAAACTTTAGACTCCTTTGTTTCTGCTTCCCCAAGAGTAGAATGAGAGTAATCATCCTCTTTTGGCAAGTTATGATTGAAGGATTGCATAAAAATAAGTATTATTTTACTACCTACTCTAATCCTTATAAATTAAGCCTTTTTTGAAAATGGAGTAACTTAAAAAGAAATTATGTAAAAACCTACTGCTCATACCTACTGTGCTGTTTCTTGAACGTTGTGCCTTTCTGCCACTCAGCATCCACTATCCACTCAGCAGCCACGTCAGGGCAGTCCACAGCCTCTTCCATGCTTCACAGAGAGAGAGAAGCTGGTCCAAGTGCAGCCCCATATTCAGAATGCTTCTTCACCCACTGCTTGCCACTGTCTCATCTTCCCACAACTTGAAGTGACTCTTCGCTCTGAGAGATACGGCACTTCTGTTCTTGTAGCCTGAGTTTTCCTTCTTTTGAATCACTCTTGCCTGGGCTGGGATGGCAGTCCTACTTTAGGAGATAGACCATCTTAAACAATAAAACCCATCCTTTAGCTCTTTTCATTGGAGTGTTTCATATTGCTGAGTTGGTTTATTGCCTTCAGGAGTTATTTACTGGCCCTCACCAAGACATGCTGCTTCTAGACCTTCCAAAGTCTTTGAGTACTTGCAGCTTCTTCCATGGAATTTGACAGCAAAGTTCTCATGGAATGCCCTTTATTATAAAAGATCTGTTCACCCATCACATTCACTTTTCAGTCTTCCTGGTAAAACCGGTGGTGATTTTGTTTCTCTTTGCTGAGAACAAGTCTGGTTTCTGGCTGCAGGGCAGTTATTGTTAACTGACTGCTGTGAGCTTACTGTTCATGAGAAAAAGGGCCTAATTCCTCATGGGGTATTGCTGTGTCACAATATACCTGTGGGAAGGTCAAGAATGTTTATCTTATTTTCTAGGTGGACAGTAAAATTTATAAGAGAGCTTTCAGCTATTCTGCCACCATTTTCATGCATTTATATCAAGGAGGCCTTAGTCATTATTGTTCAGAGGCATTACTCACCCTCCTTTAAAGGCACTTACGAGCAATCCAGGCCAAAAATTACATCAGGATCAGCTGGTTGAATCATCTGGTTTCAGCATGCTTTAACTGGTATAGTTCCCACAGGCCTTCTCAGCATACTGCCTGGAAATACACTCTTTGCTATGTCTGAGAGATGCTTTCATAAGAAATGCTTCCATCTTGCCTTTGCCATGCTTCTTTCCCAGTCTTTGGAGGACCTGGGACCAGAACTTGCACTTCGAGCCTCCCCCGTGGGTGAGAGCCTGTGTATTTCAACCACTTTACAGTAAATGCAATAGAGGGAGATGTAAGACGACTGTGCCACCAAGTGCCAGCACCTTCAGCACCCGAAGGGGGCCTGCAAGAAGGCTGGAGAGGGTCTTTTTTGCAAGGACACATAGTGATAGGACAAGGGGGAATGGCCTCAAACTGAAAGAGGGCTGGGTTAGATTAGAAAAAAATCTTTACTGTGTGGGTGGTGAGGCCCTGGCACGGGCTGCCCAGAGAAGTTGTGGGTGCCACATCTCTGGAAGGGTTCAAGGCCAGGCAGGATTGGGCTTTGAGCAACCTGGGATAGTGGAATGTGTCCCTGACCACAGCAGGGAATGGAACTGAATGATCATTAAGGTCCCTTCCAGCCCAAACCATCCCATAATTCCATGTAGATGGGCATAGAGGCACTCTCGGTGCTCTTTAGAAAATACAATTCTGATGAAATTAACTGGATTGCAAAATCTGGAAATGGAAGTTCTCCATTCACAGCTATGATACAGTCTTTTCTAGTCATGTCTTCCAGACATTATCAACTATCAATAGGTGTGTAGAGCATAAAAAAAGAGATTGTATATTTCCAGCCTCCATAAATGTTTGACAGCTTTGTCAAATAGTGGCTTGGGGACTTTGGTTGAGGCAGTGGGGTTTTTTTGGTTTTTTCCTGTGATGAAGATATTTGTTCCCCAAAGCACTGGTGAGACCTGTGAGAATTTGCTTTAGGACCTACAGGATCTCAAACAATAATCAGAAGGTGTCCACTTCAAAGTGGCCAGTAACGAGGTATCTCAATTTTCTACCAGCCACCTAGAAATAAACATCTGAGGTCTTTTTCCAGATGACAGAGCCATTCAGGTTCTCCAACTCTCTTGTTTCTGTCAAGAAGAGTGTTCAGGATGTCCAAGCAGGCCCTCAGTCCTCAAGGGACACCTGTCTGCTTTCACAGGTGCCCTCATTGTGAGAGAGAGCATGAAACAAGTGAGGGAGGATAAAGGGGAACATCAACATTTCTGAATGTCCATCTTGGGCTATAAGTTGGTCTTGTTTTCTCATGGAATAAGCAAAGAGTCATGAGGCTCCTTCAGAACTCACCAGAATAGTCTGGAGTGGTGAAACGCTCCTCTTTTCTTTGCCTGTGTGTGGAAAGATTTGAAGGAGTGGAAGGGAGCCTTGTTTAATTCCCCGCAGCAGTGACTCATTACAGTGACTGGTAGGTGAACTGCAGGGACTCTGTCTCAGAATTAATCCATCAGCAGATGAGGGTTGATAGATAGTATGCAAATAGATGCTGTTTTCCTGCAGCCTGTCAGGAACTCCAAGCAGCTGCATGCTCCACTTGATTCCTTCTATATTACGTTCTGCTAATTTCCCTGATTGCTGTTATGGCTAAATGGTATCTTAGCACAACAGAATTTGCATCTGACACACATCTCCATTCCATGTCAGGAGCCTTTGTAAGCCATGTACCTTTGTAAGATTGTTCAGGACACACGTGAATCCCCCAAATCTGCTGTGAGAGCATGTGCCAAGAGTTATGGAGCTGTGTAAATGTCCTTTGACTCAATACTGTCCCTTTTGCAAAAGTATTTTCAGGGAAAGCCTCTTTTAATGAAGTCTGAGAACTGACTCTCACAGCTTTAAAAAGCCTGCAGCATTTTCAAAAACGAGTCCTTGTATTAACTCAATATCAGCCAGACGAGCAGTTCATCTCATTTTGCAAATCCCCAGCAAAGTCTGCTTTGCCCTTTACAATCAGCAGGAAATTTGCGCTAAGGAATCCCACCGAGTAGCAGGGTATCAGCTCCTTTCTCTCCTTCCTATGTACTCTCTTCAGCTGATTTACACTTGAAGCTTCTTTTTGTTGTTTTAGCATGCAGAATTGTTTCAGAGAAGTGGTAGCAAGGTCATCCTGCAGTCTGCCCTCCTTTCAAGCTGTGCAGTTATCTCTGTGTCTTAGTTTCTCCTCCTTGATGCTTCATTCCTGTATTCATAAATACAAACCTGCATACATGCATGCCTATCCTTCCCTTTTTTTCCTACAACACTGCAGCATCACCTTCTACTGGGGACCATCCCACCTACATCCAGGTCCCACCCAGTGAATAGCCTTGACCTTGCTGTGCTCTTCATCTTTAGAGACCTTTTTCTCAGAGGGGTTTGTTAAATTTTGCCAGCCACCTCAGAAGAGGCAGAAATGAAAACCTGTGACTAAGCAGACAAAAAACTGCACGTAAAATAACACACAAGTGACCCTGCAGGTCCTACAGGGCTCGATGCTCAAAACCCAGCCAGTCCCACGACTCCCCAGCACCTTTCCCCTGAGGACTTCTATGCTTCAGTGGGGATGCACAGCACCCCAGCTATCACATATTCTTTTTATGGCCTCCAGGTGACTGAGCTTCAGACAGACTCCCTTGGGCAATTTTCCCTCTTGTTATTACTGAGGCTTCTTAGATGCCCTGTTTAGGATCTCATACTCACAAAGAGTAGAAGAAATGGTGTCCAGAGATGTCAGTGCCTCCGTTAGCACCTAAATAAAGCCTAGTTTCTTTAACAGCTAATCTCAGCAACTAGGAAACCTAAAAATTATTGGCATACTCATTTTGAAATGTCTGCTCCTCTCACACAAATGAGATTCCATTCCAGTCAGCTACTGCATATTTATGCTCAGCCTTTCATAAACTTATTGATCATGTGGTGATACACTATCATTTGCTACCTTTGGGGGGAAAAAAATGGGAAAAAAATGTGCTCTACTGGTGGGGCTATTTCATGCTTCCTGAATATTCAATCCAATCCTCCTGGTCTCTCTCTGTCCTCTTTTCTCCCCAAAAGCTTCATGGGACTCCAAAGACATCCCACAAGAGAGGATGACTACCATTCCCCAGTAAACCCCTGAGGATGCCATTATGTGGCATGCAATAATAGCTAAATCAGGGTCAAGCCTCTCCCTTTATGGGTAAAATATGGTATTACACTCTAAATTCCTGTACTGCAAAAACAAACAGTGCCATCAATTCATTTCCAGTCAGACCTCCACCCTCTTGGGAAAAGTATGCAGAACTTTCTGGTGGGAAAAATATTTTGGAAATACAACCTCTTTATTAGAGTGAAAGCTCTTCCCTCATTCAGTTTGTCTTTCATGAGCCACCCTGGTACACTCCAGTGGGGAATGTGGCTTGAAGAGGTACTCTGAGGTCACAAGAGGCAAGTCCTGAAGGGGTGTAGCTCTCTCTCATTGCACACTCATAACTCATGACCAGGTTATGAGGTCTGACCCAAAGCTAAGTCCCACAGGGCCATTTGTAGGTAAATGTCTCCAAGGAGGGTGGGTGGCTTTTCAGGGAAGGATTCCATCACCTTGCACCCCAATGAAGCATCTGTGTTCTCTATTTCCTTGAGCTCTCTCACTGTGAATAATGTCTTCCTATTTTTCACCCTTCTGTTTGAAACACAGAGGGAGCAGGTGAGGAGGAAAGGAAGGTTTTAAAATCCATGTGTTTCCTTAATTCAACACTGGCATTTTGGATGTGGGGTTGAGTAAAACTTCATTCATATCCACGGTTCCTCTCTATCACTCATCTAAGGGACACAGGAGGAAGAGAAGGTCTCTGTGTTCACCTGACAGCCACACAATAACAGACTGGGATAATGCTCTTTCTGGGATCCCAGAGCAGAGCAGCCCATGATTTTCAAGCAAGGATCTTGCTGCTGAGACTCAGTAGAGCATCCCAGGAGAAAGAACTTGCAGTGTAAATTTGGAGCAACACTGTTGAAGTCAGCAGAGTGACTCCAGATACACTGTGGTGTCTCAGAGGTCCAAAGCAGCTATTTTTGATGGCAACGAAAAGGGGACCTTTTCTTTCCAGGCCTGAATCTCTCCTGAGATGTGCCAAGTCTGTCATTGCAGTGTCATTGCTTCCAGTGAGGTTGTATTACTACTACTGGGAGCAATAAATCACTGACTGGCTTTGGTGGTAATCTGAGGACAGGATTTGATGCCACTTTGATGTCACCTGGGATCCATGTCAACAGCAAATGCTCTTTTACCAGAGCAATGATTATTGGGCTCTATGTAAGAAGCTGCTCAGAAAAAAGAAATTGTAAATTTGGCTACACCAAAAACATTCTTTCAGTATTATGTCAATCATAGTAAAAACACCAAATATCTGTCTCTAGAGATTTGAAAATCATTAAAAGTCATCATCTAAACAACACATTTTGGATCTTTAGCCTTGCAGCTGCCCAAAATCAAACTCTTGGGTTTTTTGGAAGTTGTTTGGATTCCTGCTGAAATTCTTAATAATTCCTAAACTATGCAATTTGAGAGGAAATAGAAGAGAACCATGCTATTGAACATGTATTCATTTGGCATGTGGGCAGTGCCATTGCCTTCTGCAGGACTGTGCCCATGGACAGGGGCAGGAGGATTGGCTCTGTTGTCTTCTACTCTCTGCTTTGATCCTGCAAGTGCACTGTCTGCCAAGGTCACATCAGGCTGCAAAGGCACTCTGTGTAACTCTGTATGATCTGTGTCTATCCTTTATTTATTCAAAATGCGTTTGCCTCTACAATTTAATCTGCTGTTCTCTCCCTCCCCTTCCTCTTGGTGAAGTCTAATTACAGTTTTATTCCAGGTCCATCTGGTTCTTAATGATGCTGGACATCACCGCTGAATTCATTCTAATATTTGTTGTGTATTTCTAGGCTGGACGCTGAATAATAATATTCTCTGAATTTGCTTTTGCTCCTGTTTGCTTCCTCCCTGTTGTAGCTAATTGTGTAGTTATGTGTAGCCATGGGATGGTTGCTCCTTCCAGTGTAGATCTACTAAGAGAGTTGCCTGTTTCAGGCTGCGGAATAAAGGTGTTTTATTCTGGTTTTGAGGGGAAGATTTCAAAGTCCTCTCTACCAGCTCCCTTCACTGGCGTGGAACCAGCTGGGCAGTGGCTTTTTCTGCTTCATATTTTCTTTTTTTTTTTTTTCCCTGCCCAAAGTGTAATGTTGTTCATAAATGTGAGTCTGAAAGTCTCATGGAGGCAGTGTTTCAGCAGATAAAAAGACACTTTTTGCCAGTGCCTGCTCCACGTGATGGTTGAACCCACAGTAATCTGAGGTTCCCAAGCCTGACTTTGTACAGTGCCAGTACTGGGATAAGTTGTTTTTTTTGGTTTTTTTTTCTTTCTTGTCTTTAATTTTTTTTTCTTTTCTCCTTTTTGCTTTCTGCAACACTGCCTGGGAACACAGGCTCACACTTTACCCATGACCTGACTCTTGGACTAAGAATAGCAGTCACAGTGCAGCTTGGGTTCAGTCTCACAGGAGACAAGCTGCAGCTGGGAAACAGGGAGGTCAGGTTAGCCCATGCTCACAAAACCAAACACATGAAAGGAGCACGGAGGATTTTGTATGATTGCCTCCTTTTAAGACTGCAGAACAAGGGCAAGAGATGGCACAGGTGCTCAGTGAGCCAAGATGAATTTTCTTTGCTCATGACATTGACTTGTAGAGGAAGTTTACGTACAGAGGTTCATCTCCTAGGCTGAACAGGACCTTCTCCAAAAGGGTCCTGTGTCCTTGCAGCTTATCCACCAAAAAACTATGCAGGATAAGGACAGTAAGCAGTGCTGATTAGCATCTCCTGAGCTCTGCTTAGGACAGTGAGATGTTTGGGGTAGCCCCTGAAGTGATCAGCTATCACTTGTCCTGGACAGCCAAGGTGACAGTGCTGCAGTGGCACTGTCTTTGGCAGGAGTGAGCAGCAGGTCTGGCTCTGAGCAATGCTAAAGCTAACTTTGCTCCTGTTCTTCCCCTTCCTGCTGGGACAAGCCAGGCTACATTCACAACTCCATTTTGTGGTGCAGGTGTGCTTTCAGAGTAACAGAGATACCAGTCCTGCTCTGTATGATTGAGACAGGACCTAAAGCATTACTGAAAGAAACTGAGAGGTGAGATTTAGATAGAACATCCCCAGCTTGACTGTGCCCTTTCCTCCATGGCACAGCAGCCAGCTATTCCCTGTGCCAGCACAGAGCACTACAGCTGGAACATGGACTGGAGGATTGATATTGACAGTGGGGAGCCATTTTTTTGAGGAAACCACGTTACGCTATTCCTGTACTCTCCCCCCTAAGTCAAATGGGAAGGTGCTGCACTGCCAGGAATGGAGATGTCTGGAGGAGCTGGTCCTGCAAGCCCCATTCCTGCCAGCGGCCACGCTCAAAATGATCTGTGTGACTTCCCTTCATCCCCCGTCTCAGAGTTGGAGGGGAGGGGTGGCTTCTCTGGAATAGCATGAGCTGAAGAGGGGCTGCTCACACAAGTCAGGGAACCCAGGCCTAGGTTACAGCTTGAGACACAACAAGTAGACTTAAGAGGAAAACCCCTTGATGTGTCAGGGCAGAAATTCTAATGGTAATTTTGAACTGTTTTTGTCTGTCTAACATTCCTTTTTAATCCCCATCCTGCCTGCCCCTTCCTTATGTAGGGTTACTTTAGTGATCCTTGGAATGTTTTTGACTTCCTCATCGTAATTGGCAGCATTATAGACGTCATTCTCAGTGAAACTAATGTGAGTATTACTCTACCCTCCCCAGGATACCACCACCTCCTCCTCCTCTGCTGTTCCTTCTCTCTTTCTCTCTTTTTTTCTCTCTCTTTTTGTTTTCTGGTTTTTTTCCCCTCTAGTCATGCTTTTATTGAACTTGCCGTCGTCCTTCTCCTTCTCCCAGGGAAAAAAAAAGGAGGGGGGGAAATGCCTCCTTCTTTTTCACTTGTCATAGCTGGCCCCAAGGCTGTGACTGGTGAAAGCGCACAGAGTTTGGGGTGTGTGTGCTTTTTTTCCCTCCAAAAGGTAGACATGCTTGAGTGTAACTTTCTGACTAACCAGGCTTTTGTTGATACCCTCCATCATGTGAAACGTTACAGAGGTTTGAGCAACCAATACTGTAGAGTGGTAAGAGACTATTTAATATGCCCACATAACCTCTTTCTTTTCTTATTTTTTTCCTCTTCTCTCCCTCTTTCATGCTTTTGTTTTCTTTTTATTTTCATTTTATTTTATTTTACTTTTTTACTTTTTTCCCCTCTTTTCTCCCTTTCCCTCTTTCTCTCCCTTCTCTCTCTTTTTCATTCTTTCTTCCTCTTCCTCCTTTCCTCTCTCTCTCTCTCTCTCTCTCTCTCTCTCTCTCTCTCTCTCTCTCTCTCCTTGGCTTCTCTGCCACATGCAGCACTATTTCTGTGATGCATGGAATACATTTGACGCCTTGATTGTTGTGGGTAGCATTGTTGATATAGCAATCACCGAGGTGAACGTAAGTAGCTGGCGTCTGTCCATGATCGTGCCTGCTCTAACATTCGTCTTTCCCGGGTTCTTTTTTTTTTTTCCCTCCCCCTTCCTCCTTTTTTTGAGTTTATTTTCAGATTTTTTTGTTTTGTTTTGTTTCAAAGCTCTTTTTCTCTCTTTTTTTTTTTTTCATTTTATTTGGTTTGGTTTTATTCTGTTTGAATTTTTTTTTGGAACGACTTAAAGGACTTTTTGACTGTTGCATCATTTTCTTCCCTCCATAATCCGCCTGGCATGAATTAAACTGTATAGCAGGAAAAGCGATGGGAAACGTGGAGTGTAAGTGAAAAAGCTCTTTGTGCCATGGGAAGCTGCTCGAACAGGACTTTGGTCTGCCCAGTGTTATGCTGTGCTTCCCATGGCAGCTCAATCCTCTCCACCCCACAGAGAGATAAAGGTCAGTTCTTTCGAGGTGGAACTGAGGGAACCAAAACAGGAATCCTCCCTGTGCCTCCTCACTCAGGCTTCCTCCAAAAGAAATAAAGACCAAATTGTCTCTGTCTAGAGGAACCTGCTCCTAATGTTCCATTTCAAATGAGAAAATAATAATAAACAAAGGTAGATAAAATAAAAATAAAGCAGAAATCACAAAGAAAAACAAAGCACCAGAGTGCCAACCCCCCCTTTTTTTTTTTTGTTTGTTTGCAACCTGATTTGCTCCATCTCTCAAATTGCACCAGCCCAACTGGCACTGATTGGCCCCCCTCGTGCCCATCTCAGCAGAGAGGTGAAGGATTGAGTGAGCCATGGAGACTGAAATGAGCATCTGGTGTGCAGGAAACAAATCACACCAGTCATTTTTTTTTCCCTGTGTCTCTTTTTTTGGAGGTAGATGGATATAGAATTGTAGGATAAATGGACAAAGGACAGGCAGGAAACAGATTTCCAAAACAAAGACTATGATGGGTTTATGAGCATGGACAAGAATTACACTGAAAAGTCCAGCTTATAAAAGCCAGGAAAATAGAAAGTTTGAAATGAAGTTGCTGTAAATATGTTAAAGAATAGAAAATCAGTCGTGAATTTTCAAAATTGTGTGGCTGTTGAATAAACATTCCATCTTGGAATTGTGTGTTGTAAAGGCAACCCATTGCAAGCAGAGAAGTGACAGCATAGTTTTCACTCAGTGCTGTGTTTACATAAAAATAATCAGGCAGCATTTTGAAAAATAAAAATGCCTTACTTGAAAGTTTCCGCAAAAAATATTTTCGTATCTTGGTTCTAGTTTAATTTCTGTTCAACTTTTTTCTGTTTTTCTTTTTTTCCTTTTTATTTTATAATTCCAAAACAAGAATATTTAATCAAGCTGTAACATTTTGATTTTGAATAAATGAATTTTTATTTTTTTAAGCTAGTTTATTTTCCTTGTCTTTTGAAAGAATGGAAAATAGTTTTTAACTAAAAAGTAACTTTTATTTTGCATCTCTTAAAAGTCCTCCTTTCTGGACACAATAAGTTGCTTACAACATTTCCCACAGAATGTTGTAAACAATTTTGGTTACCCTTTTACTAGGTAGATATTAGTCTGACGTTGTAGAGGGATGCTACAATGAGGCTGAAGTTGTTAATTTTTAAGAGTGAAATTAAAACCTTTTCTCTGCCACACTTGTCACAAGTAAACTAAGTAGGGAACCTGGCAATAGCCTTCAGATTGTGGAAAAGTTCAGTTCTCATCCATAGAGAGAGAACTGTATATGGCACTGGAGGGAATAAGCACAGTTAACTGGAAATGAATTATATTAAACATCAATAAGACTTCCCTGACTGATGTATTTGAATCCAAACAAAAGTCTTCTGAGCAGAAAGGAAGGAAATCCTTTTGTTTTGGTACATAAATAGTCAGAAATCCTAGACTGCCAGAAAATCCAACGGGTCTTTTTGAAGAAATTCAGATTCATCTCCTCATTAATTTCCACTGTCTGAGAGGAAGAGAGTCACAGCCAGGTGACCTCTTGCTGCTGGTGGTGAGGGATGCTCCCCTCCCAGGCGCCCTGGACACGTCTGTGACAGGGCAATGAATTGCTATTTGGAGGTGCCCACCGGTGACTGGTGAGCGTCTAGGTTTGTTAGGTTTGTCTAGACACCCGGCTCGCAGACATCAAATTTAAGCAGTATAAATCACATTCATTCTCAGCATCTTGTTGAGACAGTCATGTCTGCTGATGATTGTTGTGATCTTCAGTCTCCAGGGCTGTCCGTGCTGGTGTGTTTAATTGCCAGCGACAAGGCTCTGTCTCAATTCAAGTTTTTGTCAGGCAAGCCCAGAATCCAGTTTTCAGTTACAGAAGCTTATGAAAAATGAGGGCATGCCTCTGTCCACCCAACCAGCACCTGTCTTAGGTGAGGAGGCAGCAGGGTTGGCCCTGACTCTTTTAGTAAGGGCTGTGAAGAGCATTGTGTGATGGTCCCTCTGTTTCCTCTAAAGAATCCTTTCCTTCTATACAGTTTTACAGATCTCTGCACACATCTTTTTGTTACTTGGCATGTTTAAACCCTCTCTTTTTATCTAGGCAAGTCCTTTGCTACTAGTTTCTAATGTTTGTTACTAAAAACTTGCACAACCTTTTGATGCACTGATAAATAAGCGGCAGCTATGGATTGAGTTTGTTCTGAAATGTTCTGAAATCCCTTTGCACTTATAACCCTTAATTGAATAAGAGAATGTTTTGTATGTTGGTTTGTCCTGTCAGATTCCCTCCCTGCTAGCAGCACTTGATATGTTACATCTGTAGAAAATGGGCTTGGAAGTAGCAGCCCATCTTGGACGGACGGTTGTCATCTTGCCAAGCAGTGCGAGGCAGTTTATCAGACACACTTCTCCCGTCTCCTCAGGGGCTTGTTGCTTCCTTGCTGTCTGTGGCTTTGAGCAAGCCCTGCCCTGTGTTTCTGTACACTGTCTTGTCTTTTTCCGAGAGACCTGGGGTCTGAAAAGGACAGAAACAATAAACCCTAAAATGCCAACCAGCTCCACTAGCAGGAGATGTTTAGACTGGTCAGGTGCAGGTAAAATATTTCTGCTTAACTCCTTGGAAGCTGCAGAGTGCTTGTGGTAGGATCTTGGAAGGTGCTGCTCTTGGAGTGAAGGGTCAGTTCTTACTGTCAGGGTCAGTTAGAAGGGAAGATGGAGACTCCTGGCCCAGGTCAGTGTGACCTGCAGCCATGGACACATAAGCTTGAAATCTGTGAGGTTCACCACACGTTTGCACTCAGGGGAAGCAAACCCAGCAGGCACTGAGATGTAGTCGTGAGGAGAGCCCTGACTGACTGACAGCCTCCACGGTGTGTGTGTGTGTGTGTGTGTATAGGTATGTGCTAGCTCTTGTTTGTGAAGTTCCCCATGTTCTGGTTTGTCTTTCATTTTTTCTTTTGACATTTATTTTTGTTTCTTGAAAAGGAATTTCCCAGACCAAAACCTTCGTTAAGATATATGTGAGTGTGCATGGGTGGGTCTTGGTGTGTGCACTCCATTAATGGTGCTCCATGTCCCTGAGCGTGTTTGGATGCCTGTATGGGCTACAAATCCACAGGAGGGTGTCCAGACATAAATCCATGTGTGGGGGGGAAAGGAGTGTGAATGCAAGCACAAGTATTTCACGTGTATTTCTGCAGTGAATGGCTGTTGATGGATTCAGAGGTTGCTGGGTGTGTAACTGACTGTCTCACTGTGAGAGCTGGACCTGGTTATGGATGAGTGTGCCTGGGAGCTTCCTGAACGCAGGAATGTTCCCCTGCATGCCCGTGGGTGAGTGTGCACGTGCATGCCCAGCTCAGCAGACGTTCATTGGCATGGCCGTGCATTCCAAAATAGTGGGAAGCCGTGTGCTTGCGAGGTAGACCCCCCTCAGAATTTCTGGGGAAACCTTCACCTAAAACACCTCCATGGAGGGGAAATATGTCAAGCAACAAGTCCAATCATGTTGGGCCCTCTTGCTTCCTGCAACCTGGGAACATCTCCCAGGTCCCCCTAAGGAGCTGCACAGACACACAGAGGCATCTCACACAACTGAGGAAGTGCAAAGAATCTGGTGGGTTTAAAAAATTCAGGGTGGCACAGTTTTTGCCAAATTCACCTTTAAATTGCATCACTCTGACGCTGCATTTTCAGAGCTTTCCTCTCAGTGACTGCTGTACAACTAACTTTCTAGCCACAAAATGAAGCATATTTTTTTATTCCCCCCCCCCCAAAAAAAAAAAAGTTTTTTAAATATTTAGTGTTTCAGTGTGGGGGCACTCTTATGCCACTTCTTAAGTAACTAAAGGGGAAGGAAAGGACTTTTTAATCTTTCGTAAAAAAAGAACTTCCAAGGCAGAGACCACCTCTACCATGTGTCAGCTAACTTCATGACAAAGAATGACTTTTGGAGAGTAAGATGAAAAATGGTATAATGTATGAGGCCTGTGGATTATATTCCTTGGACTTTTATTAGATTCCTGTACCTCAGTCTTCCCATCAGTGAAGACTGTTATTATTCCTTATGTTAAAAAAGTATTGTTATTAGAGTTTACAAAACCCTTAAGCTCCTTAGAAGAAAATGTTAAGGTGGTAAAAAATTATTACTCTCTATTATAATTGGAAATAAATCTTACAGGAGTTGAAAGAAACCAGCAGGTTTGAACTATATCATCCCAGAAGTAGCTCCAAGCACAGAGTAGCAGTTCCTTCCTTTCCACATCAGCAGACACAGCCTGGAGCTGAGTACTGTAGAGGTAACTAACAGTCTGCTGTCCCTTCCTCCAGGCAAAGAAAGTTTCTCATTATTGTTTGTTGCTCTGTATCAAATGGGAAAATCAAGCTCAATTTGTGCTGCGCCACAGTGCCCAAAGTAATGAAAGGAACACAGTCAGACCCTGAGTCACTGGGAAAGCTGTTCATGTGACCTCCTTCCCCTTGGTTGGAGAGGAAAACTGACTTTTCCTTGTTCCACAGGGTCCTTTTTCCTTCATCCTTTCCCCTGCCAGTGTCAGACCAAAGAGACTGCACGGCTCAGTCCTCATTTGGCAGCAAAGCAGTGCTCCTAGCAGTGCCCACTGAGCTGGAGGAGCCTCTGGGGGTTGCTCCTCCAGCTGCAGAGGGCAGCTCATGGCCTGCAGGTGTGTGAGACTTCCAGAGGCATGTCCAGGTGGGAGCACCTGTGTCCCCAGAGCAGCACAGAGACAGTGGGGGTGTCGAGTGTTTGATTCCATCTGTCTGTCTGGAAAGGCTGTCAGGGAGGGAGGGTTTGTGCCTGCCTGTGGGCCTGTCTCTGAGGGCTTCTGCTGGTGCCTCTGAGCACGTCTGCATGTGCAGGTGCCTCTGTGTTTGCCAGCTGTGCTTGGGGGTGCATGAGGATGACTGAGAAAACCGTCTGGACGGGTGTCCACCCTGCCTGTCCATTCAGTGCCGCAGCTGCACAGTGTCTGAGTGTGTCTGTGACCCCTGCAGGAGGCACAGGGCAGGAGGAGTTACCCAGCACAGGTACACAAGGATGCAGCAGATGTGATGAGCCAGGGGGCGAGCATGGTTACAAGATGAGAACTGTCAGGGGTAGAGAACCAGTGACTTGAGGGCTTTTGTGAAATAATGCGATCTTTCCGTGCATAAAATGCCCTCCTGTTGTAGCAGCACACATTTCCCTAAGAGTGAACATTGCGAGTGGTTTGAGGGTTGATGGAAATGGTGGGTTTTAATGGGGGAGATGGTAGGAGGGGAGTGCAGTGTTGTGTGTGGGCATCTGGACTTGGGTGCCTCAGGAAGTAGCCCCCCTGTGAAGAAGGTTAGGAAAACACAATCCCCATCTTGGTGTATTACTTCCCTAAAAAATGTTGGTCGGGTCTGTTTTGCCCCATCCTTATGGGTAATGGTTTGATGTTTGTCCATCAGGTGTTCAGGAGAGCTGAGTACTTTATGCCTCGCACTTCTGGAAAGTTTTCCAAATTCTGTTGAGTAGTCAGCAGAGGGTTGCAGCTTGATTGACTCCTGAGTGCAGTAAGGCCAGAGAAATACCAAAGCATTGAGCTCCCAAGACTTGGAGACTTGTGCAGTGATTTCTCATTTAGTCTGTTTTATTTCTGATGTAAAGCAACTGAGGCTTAAACCAGGCGCATGAGGCCTTTTTTTACAATCATCTTGCTTTTGGTGTCAAGAGGCTTCATATTATTTGCCATGGGCTCCTGCTCCCATTCTTTAGAATATCTGAAAGCCTATACCTAAATCTCCCTTTCACCCTCTCCTGCACTCCTCCCTTTTAACCCACACCCTGCCTTTCTTCCTTTTCTCCCTCGCTTTCCTCTCCCCGGTCTCCAGCCACACTAAATGCCATGAGCTCATTTTCCCTCTCGACCAAAGTGTCTGAAGGCAGAGAACCAGTGGCTGAAATCCTGCAGTCCTCGTTCAGGCGCCGCCGCCTGCGCAAGGACTGCAGCGCTCGGCCCTGCCACACAGTCCTGGGCACACACCCCTCCAAGGGAGCAAGGATTGCGGGAAGGACGACATGCATCCAGCCTGCACCTCACTTGGGACTGCCATTCATATCTGTCGCTGTGTCTGTCTGTCTGTCTGTCTCTCTCTGCCTGTCTGGTTCTCTCCGCTTCCACGCCCTTTGCTGCTCAGATTTTGGCCGTCAGCTGCTGCCACCGGACGCAAATCTTTGCAATTCCCACAACTTGCAAGCTCGTTTACCCAAACCTTCCGGAAGAGGCAGAAAACATCTCCCCCCCAACTCCTTCCTCTCCCTCTCAAATGCCATCTGGGTAGCAGAGGCCTCCAAATTATGTAGCAAAGGGCTGGAGAAGCACAGTGGCTTCTTTTGACATCTTGTGTTGTCACACCCTTACTGCTGCCATCCCAGAAGTTGTCCGTAGTCCTGAGCTCTCCCTGTGTGCGTGTCTATGTATGTATATATGACTTGTTTTCTTTTTGGAAAAGCCACTGATAAGATTGATGCTGGGTGGGGGAGGGTGGATTTAGTTTGCCTTTTTGGTTTGTTTGGTTTTTTTGGTTTTTTTTTTTTTTTTTTTTTTAATCTGGTGGTGTTTTTATCACTGAAATAATTCAGGTAACACACCACGGTGGCCCCAGCTGTAGGAAGCCACGTTGAAGCATGGTTGTGAGCTGTAGCAGTGGCAAGAGCTTTGTTTTGCCTTTGAAGAACATCAGGAGAGCTGCCCTGGATTCTTCCACAGATTAGGATTAGATCAATTTGAATTTGATCACCTCCCATGCTTAATCAACAATTTTAGTGCATGTTTTTCACCCTGTATTGGTGAGAAAGAAGTATGGTATGACTATCCAACCACAACCATGTTTGAACAGGGTTATTTTTGGCTTTATTTATGTATATATTTGTCATGATAATGGGGCCTCTTTTTTTTTTTTTTTAATTTTAATCTCTTGTCTTTAAAATGTTGGTATTTTGAGTGCATTTCCAGAGTTCATAATGTGATTTGCTCTTTAAAAGAGGTGATTTTGGTAACTGCACAACCTTTTCTGTATGGAAATCTATATGAAATATGGACAATCAGAAAAAAAGTATGTATTTTCTGCAAAAGAAGGGGATAGTAAATGCAAATTACTCCTTCCTCAGTTTACCTGAGTATTTGAGCTGTTGCTAGCAGCACTAGCACCATAAGAAGAAGGCATGTAGTTCCCACTTTGAAAGACTCTTCATACCACCCAATTTTAAGGATGTACCTCAATATTGTGATTTCCACAAAATTGTTATACTTGGCTTCTGACATTATTCCAGGCCCACGGAAAAATCAGAATGTATTTTAATGCAGGAAAGACTTAAGAGTAGCATAAAAATAAATTTGCCTTACTGGAAAAATTTAACCACAAACATTCTCGTTAATTAAAATAGGAGAAACCGAAGATAAAGACTCCAGGAGAACAAATTTTTAGAAGCTAAATGTGAAAGCAGCAAAAAAAGAAAATTAGACAGCCCTATGATTGTAAGACCTGATACATAAACCTGTCTGGAGTCCTTCTGAATGAAAATGTTTAAAATGGTGGCCCACAACATCTCACTGACTGCCCTGAGGAGTGAATTGTGCTTTTAATTAGTGCAGGCTTGCACATACCCAAAACCTTGCTGGGTCTTAAGGCCTTTAGAGCAGGAGTCCTGTTTTCTTATTTGACTGTAAATTATTGTTACAATAACAGTAACAGCTAATAGTAGGAACACAAAGAACCACAGACCTTGTCCTGTGTTGGTTCAATAGTAAAAATAAGTGTATGACATCTTCATTTCAGTACAAAGAGCTCTTTAAAAAGCCTATATCCACATTTTCTGACCAGTATTTAATTTTACTTGTCATTTTTCTATCACAGTACTTTGAAGAAAAAACTCATTACAATATTCTGGCATCAACATCTGTGATATATTACAGTTATATTTCATTTTCCTTTTAATTCCAATGTGTTTTTCCACAAAGCTAGTTAAAACACTCAAATTAAAAAGAGCTACCCCAAGCTGATTATTTTTTCCATTGGCTTGCTAGCCAGGATAAATCATTCCTTTTGCCTAGCAGAAGTTTCTTTTAACTTTCCCTGAACTCTAATAGAGATTGTATCTTTATATGAATCCACAGGAAAGTCTCTTGATTTTTTCTTGACTCTTGATTCCTTAGATCATCTCTAAATATATTAATGTTAATGATCTCTAAGCACTCTAAGTTAGATCGTCAAAAAGGTGCTCAGGTGAGTTCAAATCCAGCTGGTTCTGTCATCTTAGGCAATTCCCTGAAGCAGTGAAAGATGTTTCTGGCATTTAATTCTCTTTTTTCTCAGACCTACCTTGCTGAGAATGCCCAAGGAATTTTCCAGTGTCGCTGCTCTCCATGCACAGGCTGCAGTAACAGAGAGGGCACCAACCCCTGCATTTCACTCACTCAGTTTTGCTTCAAAAGCTCCTGTTCTTCATGCAAATCACAAGAGCTTTTAGTATTGGTGCTACAAGACCTCACTGCGTGCACCATCTTGTACAAATTTAGAGAAATTCTAACTCATCCCAGGCTGCACTGCCAGTTGCAATGAAAGCAACGGAGGTGATGGAAGAAGAGAAGACACAACACAAAGCTTTTTTTATTTGTTTTCCTCTTTAACATCCTCTTCTCCCCCATCTTCTTTTCCCCAGTGATTTTCTCTCAATTTTGCTGAAATCCTGGGCAGCAGACATTTGCAGCAAGGCAGTAGGAGGTTCCCCTCTATTTTGTGTAGCAGTAGATTTTCCTCTCTGTCTTCAGCCAAGATCCCATCAGTCCAGGGAAAGAGCTGCACCCTTTGGTGAGGGTTTTTGCACGAGGCACTGGGCAGCCTTTCAGCATGGTGATGGCACCAGTCTGCAAACCCAAATGTACAGACCTCCCTTCAAATACACATCCAGTTGTGGGGACTTGGCTGCTCACCCAGATTTGTAATCAAAGGTAAACACATATAAATTAATTTTACCCTTTCTAATATAGTCCATATGGCACCCTCATTTAGCTCTTGCCTTGCTTCCTCTACATTCTCATGCACCACCCAGGCAAACACAAGAGGGGTGGTTCTTTTATTATTTCTTAATAGACATCTGGTTTTTGAATGGTTGTGCTCTTACCTTCGCTCCCTGATCTGTTCTTTGTGGAGACTGTCTGGCACAGCATGCCAACAAAACCACTTCTGCTTCATCTATCTTCCCAGGCTTCTGCTAAATGGGACCCATTCCCTGCTGCAGCCAGATGACCAAGCTGTGGGGACTGGAATCAGCTTATGGTCAGCTGATTGATGGCCAAAAAATGTGACTTGGCTCTAATTGGTGTTGCAGAGTAATGGGACATCCCAGCTGGTCACACCCCAGTTGTTCTCTCCAACTCCATTCTGAAGCTCTGAGGCACCAGCCAGCAGTGCTGCCTGCTGAGCCTTGTCTGAGTGGCTGGGAGAAAATCTCCTTCATCCAAAGCCAGACATCATTATATAAGATGAATAGACATGAAGGCAAAGATGCCTTAGCTGTAAAGAAACACCTGTTAATAGGAAAACATCAAAACAAATTGATGTTTAAAGACAGGGAATTTGAGACTCAACTGTTTGACCATACTTGAACACGGTAAATCACACACAGTGAGCATTACATATCATCTAAACTGTCCCTACCCTTGTTGGTCTTTTTTTTTTTTTACTAAACAATTCATCAAATCAGTAATAATTTATTCTTGGAAAGATGTGTAGAACAAGAAAATTTTGCCCAGTAGCTTTGTAAGATCTATTCCCAGTCTCCATATGACCACTTCTAATGTTTTCTGATAATGCCTGTGATTGGCATTTCAAATCCCAGACTGACACGTACAGACTTTATTGTATCCCATAATATCATGTGGAAATCCAATGAGTCTGTAGGCTGGTTTTTTCCTAGGAAACGTTCTGCATCAACATTAAATAACTTTCTAATTTAAAAGGCAACGAAAAGACACAGACTGGGAATTAAATACTAGCTGCTACAAATCTCAGATGAAAATGGTGCATAACAATCTCTCTCTCTGGGCTGCTGGTATCTCTGGATAGCCTCCCTTGAGCAAAGATTAATTACACAAAACTGACAGGGGCTGATAGTTCACCTACAGTCATCCAGAGCCTCTTGCAATCCACAGACCTATTGCTTTGAAACAAAGGTGGATTGGGTTTCCTCCTGCTTCCACCAGCATGTGCATTTTCTTTAAAAGCCTCCATCAGAGCACAAGATGGCTCACCCATCTTCACACTATCCCAGAGCCTTTGTGCTTCCCAAAGGATGGGTCCTGGCAACACTGCATGTGGAATCTTTCAGCTGGTAGCCTACCTGCCTCCCTTCCCAGGAAAACCTGCTCCTTGTCCAGTGCTCTCTGGCTCCAATAGTCCCCAGATTTATACTGAGGAGTGGGGATTTTGCTGCACACCACAGGCCTCCTTCCAACCTTAACACCCCCCGTGTAATCAGGACTTGTACAGTACAACAAAGATGCTACTGAAGCTTCCTTCTGGATTCACGTGCTGCTGGAACCCTACAAGGCCCAAAGGTCCCCCTCCTCCTTTCAGCCTGAGGCTGACCAGAGAAACCCCAGAAATACCCAGTACTATACAAGTTTCACTGTTCTTCATTTTTCCTTCTTCCTTGTCCTTTTCCCACACCATGAAATCCCATCAGCTAATTCAGAAATAACTAACAAATATCTGCAGAAGTGCTCAAACATCCAATGCAGAGAAGACAAACACAGCCATGGCAGCAGAAGGACTCCTCTGGGAGTTTGCTTCATTCCTCACAGTCTGCAGGGAAGAAGGAGCCTGTAGATGTCAGTCACCCTCTCAGTACCAATGGAGCATTGCAAGGTGTTGGACACAAAGTTCCTGCCTATCAGTGGCTCACGAAGTTCATCTCAGAGAAGAGCTCTGTTGCCATTCTCATTTCCAAGGCAGGCTGTGGGATGCTACAAGAAATGGAAAAATCCGTTCTTACACAGTGCACAACAAAGTCATTTGGACTGGTGTGGATGTTTTGGACAGCCTTTTTCTTCTATTTTATTTTGACTTCAAAATCGGTGTCATGGTCTCAGTACACAAGAGCCTGAGCAGGCCAAGTGTGTCAGAGAACATCTCCCAGCTTGCAGCCCTCCACAGCAGCTGTGCTTTCACAACACTGCTGCAGATAAGAAGTCAAGATGATGGATTTATTTGGGTGTTTGGGATGGGACAACTGGATTTGAAAATAACTGTTACTCAGAATGAAAACCAGATGCAGGCTGTGCTCCTTTTGGAAAACCTGTTCCACAGGTTTCTCTCCCTCTTCCCTCCCAGACAATGAAAAAAAAAAAAAAAAGAAAAAAAGGGGGAAGAGAATAATGAACAATGTAATTCAGAACATAAATCTCTCTAAAGAGGTGGAGGAAAAGAAGACTGCCCTTTCCAGCACAGTGATAAATACACTGCTGAGTTTGATGTTTAAAAGCCATGTTAACTTTGCCTTAGGAAATGCAGTGAAGCACATTGGACTGCTCAGGAGCAGAAATTAGGACACTGTTGGCATGGATGGTAATCAAAGTGAGGAAAGCTGGAAAGCTAAATTCTCACTCTTGCTCTCTCTCCATCTTGCTCAGTGGCCTGTTCTGTTCCCAAGGTCATCCCCCTCAGGCTGCTCCAGGCTGGGACAGACTGATCATCTCCTTTGGGAGCCATTGCCTTGTGAATCAAGAACTGGTCAAAGGAAAAGCCAAGTTTAATGAAGAAAAGTTCATCACACATGGCTCCTGGCAGAGACGTTCAAATCAGCAAAACCTCTCCTCTCTTACTCAAACAGAAGATCCTCAAAGTCACTCCACCTGTAAAACAAAAAGTCCTGCACACATGTAGCCTTTCAAAAATTATTTTCATGGCTCAATTCATCTTTAGCATCTCCTCATCCAGATGTTCTAGGGCTTCTTTTGGCTGCCTGTCCCAAAGAACACAAATGAGGAAACACAGGCAAGCTGCACCTGCCTCTCTGAGTCAGACCCGTAGCTGTACCTGAAGATGAGCACTGCATCTCTGATAGTGGTTACTACCTGCTTCTTTCTCAGGAGCCCCCCAGGCTTGATTACCATAAGCCTTGATTTCCCAGAGCTAATGAGAAGGATTATTAAAACATCTTTAAAATTAAGAATAATTTGCATAGATACACTTTACCAATTGCTCTGCTTTTCTGAAAGTTGTGGGAAAAAATAGAGCTTTTAGCTGTGTGAAAAAGCAGCCCTTTCATTACTTGTCCTCTAATTGTCAATCTAGGGTAATCTGCATAACCAAATAAAAGCAATTGACTTTCCTTATATTTACCTTAAGGCCTTAAGCACTTGGAACCATAAGACTTCTGTCTGGCAATTTTGTGGAGATATATATATATATATATATATAGATATATATATACACATATATATATCTATATATATATACACATATATATATCTATATATATATATATGAAATTAATAATCTATATATATATAATATATATATATATATATATATATATATGAAATTAATTAATAAGCTATTCAAATTGGTATGATTTGCATATTAGAAGCTAATTAGAAAAGCAAGCTCCAGAATTTCAAAATCTTAGAATACATAGGAAATGAAGGGGAAAAAATGATAGCTGCAGGACTCATTTGCTTAAGAAGTTACCTTGCCCTTATTAACTGTATTCAAAACAGGTTTTTGTTGCCTGGGGATATGGTAATGTTTCCCCAGAGGTCTGAGATCATGTGGAATCAGTGAAGTATAAATGCATATATATTGCATTTGGATGAGCTGACACTTGGTGTCTCTTGGCCCCCATGAGTTAAGGCAGGCAGAAATGCAATAGCAAACCTCATTGCAGATGTCACATTTTCCCTGACTCCCCTCATTGCAAGAAATGAAATTTTAACTCCCTGCTGCAGGAGAGTTCAGTCTCCTCTGCAGAGCTGTCTGAGCATCAGCATGTTATATTGCACTGGAACGCCCTCAGAGCTTTTTCCAGGGAAATCCACAAGGTGTTCATCAAGGTGTGATGCAGTAAAGGCAGCATCACACTCCTCAAGTCCCTGTTTTCCTGGAAGATGGTGCCCTTTTCTAATAGGCATTAAATGATCCAAAAAAGCCTCTAGTGCTTCACCCAGATTAGAGCTCGATTTTTTTGTTTCCAAAAGCCCCTTGTAACATTTTTTTCTGTTTTAAAATAGAAGGAAAATTTAAAGTTGAAAAACTTTCAGTAAAAGATCATTTCTATTGAAATAATCAAGATTCAAGACATATGCTTAAGTAAAGTAAAAGCAGTTTAATCTGGCATTGATTTTTTTTTCTCAGTTATATATATGATTTATAATGGAAATGTAAACCAAATTAAAATGTGTGAGGACAAAATGTGAGATTTCAACCTTACATTTCTGAAATGCCTGTTTCAGAATTGGCATGTTTCGACAGAACATTTGACTTTCGGCATCAGCATTCTTCTAACAGAAAATATTTTTGCAGGGGAAAAAAAAAAAAGAATTTTGGCTAGTTTTATTCAAAATGTTCCCAGAAATTTTCAAAGAGCTCTATACTTAAAGGAAGAATGCACAATTTGAGAAGATTTTCTGATTTATTATTGTGGGTTGTTTTTTTGGGTTTGTTTTTTTTTTTTGTTTTTGTTTTTTTTTGGGGGGGGGGATGTTCCCCTGCTAATAATTTGATTTCACTGTAAGGTTGTGGGAATTTACAATTATGCCTTCTGTAATCCAGTAGTATTCCCTGTCAGAGAAATACCAGGTACGTTTCTGCCTGGCCTCATAATAACCTCACATACTTTTGGTGGCTGGTGGGTTATCTCCAGGGCTCTTGTGATCAAAGCCTCAGACAGCAGTGGCAGACAGATGGCTCTGGAAGGGGCTGTGGTAACTCCCCAGTGCAATGGCAGACGATCACCTGCCAGCAGTCAGGTTGATTTGAAGCCCTGACTTTTTCCAGCTCTCCACAAAGACTTGTGCAACTCAGCCTCCTGAGGTCACTTCAGATTTTTGACACTACAAATACAAGAGGATGTCTAGTGTCTTCTTTTACCATGTCTCTACAGCAAAGATAACTTCTAAACCTCTTTTTTTTCCCATACCTTGGTAAATTCTTGTTCTTCTTGAAACTCACAAGCTTGCAGATCCCATCTGAGTGTAACCACATGGGAAGGAAACATCTCCAGAAGAGCAGTGGGGTTTATCATTGCCAAATGGGTACTCTTAATTCTCCTCCACATCTAACCTATGGCTTTGATGAGTTCATTTCCCCAGAACGTCTCTTGCCACACGTCACCTTGTGTCCAAAGTCACAGATGCAGCATGGCTGAAGTAGGACTCTTGGAGGAGACCTCTATGTACAACGACCTTGATCTAGAAAAGGCTGATATCCTACAAGTGCAAAGGAATACAGCACTTCAGCCCGCTCAGGCGAGCTCTGCAGAGCAGATTCTCAGAGGCACCCTTCCTGCAGTGAGGAGAAAAAAGCAAGAAGTGAACATGTATCATGTATTCCTGGTCATGGGACAAGGCTGACAGGCCAAGTTTCCAACAGATATGGCATCTTCACTGGTAACTTTTCACTCTCCAAATTCAACAACAGCCAAGGAAATACCTTAGCAGACATCCATCAGCAGCAACCAGCTGCTCTGAGTGGGCTCCTAGAAGCTTCATCCATGAGCCACAGTTTCCTCAGCGGAGAAAGGCCATTACAGGTCGTTTGTCACAAAAGGCAGCCTAAGCATCTGACCACTCGTTCTCCTGAGAAATATGAAGCTACTCTGTCATATTGTGGTGCCAGCACTCAAACACACATTCCCTCTCATCTCTTCTAACCTAGGGCTATCAGGCATAACTAGAAGGCTGCAGTTGTACCTCTGCATTGACTGAGACAATTCTAGTGAAGCAATTATAACATTGTGCATTCAGCTGCTTAAATGCTCTCCACAACACAAAGGTTGAATTATCTCTTGCAAAAAAGGGATTCCTCCCTACGAATGAAAGTGTTGTTGGAAAGTAAAAAGCTATCAGCAAGGAAGTTTTGCTCCTCAAACACTGGGGAAAAGATCAGTTTGGACTTCCTAGCAAAGGCTAGATCCTCTCCAAGGGAGTTGAACTCATCTTCAGTGTGTTCTGTGGTGTAAAAGAATTGCTACCATCAGCACTGGGAATGCTGCCTGCCTGTCCTGTCATCTCAGTGCAGTCAGGCTTCAACAGCTACCAAACAGCTACTGATACTTACCCAGCAGTGGAGGAGCCTCCGTGGTTATATGGATTTAATACATACTGTACAGATCTAATGAAGCTCCCTTTCAGGCATTTCCAGGTGCTGCTTCTCTGGAGAGCCATTACAGCTGTCAGCAAACCAGCCAAAAGGAGCTCAAACCTCCCAACATGGTCCTCTGTCTCCAGTGTTCCACAAGGATGAGGTGGGATTAATATCTCTTCTTGGGAGTTTCCTACTGAAACTTTCATTTGAATCTGCCTATTAACACACTTCCTTGTTTTCTTCCAAATCTTTATCCATAAGATATTCTAAGACATGGATATTTCAGGGAACTTTGATACTACTGTAACTATACAAAGCCTTTTAGCTCATATTTTTGCTGCTGTCTTTACAGGTCTGAAAAGCCACATCATCCCTTCTTAGAATTTCAGAATTTCATGGATTGCATTACAGCATAAATATCCTACTAATATTGACTCTGTTACATACTGCTCTTGAAAGATTGAGACTGGTTCTCCTGGAGTGCAAATTTTATCCTCTCCTGGCTTCCAAAGCACAACCCATTAGATACTTCTTCCTTGGTTTGATGGCAGTATCAGACCCCAAGTTTGATTTGTGAGACATTATGGAGGTTCAACCTGGAGGGGTTGTGCTCTTCACAAGTAGTTCCCAGTAAGCCTCGCTCCCACCTACCCAGGCAGAGCACGATTACCAGGAAGACAGTTACCTTATCCAGGGCTGTGGTCTCTGAGATTTTAAGTATCTCTCCATTGAATAAACCTGGCTTCTCTCCCAGAGACTTCCTTACCTGGGATCCTGACTTCATGATGGGCACAAGCTTTGGCTTCCTCCTTTGTGCCTGTAAGGGCTCTAAGAATGCTCACAGGTTTGCAGCAAGTGAAGCAATTTATCTGTTTAAAAAGCTGGTGCTCTGGTACATGAATGCTCAGCAGGATGCAGGCAATAATATCCTGAGGAGGTTTTCAGACATGTTGCAGGGATCACTCAGTCTTTATCCTACTGAATTTTTACTTGGGCTTCTAGAACCTTCTCTTCTCTTTCTTGGCCTCTTCTGTTCCTTAACATCGCTGTTGCTGTTTTAAACATAGTGACATAAAAAGAAAGGAAAAAAAATACCCAAACAGTTCTCATTGCACTCATCCCCCTGAGTGTCTTTACACAGGTGCATCCTGCTTCAGATATTTCTTTTCCCACTCAGCCTGCAGGTTCCCTTCTATATCACTCTAAATATGGCCTTGCACTTGTGATCTATACTTCAGATCCCTTTTCTGTACAAGGGAAACTGCTCAGAACATCACCTCTGACTGATCTCCCTGCAGTGGACCTTTCCCATTCAGTGTGTTCATGCTACTCATGCCCCAGAAAGAGAAGGGCAGGACAGAAGGCTTGAAGTTCCTTTGCGGGTTAAAGCCCACGCAGGACAGGGACAGCTGCAAATGAAACACTACAGCCAAGAGTGCTTTCTGCTCAGCGCTGTAGCTTCCCCAAAAGCTCTTTCAGAGACATTAAACAGATGAGGGTTTGTTTTTCCACATTGTTCTGAGATTTGTGGAAATGAAATCCTGTCCACTTCAGATGGGCAATAGACACTGGCTTTAATTCCAAGTACTTATCACCATGTCTCCATCTCTGGGAACTGATGTGACCACTACATTCTCAGGTGCCAGTTGCCTGTCTTTGTCCTAAAATTGGCATTCCACATCACTGGCAAGGCTGAAGATTCTTGGATAATCTAGCAGTAGCTCTCTCAGCTTTAGAGCTCGGAATGGCCACACTTAAAAGTTCCAGTAAAGGGTTCTCAGATACCTGTGCTCAGGTCCATGGGGTGCCCCTTTGGCACAGATGGTAGGATTTGTCTCCTTTCTGAAATCTTTGTGGATATCCAAAAATGTATTCAGCAGCCCACAGCTGGGGGCTGATTTCCCCCTCCTGAACTCACACGCTGCGCACAAGCATAGCAGGAACCTCAGCCCACAGTGCCACAGTTTGTACAAATCCCACTCCAGCATTAGCAGAACCTTCCCCATGCTGCTTTTGAGCCTCTACCATAGGTAGTGATATAATTTAGTAGATTTTTGACCACATCTTAGAACACAGCCCAGTTAGCTCAGGGAATAGGAGAGGAAATGACAATGAAAGCACAGTATCCCAAAGCACCTCAAAAGGCTTCTTCAGCATGTCAGTCACAGATGCACAAACACCATCAGCCAGGAAGGATGGAGAATCCCAAAGATTTTTAGGCCTCCTTTAGTTATTTTGAAGGGCCTTTGTACCTTCGACCAGGAATGCAGCAAGAATAAGGGTCCTTCTACTGTTAGAAAAGGTGATTTGCAGAATTAGAAAGAGGAAGGGGGAAGAGGAAAGGACAGAGAAGCGCTTTGCTGGAAAGATGTTTGCCTAGCAACACAAAATCAAAATCTATGCCTGAACTGTAAGAAATGTCTCTATGGGCACTGCTTCTTCATTTGGTATTCAAGCCAACTTTTGCCTGTATGTGATCTGAAAACACAAGAGCAAACATGTGAAAGAGGAGGATGAAAGCAATGAAAGCTGACACTACCAAGCCAATGAGTTAACCCAAATTATTAAATGAGTTGGTGTACCTTGGGTTTTTAATTGCTCTCATTTGCCCGTCTCACCAAAATAGGCTGTGCATCCAAACGACAGGTTTTTTTAGGTAATACAGTGCCAGTTTGATTACTGCAGCATCCTTGGAGAGCAGGAGCATGCTGCAGGAGTCCTCCGTGGCACTAGAGGGGAATTCTGACACTGGCAGAAGAAGAAATACATCTTTATGCTACTTTAGCAGACAGGTTTGGCATATGGTAGAGGTTAGGCCTGAAGGATTACATTACTATTGAACTGAAGGACTCCTAACAAAGACAGTTTTATTTAATTTACAATTCTGCTTCTTACACCTAAGGATACTTGCAGCCTTGGGTATATTTTAGAATTGCTCTCAGTATTGGAAATGGCCCCAGAGGTTAATCAAGGAACTTCAGGCAGAGTGTCTGCAGCAATTTGACTCTTCCAGGCGTGACCAGGGCTGGGCTCAGCTCAGCCTGGCCTCCAAGAACACATCCACTGAGTGCCTAGGGCTTTGCTGTGAGGTGGGTAAAGGTAGAGCGAGCTAATTAGCTGCACCAACCCACATTCCACAGCTGGTGCTGGGTGTTGTAGGGCTGCCAAGAGCCAGTTAGACTCTCCCAGCCCGTTGCCTCACCCAGAACTGTGTGTAAGGGGATGGGGATATATAAACAGAAAGTGTTGCTTTAGCACTGGGATATTATGGGTTTACAAATCAGATGCACTGGAAGCTGGCTGGTCCCTGTGCAGACATGGCCTGGATCTGAGCTGGACAGCTAAATCAGCCCCTGTATTGAACTCGTAGTGCTGATACAAGAAATATTTTACCAGTACAGTACCTCCACTGCCAGGGTGTCCAGCACTCAGGAGACACTGGGTGTGACTCACGTGGTGGTAGTGGAGAGAGCATACATCAAATTCAGAGGCAGTTGTACCCACTTCTGCCACAGCCAGCCTTGATCCTGGGCATCCTAGGGAATAAGCCCAGCCTCTTGTGCATTTCTTTCAAATTCCCTTTTGCCCTCTTCTGCCATTTTGTTGCTCCTGTGTTAGCCAAAACCTAGTTTACTAGGGCTCTTGATTGGAGATTTATTACAGCTTATTTCTGTCTGCCTTTCTTTAAAGCCAGCTGAACATACCCAATGCTCTTCCTCTATGGTAAGACCAAAAATACAGACCACCCTCCCAGCTTCTGTGACACTCTTTCTAACACACTCCTTTTTTCCTCTTCTCCGTGATCACAAGTTCTCTCTCCAAGCCCAGCCTAGTTATTTGTGCATGAAGCTGCCATGTCATGTATTGGTGTGAGTCTGGTGTTCACATGAGCTGTGAATATGCTGCACATGTGTATCTCTTGTGCATCCTGAGCTTTCCTTTGGTCAAGTTAACTGTTGTTCTGCCTTCTAATGAACCACCAAGAGAGAACTGGACCTGGTAAGATTTCTTGTTAGCCACAAACTATGTCCTTGTGTCACTATCAGTGTGACGCTGAATGAGTTTGCAGTGTGACCTTATGTTCAAGCCTCCAGAAAAAAAAAAAAAAAAAGGGTTGGGACTCTGAAGCTCCTCTTCAATGAGGTGATTCAATATAACATTTGTATTTTGCACAAAAAAGAGTAAGTGGTGCAATGGTGCACAAAACACTGCTGCCTTGGTGTGCAAGGCAGTTCCCACACCACCCCCACAGAGCTGCAGTAGCTCCAGTTTCTGGATTGCCACTCTGCAGAACCTCCCTCCTCTGGCAAGGAGGAGGCCTTCAAAATATGCCTTCGAAAAGCTGGATGAAAGCCAGGAGGAAGTAAGCAGGGCTACTCAAGCATCAGCTAATCTGCAGCCACCTAGTTTTAAAATGACTGTAATCTTCTGGGGCATCGCTGAGTTTTTGGCTAAGTGGTTTGATGCCAGTAAGTTGCAGATTTGCGTCAGGGAGGGATTTGTTCTATTTTATCTGCTGCTTAGACTTTGTCTGCTCCAAGACACTAGGAGGGCAGAGATAAATTTCTGCCTACAGTAGCTGCCTCCTCTCAGCAAGGAAGGACAAAGGAATACTAAAACCTCTGTCCAGACCCATGGCCCAACTTGCTGCCACCTAAAGGGCCAAGCCAACCAGAGGAACAGCAGGTAGAATAAGAAAACACTGGTTTTTTAGTCACAACCACAGCATGATTGCTGCCCATACAACCTCTAAATTTGGACCTCAGCTCTGTTTTAGATGGTATTAGAGCTTGGCTTGTACAGGACTGGAAGAGGTATTTGACCTTACAGTTATCCCTCTGGGACTGTAGCGCTGAGAGTATCCAGTGCCGTGATTTTTGATTCCTTGGAGGCCACATTCCCTCCTTCACCTCAGAGCAACTCCTTCTAATTTGCTGAAGCCCACAGCCTGATGTCCAAGTAATCAAACAAGGATGATGTGAGGGGCAGGGAACACTCAGGCTTTTCGTGACACAGCCTGTTTCCCTTTTCTTTTTCACCCAGTTACTCACAGGCAGCGAGTGTCAGCCTTTGGTACAGCCTGGAGGAAGTTACCTGCTGACAGACACACCACAGACAGACAGACAAACTGCAGCTGGGTGCAACCCTGATCTGTTGCACATGGTGCTGAGCTCTCTCTGTGCAAGCAGGGGTCACATCCAGCACACAGCTACGGCCCCTGCGTAGGGACAGGGACGGAGCTGTGCACCAATCAGCTCACCCTGGCTCAGAAACAGGAGCACACCCAGGTACACATCTGCATCTGGGCATTTCATCCCAGAAACACCCAGCCGGGCTGCTCCTGTGCCTTGGGTTTTACCAGAAGCAGACAGGCAAGCAGCTGCTGTTTTCACTGCCCAGTGACAGGAAATCCAAAGGGTCTGTTCTCTCTTGGTTTACACAGTGGTGAGTAGTTAACAGCAGGGGTGATCTGCACTGTTTCTTCCTCCTAAATGTTGCTCTTTTGGTGGTGTTTAGACTCAAACTGCAGTCTTTGCAGCCTGGGTGGGGACAGAGAGGGGGTTTCCATGCACTTTGCTCCACAGCAGGTCAAGTGGCAGGGTGACAGTGTTATCTCCCCCTGTGACAGGAGGTCACATTCCCACAGTGCTGCTACCGGAAGGCACCGGCTCCACAGGCTTGGCACAGTATTTTAGGGGGTTAATAAAGTGGGAAACTTGGCATTTGCTGTGCCCTTGAGCTAGGCAGCAAGTCCTCTGCCAAGGCCAGGTGAGCCTGCTGCTGCAGCAGCCTTCAGATGGATGTTGCCTTCACACATGTGAAGGCTGAGGAACGTCAGAGCTGGTTAAAACCCCAGGGGAAAATGCTTAGGGACAAAGCAGATGCTGTGAGAAAAAACAGGCCAGAAGAAAGACTATTTTAAAATACTCCAGGCTTGAACAGTAGCAGCGAAGCCAAAATAAAATGTTTTTAAAAAAGCAAAAGTCAGTGCACAGACTGTGGGAAATACAAAGGGGTCATGAGAAATGAGAAAGGCCCAGCAGCGGGAGCGAGTGACCAGAGCCCAGCCCGCAGGAGCACGGCCACAGCAGCACAGGGACAGCCAGGCTGGCAGGGGTGCCAGTGACACCAGCACACACCGTGCCCCCGTGGGGTTTTGCAGCCAGGGGCAAATCTGGGACCTGCTCCTGTTTCCCAGCAGAGCAAGCGGCACATGGCCGGTGCCTGACACCAGATTCACCAGAACTGCTGGCTGAGGCACTCACTGGGGTGAACCACTCAGACAGGCCAAAAGGGAAAGTGTCTTTCCCCTCCAGTGCAAGGTCAAAGGGGAATTGCCTCTTTCCCATGTGAGGAGATGTATTAGAGGGGTATGAGCATATCCTATTCCTAATCCCTGAAAGCCCAGGCAAACTGAAGGGGAGAGGCTGATGGCCTTGAGAGGCCCTACAGAGCAGCCTCACCACCATGGGAGACAGGGCAGGCTTGAGGAGCCTTGGCCTGTCCCTGGGGTGCCGGGGAGTGGAAGCCCAGGGAGCAGTAGCAGGACAAGGAACAGTGCAGTGAACCCTCGGCGTAGCCTCCTCTGTGGCCCAGGGCCCTCGTTGCTCTCGTGCTGTTGTAACTCCTGCCTCTGTGCCAATGGCTTCCAGAACGCAGAGGAAAACTCTCGCATCTCAATCACCTTCTTCCGACTCTTCCGCGTGATGCGTCTCGTGAAGCTCCTGAGCCGAGGGGAGGGCATCCGGACACTGCTTTGGACCTTCATCAAGTCCTTCCAGGTATTCCTTCACTTATCTCTAAGAAAGACCTAAGTCCTTTTGATCTCCCTTGGTGGCCTCTCGGGGAGAGCTTTCACCCCAGTGCCTGAGCTCAAAGGTGCCCAGGGACAGGTGGCACAAACGAGTCAAGTAAATGGAGCTTGCAGGGAGTGACTGCCTGGGTATGGGTTTCATCTGTAAAGCATGAGTAATTGCTTGAGACCCTCCTGAACAGCCTTAATAGTTCAGTTCAACTCAATTACTGCCTGTCTGTAACCTTTCGATGTCATCTTTTTTTTTATCCCCTTATTTGAACTATATTTCGTATGTGTAACTCCAAGTGAAATACATCGCTGTGGGGGGAAGGCCTGTGTCTCAATTAAGTTTCCTTTAAGCCTTGTTTTGAGGATTTCCAGTGAGTATTAGAGGTGTGTGGCCTCCATACTTTCATCCAGGAAGAATTCACCTTTTTAGCCTTACTCTTTTGAGCTGGTAACAATGCCAAGTTATTAAATTGCTGCTGCTTTTTTTCCCTGGAGACAGGTTGCATTTCAGTGGTAGGTAAAGTTTCAGAGTAGATAGGAGGAAGTGAAGAATATCAGACTGGATAAGAATCATCACCTTTGGAGGAAAACAAACACCACAGTTATTTGCTGGAAAAAACCTGGCCACATATAGTAAAATGATAGTTAGAGATGAAGCATGGCATACTCCTACATTCTAAAAGTACTTGACCTGGATTTACTGGACCAGCATAACCTGGATGTTAGCTGGGGCTTATCCAAAGGAAGCAGCAGGGAAACACAGCACAGGAATACAAATAGTGGTCTAAACATGAGCAAATATGCAGAACACACCACTGGGCAAAAGCATGAAAGAGTAACTTGAGCAACACACAAGTCTCGAAACAGCAACTATATAGCCCTCAGCCTGAGGCTGTAAATGGTCAATAGCTGTGGTATTGACTCAAATGGAAAAGGAACTGACCCATACTTTAAAACTTAAACCTCACCAGTGACAGCACAAGCTGGGACCAAAGCCTGCAGTGCTGCAGCTCATTGCATTGCAACTTCTATCTCTTCTCAGCAGAGGTAGCACACGTGCACACCAGGCATCAGCATGGACTTATTCCAGTGCAGCTCTCAGTGGTCCCGGTAGCCAGACCACCAGGCTGATGCAAGGGACTCATTTTGCACACTCCTTGACTGCCAGAGGACCTAACCCTGCACAGCAGGTTTCTGACACATCCATGCCACAGTGACTTTTTCCATTGCTTGCAGAGTTACCAACGCCCAGGTTGTTATTTGAGCAGTGCCACTGGGAACCATTGTTTGCCTGCGTAGGAATGAGATTCCCTTGGCACAGCTCAGCCAGCCCTGATGCAGGGGACAGAGTCACACTTTCCAGTTCCTGCTTCTCCTCCCCTTGCCCCTGTGCCCCTCCAGCCTCTTTAGCAATAGCTTGCCCTGAGGTGAACTTGTCATGGCTGGAGAGGAAGAGATGGATGGGAAAGGGAGCACCTGGTACTTCCCCCCAGTGACCTTCAGACCTCTTCAACTGGAGAGTCACTTCAAGCAGGGTTGTAGGGTGGTGGGAGAAAGTATGAAGGGAGGGATCTTCCACAGCAGGGGAGGGGGAAAAAACAGGCAGCGCTGCAAGCAAGTGCCTTTTCCCTTGAAAGCCTTTAGCCATTTATAACATGGAATTCTCTGCTCCAAGCTCCTCCTCTAGCAACTACCGGGAGGCTCCTTTGGTAGCTAAGAATAGCCACTGTGCCGCTCTCAATTCAGCCATCCCAATTTCAGAATGTGGGATCCCAGCAGACTTTGGCACAGGCCCTTCAGTGTCCCCACATGCTTCCAGGAAGCACCTCTGCTCACACAGGGCAGCCTAATAAGCAAGGAAGCCATGGAGTTAGATCCCGTGGTAACTTCCACATGCCCTGGGCATGGCATGAAGTGCTGACGTGCAAGCTGGGGCACTGGTGAGAGCGGTGGGAAAATGCTCAGCGGGGTTTCCGTCTGCAGAGACAGCAACAGGGTCAGCCTGGGGAGTGGGAGGAGTAGGAAGTGAGAGGGTGCTGAGGGCACGGCAGGACCGTGGGAATCACAAGGAGAAAGTGGTGACGCCAAGGAAGGACAGAGCCAGAGGAGGACAGAGACAAATGTAGAATTTTGGAGGTGGAGAGCTGAAGGAGCCATGCGGAACAAGGGGCAGGGATAAGCAGGAAGGTGCATTAGTGGAGAGGAATGGACTGAGCAGAAGAAGATGAAAAGGAAGTGAAGGGGCAGACAGAGAGAACAGAAGACATCCATTTTCCCATCCATTTGGATGGGAAAAACAGAAGTACTTTCAGAAAACAGAAGTATTGTTAAGGTTATACACCTCAGGTCTTATCTGGACACTATCCCAGGAGCTCTTAGATATTGTCTGTATCAGGTCACAACTAAATCACACAAAATGTTTGGAGCCCAGTTCTGAGCTGGTGGTCTCTTCAATGACACTGTTGAGTAAACATACTGATTTGTCTGGCCCCCTAAAAACCCAGAGGATTCTGTGCTAAGACTCAAGGTGATGATTACAGACATCATCTAAAGGATTTGATAATTTTTTGCCATTTTACTATTCAGATCTCTTTGAGATGATTTTTGCAGATCTTAGTCAAATCTCCATGGTGGCCAGTGAAAATATTCCCTCGTTTTTTCCTGCGGGATTTAGTTGTGTTGAATTTAGGATTACAGAAGGGTTTGGGTCAGAAGGGACCTTAAAGATCACCCAGTTCCAACCACTCTGCCATGGGCAGGGACAACTTCCACTAGACTAGGTTGTTCAGAGCTCCATCCAACCTGGCCTTAAACACTCCCAGGGTTGGGGCAGCCACAGCTTCTCTGAGCAATCGGTTCATGTCTCACCCACCCATACAGCAAACAATTTCTTCCTAATATTTAATCTAAACCTGCTCTCTTTCAGTCTAAAACCATCACCCCTTCTCCTATCACTTGAAAAAAAAAATCCATCTATGTCTTTATTGTGGGCCCCCTTTAGGTATTGGAAAGTACTCTAGAGTCTCTCTGGAGCCTTCTCTTCTCCAGGCTGAACAACCCCAGCTCTATCAGCCTGTCTCCATAGCAGAGGTGCTGCAGCCCTCTGATAATGTTGTAGGCTCGTTATGTTCTGATAAATTGGGTGTTCAAAATCTAGATCGGGGACATTTTCAGAGTGAACGTGTCCACCCATTTCCTCTGAATCAAGTTCTGAAAGCCTCTGCTCTGAGCGCTAGATATTTCAAAAGATTCCTGCTCAAAAAGCCTGAGCCTGGTGAAGTCCCGAGCCCTTGATTCCTGATGGTGGTGGAGGAATCCGGGAGCACTCGGCACTTGGCTGATTGCACTGACCCCTTCCTAGGGAGGCAGCTCTGCGTATCAGGGCTCTGCATGTCCTCTTCAGCAGCCCATCACTGACACTCGGTGCATGGCAGACACCATCAGGGACACCTAACACTCAACAGGGAAGGTGCTCATGCTGCCTTAGGTACTTAGGGTGGTAGCAGCCATTGTAGCAGGAGCCCTGAATTAAGATTCCAGCAGCTTTTATTTCACCATACTGGATGCAGGGAAATACCACATTGCCATTAGTGCCAGACTAATGCTGCCTGCGAGAGCTTTCTCCTCCTGGTAAGCAGGTGTCGACACCGGTTTTCCCTCGCTTTCCTGGCTCGGTCAAGGGCGGGAGTGACAGGAAGGCAGCGGAGCTCCATCCATCCCCCATGGCACGGAGCCGAGCCTGCTGGGCTGGGCGGGCCACCAAGCGTGGGCCTGTAGAGGCATCTAGTGGCCACCTGCCCGCACTACCGAGCCGCGCTGGGGCCAGCCGCGCCCCGCGTCCCGAAGCCAGCAGCAGCACGACCCAGGCAGAGACACAGTGCTCTCTCTTTTTTTTTTTTCCTTTCGTTTCCAGGCTCTCCCCTATGTGGCTCTTTTAATAGTGATGTTGTTCTTCATCTACGCTGTGATTGGGATGCAGGTAAGTGATGCTTAAAGAGCCCGGGTGTGTCTGTCTTCTCCTGCTAGAGCATGGGAACAGGCTTGCAGGGTAACTAGATCGGTGTGTGGGTGTGGGGGCTTACAGCAATGTTTTCACCCAGTAAGGTAAGATGGAAGCTAACCTTGGCTGGAGAGCATCATCTGACTCGGTACTTCCAACAGCAGCACAACATAGTCCAGGAAAAAAAAAAAAAAAAAAAAAAAACAAGCAAATAAAAAAATTGACCCATTTAAGGGCAGAACACAATATGCAAACAGCCTGCCCTCCACATTCTCGAAGGAATATCCACAAAGAAGATTTACTGCCTTGCTTGTTGGTCCAAAGCAGTTTTTTAAGTGGGCTTATGGCCATGCTGCACTGAACAAACCAAAATGTTCTCTTGCATCTCTTTCACACTGGCATAACTTCCACTGAGTTGTAAAGAGCAGCTTTTGAGCTACACCCATGAAGCTAAATATGGGATCAGACCCAATGTTCCAACACTCAGAGTTTCTCCAGGAAGCTGCATCAACACAACATCTTACTCAGTTTGCAAAATGCACTTGGAATCATGTTGAGCATTCACCTGTGCAAGGAACTGATGTTGCACAGAGACCCTTGAAGACAGCACGGGGTATAGGCACAGTCTGTGACAGTCCCACCCTCATTTGCTGCACTGCTTTTCAAGCTAAGCTTTACTTTCCACTTGGATGTTAATCAAAGTTCTCAGACAAGTCAGCCATCTGGGATCAGAGGCCACAGTATGGAAAGGCATGGCATAATTGCTTCCAGAGGTCTTCAAACATGACAGGCTTCTTGGTTTCATGATGACAACAGAATTTGTAATGAAATTCACCTGACCTCTGTGACCTTGTTTTAATTTGTTTCCTGTTAATATAATCGCATGTTTTCACAAACTCCATCTACTCTGCCCCACTGTGAAAAATAAAATTAATGTTTTCTTGAATTATCACAGGTTATCTCAATAGCCCCAGTAATCACAGCTGTCATTTACTCTACTAAGCTCATACTGTAAACTTGCCAGTTTTGCCTTTAATACCTAAGATGGCCAAGATCTTACAGAATTTCCTGTGCTATACAGAAAATCACTTCAGAGTATTAAGCTGGTATTACATCGCTGTACAAAGCATTATAAGTGACTTCCAAGCACCCACACAGATGGGGTCTACAGTGGTCAGGGCACAACCAGGGCCAGATGCTTTATTCTGTAATTCTACTCCTTTTTATTTCAGCTAGTTCTAAGTTACCTATTTAACCCTTGGCTTACATTCAAGCCTCTGTTTAAATCATCTCAGCAGTCTGAAGATCATACATCTGTCTTTCACATTGATCTAGATTACTAGGTTGCTTCATGCCCTCATGCCTTCCAATAAGAAAACCAACTTTTTTTTTTATTTTCCCTGTTTGCCCAGAGCCCACAGACCTGTGATTATGACTTCTTGTCCAAATGGCATCTCAGACATTTTGTGTGCAGCCCTCTTGAACGTGCTGATACACAGAGCTCTCTCACACACAGGGACACATAGGAAGGAAAATCACCCCTCACTCTATTAAGCCACGAAAGACTGTATGTACCAGAACTGATAAAAATATCCGAATTTCCCATATAAAGGAGACCTACTACTTTATGTCAGCTCCTGCCACAACCTGGAGCGTAACAACATTCAAGCCTCACTGCCTAATGTGCTCAAGTGGAAACAATCCAAGTTGATGCTGATGGATGAAGCTGCTCATAGGATGGCCCAGGAGGCACAGATTGGAGAGGCTGTAAGGGAGGAACCTCCACTGACAGCTCCTCCCAGGTAGCTAATGCAAAACACCCACAGCAGCTGCTGCCTCCTGCGTGAGGGAAGCTGTAGGGTCCAAAGGACGACCATGGGAAGCTCCCTTAGCTACATTTGCTTGAAATGATAAATATGTGCAACTGGGGCAGTCAGAGCTGCCTGTGGCGTGGGGCTGGCCCGGCAGGGGAAGGGCCACGCATCCATGAGGAACCCCTGTGGAAAACTGCCATGTGTTGACCCTCCCTCCCGTATGGCAGGGCCGTGCCACCATTGTCCCTGCGCCCCTCTCCGTGCCGTTGTTTCTCTCGGCGTGCTAATTATCAGTGACATTTCCTTGAAAAGAAGCTCGGTGTTCTCTCAGAGCTGCTCTGTTCCTGCTGCTTGTTTTGGCTACAGAGAGATTACAGCTCTCAGCCCCCGAGATCTCTGCCACGTTGTTATCAATGGGGAATAAATAGTCCTGACTGAGCTGTGTAGAGACCTTTCTGCCACACAAGATTTGTTTAAACTCTCAGTCCCTCGGCCTGAAAGTACCACAGCTATCCAAGATTTTTTTAAAGAAGCCTGAAACCCTGCTGCACTGGGAACTTCACACCTAAAGACAGGCAACTAAAAAGGTTTGCTGATGGTTGCAGGCTTCATGCCAGGGCTGGATGAACTAGTTTTTGTGGCATGGGAGGAAGCCCTAGGACATCCTTGTCTGGGCAGATCTGGTCATCATCTTCATGCTGCTGAAATCTGGGAGGACCCCTGAAACACCTGCTGGTGACAAGCATGACTATAGAAGGGCAGGCATTTGGACAATTCCAGATCCAAGGCAATGTATTTACATTGTTTTGTGAAGATCCAAGGCCCCCCACGGAGATGGAAGCTCAAGGCTTTGCAGCTGCTGGTCTTTTGCTATCATTTCATCCTGACAAAGATAGATAAGCAATGAAGGAAGGAGCCTTTTCTTCTCTGTTACTGATTTCTTTCAGCTGGGCTCCCTTCCCAATTGAGTGCCAATTAAATCAAGGCCCCACGTCATGTGTTCAGTGAATGAATAAGGAAGGACACCTTGTTTTGACACGAGATGCTTTTTATTGCAGAATTAGTGCTTTTCTGGTTATAAAGCAGAAGCCAGGGAAGCAACAACAAATATGAAAGATGCACAGAATTTATTTTTTTTTTACTAGAAGAGCAGATTGCATTAAATATCAGAGTCAGGGCCAGGCCAAGAGCTACGAGTGACAAGAGGTTTGGGGATTTTACAGGGCTAATCTGAAAAGACCTCTGCTTTCTGCCAGGTGTTTGGTAAAATTGCGCTGAACGATACCACAGAAATCAACCGCAACAATAACTTCCAGACCTTCCCCCAGGCAGTGCTGCTGCTTTTCAGGTGGGTGTACGACAGCTCTGCATTGTGTCAGCCTGGGAGCACGATTCCTCTGCTCTCGGGCACAGCTTATCTCCTCCTACCGTGTCATGCTCACGAGGTGAGTAGTAACATGTTGTCCTTCAGTGGGGGAGCCCGGGAATTATGTCAGATGGAAGGACCAGTCCATTAAGTCTCTTGTAGCCCAGCAGCTCACCCTGGTAACGCTCAGTGCTGGGGAGGGACACGAGTCTTCCTACACAGAAGGAAGGCAGCCAGTTTTCAGTGCTCTCCGAAATTGATATGCATCAAAACCTTCTTTGGTTCAAATCTGGCCAGTGTGACTTCTAGCAGGGAAAGGGACATGATGAACTTGTGCTTAGGCATGGCCAAGCCCAGCTTAGCACATCATCCTACTCCAGCTGGGGCCAGGGAGGGGTGCTGAAGGGGTGGGAAGTTGGCACAAATTCGACACTGTCATAATTTTGAAGGACTTCTTTTGATGCAATCCGCAGCCATGTCACACACATCTCCATGATTCTGCTTGGAATGTGAGAGGCCCGTACCCACAGCAGCCAAATCCAGTCAGAAATGATATGCTGATGATGGCAACAAAACCAAACAGAGGAGCAGGATATGCCAGGGGATGTCAAAGCCATCGGCCTAACTTGCTCTTAATTGACCACAGTGGCAAAATTCTCATTAATGTTCATGGGATCAGGAACAGGTTGCTAATGTACCAGTCCCTGTCGCATCCACGGTCACTGCTGTCTCCCCCTGCCCTTTGCCTTGCCCAGGTGTGCCACAGGTGAGGCCTGGCAGGAAATCATGCTGGCATGTCTCCCGGACAAGAAGTGCGACCCGGAGTCGGAGCCAGCCAACTCCACGGAAGCCGATCACTCGTGCGGCAGCAGCTTCGCCGTCTTCTATTTCATCAGCTTCTACATGCTCTGTGCCTTCCTGGTGAGTCCCCCCAAGCCAGACCTTCCCTCTGCCAGACTCAGCCTCTGCTTCCCCAGACGTCAGCAATGCACAGGACAAGAATGATCTCAAAGAGGGGAAATCTCCCCATGGGTCTTTCCCAGCATCATCCTTTCAGTGACAACACCCGTTCCCTGCCTCCCTCCAGCTCTGGGGGATGCTCTGCTTCCAATCCCTGTCTTTTGTGCACAGGGATTGCTCTTTGCTCTTCCCCGCTCTCCCTAAATGAGAAAACCAAATTAGTCTGTTGTGGGCTGTGCTGAGGCTAGCAACGCCTCAGCCACACTTCCCACCTTCCCTCCTACCTTCCTTCTGGCTGCTGAGCAGTTTTTCCTCCCCTGCCAGCAGCAATGACTGTGAGAATACACATATCCCACTTGCATCTGCTCTGTGTTGGCAGTGTGGCACTGCTCAGAGAGACAGCACACGCTCTGCAGCTGGCAGCAGTGCCCAAAACTCTCCCAGTGAACAGTAGCAACATTTTTAAAGTTTTGGTCTTGGGCCAGAAGAAAGGACTTTTATCTCAGCCCCACTGCCTATTGAAGATAAATCCCACCTCATTCTGCCAGGCAAAGACATGGGTAAATAAAAAGCCACGACAGCAGATCTAAGAATTTAGCAAATTTGTGCCTCATCCATTTAGTAGGGAAGAGAAAAATGTAACCAGCTGAGAATATTCCACCTCTGGGCTCTTCCCATTTAAACCAGGGGGCTGGCATGGGGGAATAAAGAAGCTAACCCCAATGGCTCCCTAGTTTTGTGAGTCCAAATCCAGACCTTAAATGGAGAACGTGGTAAAATTTACTGTTCCTTGCCTTACCCATCACATCATCTCTGTCCTTGTTTGCAGATCATCAATCTTTTTGTAGCTGTTATAATGGATAACTTCGATTACCTGACACGGGACTGGTCCATTTTAGGACCACACCACCTGGATGAGTTTAAAAGGATCTGGGCAGAGTATGACCCTGAAGCTAAGTAAGTAACCCAGCCTGGATATCAGAGCTCCTCAGGAGAACAGGCCCATTATTTTCTGTTCTCTAGACTCAGTGCAGTAAGTGCCATGTTCCTCCTGCAGGAACTTTTTTTTTTTTTTTTTTTGTACAAAACTCCTAAAATAGATATCACCACTAGGTACTGCTGGTGAATCCATAAACCCAAAGTGCAAAGATACTCACAGAAATCTCAGCATTTGGGCTGCACTGATCCCTGTCTGGCCATTGCTTTACTTTCTGTTGGGGAGATATAAACTTAGTGAGGGGCAGCAGGAGACTGAGAAAAAGAGGTTAGGGGGTTGGATTATCGTTGTAGTTGTTTGTGATATTGTGACTCTTCTACTTGACTTTGTACTCACAGCAGAGCTGCTCTGCTCAAATCTCTGGTTTTTCATATGTCATATATGCGCACCACAACCTGTATGCTCACATGGCTGCATTACATTGTCTGCAGGGCTATTGACAAGAGCAGACTTGCAGGGATTTAAAGTTACACTACAACAACTCACATGAGGGCTTAACTGACATTCAGTATTACATGCTCTGATTGACACATGCTTAGGCTCAAAGTGCATTTAGATCCCCGTGGCATTACTGTACTGTTGACAATTGTAATTGCAAAGCCCCTTCATAATGCAAAGGCCATGGAAAGAGATTTGGGTGTAAACTAAAAGCAGATCTCTGTAGGAAATATAGTGTCAAGATTAGTCTGGGCTTAGGTTCTGCCATATGTGTCACATTATGAAAGTGATATGTGAATTTAAACACTTCTTCCCATTCGGGGTGACTTCCTGGGCTGGGGACTTTTAATACGGATGGGGAATAAGCACAGACTTGTAATAAATACACCATTTGTTAACAAAACAGATGCCACTATTTGTGCTTCTTTGAAGGCAAGACTGCAGTGGCTGAAGCCATATAATAGATAGCCACTCAGTTCAGATGGCGTCCTGTTCCTCCCTGTTTAAAAATGGGAAGCTCTTTTATTCCTCTTCCCCATCCATGTCCCATGCCCCTCCTCTGGCTCTGGTAACTTTCCTCCCTCTGTGAGAGAATTCTTCCTTTGAGATGCCATTTACCAAATTTAAGAAAAACCCAACTCCTGCTGTGAAGGAAGTTCAGTACTTTGGTTTGTGCTCACTCTAGCCCAAAGCATAAACATTAAAGTAGTAAAAGGCAGTGGCTTGGGGCTATTTATGTGGGAGGTAAACCACAAGGAAATAGACCCTTTACACTTCTCTGCCTGCTATAGGCCTCAGCCCAACAAGTAAATAAGCAAGTATTTATTTTGAGCAGGTCGGTGAATGGGAAGAGTACCCCAAATTATCTGTTCATGCACTAAGAGACTGCAGTGTTGAAAAGGCTGAGGTCAATTCTTGCAAGTATTGACTCAAATATGACTGAGAGCTGGGATTTCTGCACTAGTAGAAGTTATATGAGTGCCAGGCAAACCCTGCAGAAGGCACCAAATGCAAGAGGCCTGAAATAATACTTTAAGCTATGCCTGGGCTACAGGGAGCAGCAGCACGAGGCTGGAGAGACCTTAGTGACACTTTTAGCTGTGGCTGCCCTCCGCAGACAGGTCAGACCTGGTCAGGCTGCAGCCCTCACTGTGCTTTCTTCTTTAGGGGACGGATCAAGCACTTGGATGTGGTGACCCTGCTCCGGCGGATCCAGCCCCCGCTGGGCTTCGGGAAGCTCTGCCCTCACCGGGTGGCTTGCAAAGTAAGGCACACTGCTCTCGGGGAGGCTGGGCTCACAGCAGCTAAACCAGAGAATCAGCCAGAGAATACAGAATGGGTTGGCCTGAAAGGCACCTTGAAGACCATCTAATTCCACCCTCTGTGCTTGGGCAGGGCTGCCTTCCACCAGACCAGTTGTTTTAAACTAAACAGCCTTCCATGGCATTTCCTAGCTGACCCTGCCTCACTCACTGGGCACATCCCAGCTCGCTGCCCACCAGGCAGAGCCAGCAACAGCTTGTCTGAACAACCCCTGGGCTGCCCCGTGCCTCTCACCAGCTCCTCTGGGCTCCAACCACCCAGTCGAGGGCTGGAGGGTCACCAGCAGGTGGGTTGTGCACCACTCAGGGCCACCAGCCTTTTGTCTGGTTAGGAGAGCACATCTTTGCTAAATACAGCTCTCAAGTACCAAGAACACCCCTCTGCTTGTACTGTCCAACACCCATCTCAAGACAGATTAGGAGAGATAGAAACAACAGGGCGTTCTCATTGTGTAACTAATCCACAGGCCATGGATATTCACATAAGAGGCATGGCAGGTCTGGAGGGCCTCAGGAGGACATAAGGAGGAGCATGCTTCAGTCCACGTGTGGCAGTGTGATTGTTGTCTTTCTCCTCTTCATCCCACAGCGCCTTGTGTCCATGAATATGCCACTGAACAGCGATGGGACCGTCATGTTCAATGCCACTCTCTTTGCATTGGTCAGAACAGCACTGAGGATCAAGACAGAAGGTGAGAAGCTTGCTGACTGCAAGGATACAAAGGTGTTCATGCCAAGGTGTAATAAACCGACAGGGACAACTTGTTGAAAATGATCCAAATTACTCATATGCAGCACGTGGGACAAAAAGTATGTAAAGAGGTTTGGAGGAATAATATCTTCTAGGGAAAGCACAGTGTTTCCCACTTCCCCCAGGAAGCCGGTGCTTCCTGTAGTATCATCTCAAATTACTGATCACATTCTTTACTGTGGTCTGAAAGTTTGAAGTTTTAGATCAATGTCTGCTCACATAGCAACTGGGAGAAGGATGAAGGGCAAAGAAGCCTCCTCTTTGTACCCTGTCTGCAGAACTGAGCCATTTCTTGGCTGCTGTTGCCACTGATCTTCCAATCCAAGAGAGAAAAAAGAGCTTGGACTCGAGGGTCTCATCTCACACAAACTCCTCCTGTGCTTCTATTAGCATGAGTTAGCATTACATTATAGTAACAGTGGTGTTGTAAAGAGATATGAGAAGTAAAGGGACTATTAATAGCTTTGCATAGACAGCAGGTATATTTGAGGAAAGCAGACAAGATTTGGGGCTCAGCTTGTCCTCTTTGTTGCTCTCTGTCACCTGCTGTAATGAAAGATATTGGTCCTGAGTCAAAATCTGGCTTCATGTGTTAGTGAGATGCATTAAAAGGGAGTGTAGGTCTGTAATTCACAGCTAAACACTTCTGCCTCAGGAGTGGCTGCATTACATTTCAGGCATGGGGAAGCAGTGACCAGCAGAACTTTACCTTACAGTGCCAGCTGCACACAGCTGAGCCAAAAAACAGTGGCAAAACGAAAAATGACATTAAGGCCTTGAAAGTTGTGCTAAACAGAATTTGACTGTATGCAAGAGACTCTCCTGAGGAAAAAGCCACCCACAATCCCTGTAAGACATCTTGTGTCTTATGAAACAGAGACCCAAAAAGGATTCAATTCTCTTTTCTGTCTGAGAGAGCCTCAAACTGTTGGAGTCATTGCCAGTGAACTCCTGGGAAACCATCTAAAGCCTCAAAAGCTTGCTTGCTCTCTTTCTTGCCTTAGCAGGATCTTTTAAGTGGTCAGGGCAGGAGTTTGGAATTAGCCCTGCTGAGTCAGATTTCTGCCTTTGATGCTGTCCATGAGCTGCATCCTCAGCAAGTTATTCCATGTCCCTATCTTCACTGCATCCTTTTACAAGAACTACTGCCATGCAGAGCCCTGTGCAGCACCCTCAGGAGCCTTAGTGCTGGGGAGAAATAAGAAAAACTGCAGGAAAAACACCTTTAGAAGGACAAAATATTGGTTTCAGACACCTAGAGAGAGAGAAGAGAGTGGTTTGAATGTACATAAATCAAGAAATAAAACTGAAGGTAACTCATTTGAGAGGAACTGGGTATCTAGAAGGAAAGTCACCTCCCTACCCAAAGATGACTATGCATATTTAGGAAGAAGACCTCTTGCTGTGAGGGAGCTTTAGGAAAGGTCTGAGCATCTCTTGGCCCTAAACTTTCCACTACTGAAAGCACTCTGATATTTACCTCCTGAGATTTCCATGCCAGACATTAAATTGCTCCTCTGCAGGGTCTGCTTAATTCCTGTCTCTGATGATTTTCACCCTGCAGGTAACCTGGAGCAAGCCAACGAAGAGCTGAGAGCAATAATTAAGAAAATCTGGAAGCGCACCAGTATGAAGCTGCTGGACCAGGTGGTGCCTCCTGCAGGTGGTGAGTGCAGGATCTTGTCCCTGTCTCTGAATATCTCTGGTTTTTTCCCCCACCTGTCCTGTCCTGCTGCACCTCGCGATCATCAGGTGGAATAGGGGGGACAGGCTTTCTTCTCAAAGCTATCAGTATTTCATCAGGCTGAGGCCTGCTCTATAGTAACATGAATATGCTGTTCTTACTGCTGAGAAATCGGGGAAAGAAAAAATCATGCATAAACAGGAACTGGTGCATAGGCATCCAGTGAGGCATTCACTGACTTTCCAGGTGGCCCCATGGGCACAAAACAGCACTTGTCTGTCAGCCAACAGAAGCAGCCAGGTCCTGAGCCTTGCTCAGCCTGCTCTGAAGACAGTGGACCATGCCTTCTAAAATTTCCAGTGGGTTTGCAGAAAGGAGGAGCGCTACCTGGAGAAAAACGTAGTGCACATTTTGGCTGACCGACAGTTTTTATTGTGTGGGAGCATAGCTGTGACTGCATTTCAGGGGAGAGGTGATCTTCTCTGTTCACTCACACCCATGTTAGGCACAAAGGGACAGAATTCCAGTGCAGAGAAGCGTCAGAGCAGGCCTGGGATGGATGATCAGTCAGAGGCTGTTGGCGAGCCAGCCTGTGAATAAGTCTTACCCCAGGCTGTCACAAGACAGCAGCATGTGTTGACCCAGACTGGGAGGCTGCTGCTATAACAAGATCCTTTGTGGTTGACCAACACCAGAGACTGCTCCTGCTGCAGGAGTTCTGTGCCAGCAGAGCCAGTCTGCCCCAATGCCACCTGCGCCTCTCCCGCTGACTGTTCACAGCAAGCTCTGGCTGCAGAGCGACCCCTTCCTTCAGCCCTGCATCCTGATGCCACAAAAGGCAGAGATGAACGGCAGTGCCCAGTGTTCCTGCAAGGCTTACATGAGCAAATACACCGATAAATCAGCTGCTTATTGAATTTATTTGCTCACCCCCCTCCCTTTGCAGATGACGAGGTGACCGTGGGGAAGTTCTACGCCACCTTCCTGATCCAGGAGTATTTCCGGAAGTTCAAGAAGCGTAAAGAGCAGGGGCTGGTGGGGAAGCCCTCGCAGCGCAACGCGCTGTCCTTACAGGTGACAAGCGGGCCCCGAGTGGACAGGGGTGGTACAGTAGAGACAGGTGGCCCCACTTCCCTCTTCAGCCATTCTGGGGGTTGCAGTGGGCTGTCCCTGCTGGAAAGGAGTTCGTAGACCACTTGAATTGTCACACCAATCCTTTTGGATGAATACCTGTTTATCGTGGGCTCACAATCCCTTAGCTCTGGAAATGGAAGGCACAGGTGAGGCATAATCACAATTTATCAGTCTGCCAGTAATATTTGAAATTTGGGATCCTTTGAACTGGTATGAAGTGTCCTGCAGACATTTGCTTACGCCCACATACATTTGACCCATTCCGAGTGCATGTTGCCAGGAGACAAAATCACTTAAAATGCAAAAAGCATACCTGGATGCCAAGGCCATCCAATGGACAGGGCATCAGACAGTAAGGACTGGGATTTGTTCCCCCCTGTGATACATGCTCACTCAGCAGGCTGTGTGACAGAAAGAGAAAACCCTGTTGACTGTACAAGCAGTACTATTTATGTCCCTCGAGGATACTTTGAGAAAAACGGGTGACTCTGGACTTTCTGCAAGCTGAAAAGTGCTGTGATGTGGGCACAAACACAGAATGAGGCCTCGGTACACCCACAGCTTACCACCCTGGATGGACTCTTTGGAGCACACTCCAGTCAGTGAGGGGTTTGAGGACTTTGCAGGTCCAATGCCAGAAGCTTAGTTATTAAATCCATATTTAAGCTGCTGATTAAAAAGAAGAGATTTTCTGAGGCACCAGAGTACATGGTTCAGCTGGAACTGTGGCTGCTCTAGAGCTTCTGGTTGTGGATCTGAGAACCCAGAGTTGAAAGCATGCAGACCTGCTCAGTCAAGCCTGTGGATTTATGTCTGTGTCCTGCTGTGATGAAGCCAAGGACTAGCAACAAACATTCCTTGGTTTGTATTGCCAAGAGTTTCTCTCTCCCTGAGGTGGAGATGAAAGAACAGGGTTTGTTGTTGTTTCTCTAGGAGCTGGGGGTGCTGTGTTAACTGAAGGGGCTCCACAGTGTTTAGGAAGAAATGGCAATGCTGTTGTCTCTCCCGTGCCCACTCGGAGATATGAAGCTCTATAGTTTGCTGTTTTGCAGGCTGGTCTGCGCACACTCCACGACATTGGGCCCGAGATCCGACGAGCAATTTCTGGAGACCTGACAGCTGAAGAAGAGCTGGACAAGGCCATGAAAGAAGCTGTTTCTGCTGCCTCTGAAGATGATATCTTCCGGGTAGGTTCTGAACAAGTTTGCGAGCTGAGGCTGAGCTCAGAGTGCTACATTCTCTTTTGTTCATTCTGCTTTCCAGCTGGGCCCTCTTTGTTTGGTAGATCTTACTAGAAAACAGTGTGGACCTAGGTCCTAAGTTTATCCCAATTCCTTCTCTCTTTCTCTCAAGAGAAACTCCTCACTGGAAGATTCCCCTCATGAAACCTAAATTAAAGAACAGATCAGTGCAGCCATCTTGCAATCTGCAGAGCAGCAGCCAGGCACACTTCACTGTTTTGTTCACTCCTTTCAGTGGCACTGGTAGCATCCTTCCAAAAAGTACACAAGGACCCAGTAGAGCTCCTATGGAAGGAGAAAATTTTCTGAGCAACTTAGCTAAAACATCTCTCTCTTATTTCATTCCTGTTTCTTATAATTATTTTCTTTGGTAAATTGTTTTCTTTCTTTTCCTGTCCTTTGGCATTTTCCTCCTTTCTTTACAGAAAGATGCTGTCAGTCCCTTTCATTACCCAACTATACAGTACATAACTGGCTCATTTCTCTTCATTTCTTCCTCCAGGTGCTTAATAGTTTCTGGTGCTCTTCTCAAATTCCCCCTCATACCTAAACATTCCTTTGTAACTGCACTGGGAAAACCAGACAGCAGCTCCCTGGTTCTTGCATCCATACCCCATCCTGGACCCCCAGGACTGGTGGGAGGTGTACACCTGCCAGCCCTCTGAAGCCCCAGCCTGTGTGTAGCTAGTCTCTGTGACAGAGAAGTCCTCACAGTGCCTTCTGGAAGAGAGAGCACCAGTGCCATCATGCACACTTTGGTCCTCTTTTTTTTTTTTTTTTTTTTTTTTCCTGAAGAACAGTCTAAGAAGGAAAACACCGGGGCCCTTGCACATCTCACTCACAAGGAAAAAATCCTTTCTGTTTCTCTGACAGAGAGCTGGAGGCTTGTTTGGAAACCACGTGAGCTATTACCAAAGTGACGGCAGGAGTGGGTTCCCCCAGACATTCACCACCCAGAGACCTTTGCACATCAACAAGTCTGGCAACAACCACGGAGATACCGAGTCTCCATCTCACGAGAAGCTGGTGGACTCCACCTTCACTCCCAGCAGCTACTCATCTTCAGGCTCCAATGCCAACATCAACAATGCCAACAACACTGCCCTGTGTCGCTTCCCCAGCCCACCCAGCTACCCCAGCACTGTCAGCACGGTGGAAGGCCATGGGACCCCCTTGTCACCCACCATATGTGTGCAGGAGGCTCCCTGGAAACTCCCATCCAAAAGGTAAGTCTCCCAGCAGAGAGGGAGCCAAGGGAGCAGGTGTTGGAAGGTGCACGCAAACACCAGAGCACTGCTGCCAAGCCAAAGCCACTCCCAGACATTGCCCAGCCTGCAGCCTGGATTGAGCCTTCTGGTTCTCCACTTGTGCCAAAGCCCACAGACACACACCAACTGGCCACTGCAAAGCACCAGCACTCTTACTGACCAACACACTTGACTTCTTTGGGCTTTATCAGGAAGAAATCTTTGTAAGATCCAAAGGGAACCTTATTTATCCCTCCTTCACCACGGGGAGGTGTTTTATCAACTGGTAACTCAAGGAGACTGCTCTTTATTTCCTAATCGCCCAATAGGGAGCTTTGTTGAAGTCAGTGGGTTTTCATTCAGCAGGTCACATCCCTACAGAGGTCACCAAAGACATTCTGGGAGGAGGGAGGCAAGGTTTTCAGAAACAAAGCAAAGAAAATCCCCTTCTCTGGACAGTTTTCAAGCTCTCTACACACAGATGACTAACACAAAAGGAATATAATTTTTCTCAGTGGGGGATTTCTTTTAATACTTTCAGAAACAGCAGGAAAGAGATGGATTTTTTTTTTTTTAGTGCAGAGAGTGAACAGTGTGAAAAGGTGGCCAAATGCTGCCCCCAGAAAGGACAGAATAGGACAATAAGACAGAGGAACTTCAGTGGGTGCAGAATTGCCCAAGTGAAGAGTCCTGTGGTTTTTCTATTTCATGCCTTCCTGAGGGAGTTGCACAGCATGTGTTCCCTTGTGCCCTCCTCCCTGCTGGACTCATGCTGGTGTGACACTGCTAACGGGGTGTTCTTTTCTCTCCTTGCTTCCCTGGGCACGTTCCTTGAATTAGGACACATTACTACGAGACACTGGGACGGTACGTGTTCTCCATACCCCCCTAATGCTGCCTGGGTGTAAGACCCTCTATCTTCATCCTGTTCAAACTCCAAATTCCCATTATGCTGAATATGACCTCTCCTTTTTGGTGTCAGTAGGGCTGAAATAGAGATAGTGAGCACCGTGACAGCTCCAGAAAATACTCCCAACTTGGGGCAAGTAGCGGTCCATGTTCTGGCTATTTTCTAGACTGGGGTTTTTTAGAGATTCTAGCTGGGCTCACACATCTGCACATCCTCTGATCAAAGCACAGTGAAGTACACCCTGGCACGTTCATGCAAAAATTCCGCATGGTTTTGGCTAAACACAGACAGCTGAACAGGAGGAGATGCCAGGTACTGATTTTTTTCCCCTCTGCACCTTAGCAGTTTTACTTGCCTCCCATTTCAGAGGAGGGTCACTGCAGCACTGTCCTACAGTAAGAAACTGAAATAGTTTCCACTACCTCCATGTCCACACCTCAAAGATTCAAGCTACCTCCAGATTTTACTTTACTCCTCAGAAAAAGCAAAGTCCAAATGAAGCAAAATACAAGTGCTGAAATGTGAAACAGAGGGACAGAGAGGAGGCAAGCAGGGAATTAAGGGCTGGCACACCTGAGGCTTTGAACAGATCCTACTGAATTCAGTAGAAGCACTCTGCAGTCAAAAAAGGGGACGAAAGTTGGAAAAGCCAGCAAGGATGAGAACGTGACCAGGAGGCAGAGGGCAGAGCTGGTGCAGACTGAGGGATTTGGGAGGCAAAGGCCACACATCACAGAGATGAGAGGGTTACTGTGAGTGTCCAGGAGGCTTCTCTAAAATCCATAACCAAATCTTTTGCAACAAGGGAAAAAGCTTATTCCTGAGAGCCCATCTCAGATTTTACTGTGAGTTCAGTGAGGCATATCGTTGGAAATGTGGTCAGTGTGATGTGCACATTCATAGAGTGCAGGTAGTCACAGAGGACAAAATACATTTACAGTTTAAGAATCTCATCCTGTGAAAGAGGACACAAAGATTGTTGCCTTGTATTTGTGAACTCTGTAGCTCTGTTCAGTCATTGATTTTCCTGTGAAGGGTCTTCAGCATCATAATAAACTGAGACAGATGGAGCCTGTCATTCCTGTCTTTGTAACAGGTTGTCTTCTCCATCTCCATATCTTGACTTGTCTTTTTTGCTCATTAGCTCCAGTTCCAGAGACAGCCAGCTGGCAATTGTTTGCCAAGAGGAAGTGTCTCAGGATGAGACTTACGATGAAAATCTGAATGAAGACATTGAGTACTGTAGTGAACCAAGTCTGCTCTCTACTGAAATGTGAGCTTTGCAGCTTTAGTCAAGGTGTTCGGGTGGTTCTTTAATTAAGGGGGAGAGGTGGGAAGAGGTGGCATTTTCTACAAAAATTTCAATTTATGGGAGAAGGTCAGAAAATTTTAGACAAATCAAATTTGAAAAAATAATTCCAGTTCAGCCCTAGAAGTAACATTGAAAAGGTTATTTTTCACCTAGGATTTTCTTTCTCCGAATGAGATATCTGCAGGGCTGCCCCCCACATTCTCTTCTACCTCCTGATGTTCCCAGAGCTCATGTTTAGAGATCCCTGTCTCATGGTCTCTTGTTACTGCTCCTGGACCATAGTAATAGTTTGAAGCTAGCTTGCTCTTGCATCCCTTTGCTAGCATGACCTTCCTGGCTTCCTTGCTGGAAGAGGGCTTTTTCTGCCCAATATCAGCTGCTTTTCTAAATCCCTCTGCTCTCCTTCCCAGGCTTGCATACCAAGATGATGAAAACAGACAACTCACTCCACCAGAACACAACAAAGGAGAGGACAGCAGGCACTCTCCGAAGAAGGGGTTTCTGTGCTCCTCAGCTCTAGGTAAGCTCCCAGCAGGGCTGGGCTGTGTTTCCTCCACCTTGATGGAGTTCCCACATCTCCCTGAAAGAATCCCAGCCTGTGTGAGCACGAGTGTTGCTGTTTGCTGCACTCAGCTCCTGAGACCAGGAATCCCAGGGCATGCAGACAATCCTGATCAGGCACATGGCTCTGCTGGCTTCACACTCAGTCAGCAGATGAACCTGTGGTTGTTTGGACAGTCCCTGTGATCTGTTTGACCAAGCCTGCCTGTGAATTAGGGCAGTTTATTTGAGAGCTGTAGGCTCTCCAAACAATCACCAGGAAGTCACTGAATAGGTGAGCCTTGAGCCTGTGGTGTTCTGCTCTGTGTATATTCAGCAAGGAGAAATGAGAGACTGTCTCCTTTGTCTGCTGCCAGGAACACACTGAATGTCAGATTAAGTTAATATGACATACATTTGCCTTCTGCTGCAATTGTACCTGGAGATTTTCAACTGCTTCACTGTGAGATGAAACCCATGAATCACAAGGTTTTATGAAAGTATCAAGAGTCTGTGACAAAATTAACTCTTAGGTATAGCATTTTTCAGCCTTCTTCTGAGTATTGATGTGGTGGAAAGGGGCATTGAAGGGAGAAACTAAAAAGAATTGGGTGTATAAAATACATTTTTACAGAATAACAGTGACAGACTAGTAGTGTCATATTTAGAATGAGGCTACTGAGCCTTCACTGAAATCCTTCAGGATGCTTCACTGTTCTAACAACATTTACTTTATTTGAAATCTTAAAATATTAGGCAATGACAACTTCTGTATCTATCTGTAAGGCAGTCAGCCCTTGATACAATGCTTCACTAACTACATTCTAGTGAATATTTATATACTGGTGTCATACTCATTTTAGTAGTTGGTTTTTTTCTCTAGAAAGAGGAAATATTTTTAACCTGCATTGTAACATTAATTCTCTAGGTTATAACATATTTTTTCCAGCCCTGAGAGGGCTTTTTCTCAACAATCCAATATAAAGATACTTATTCTTTTCAGAATTCTATTTTTCTTTCCTTCTTTAGGAAAATGTCAACAAAATGAAGAAGACCACAAAATATTTTCGTGTGCCATGAATCTTTAATAATGAAATTATTTGCCATTTTTCAGAAGTAAAGCACTTGATCATAAACATACTTTTCGGTAGTTTTAAATTCCTCATTGGGAGTACCTTTCTCATATTTAGAGAAGTAAAATTTAATTTTATAGCAAGTAAAGAACTGTGTCTGTTTCAGCAGCTCCTTCTGAAATGTTTTTTTCTCTCTTCCCTTCCTTCCAAATTCCAAAAATGCTTCATCTGTGTCTAAGTCACCTTCCATTTACCAGTAAATTCCCCACTGATGGATTCAGTTGCACTTGACCTTGCTATAGACACGGTCTCACCAAGTGTGGTATGTCTGGCAGCTGAGGGACACAGATCACATGCAAGCAGGGTGCCAGTGTCACCTGAGCAGCACAATGTGTGTTGTGTGCAGCCAGCCCAGCACCAGAGTCTCAGCTGTCCCATCCTGCTGAGGGCTCTGCCTCAGCCACAGAGGTCTGAGAGCACTGCCACTGCTTGGGAGGGAAATCAGCTGCACGTGTTTTAAAGGAGAAAAGTGTTCAGAGTCCTACCTTGAAGCAATCCTACCTTGCAGCTTGCTTGGAAGGTGGAGTTGGTTGGTTTGTGATGTCTGAGTGCTTTCTGTAAATACATTTGCTTTGGAAAGGGCACGGTGCTGAGGGGAAGTGGACAGAGCCTAAAGCATGTGAGTCTTTGCTGTAGGTCCAGTGGGACTGCACTAAAAGAAGCTGAAACCAGATTACCTGTAGTGTGTTATGAGTGATGGACACATCGTGTGTGTTGCTGTTTCAGGTCGAAGAGCATCTTTTCACTTAGAGTGTTTGAAAAGACAGAAAAACCAGGGTGTGGACGTCTCACAGAAGACAGTCCTGCCTTTGCATCTGGTCCATCATCAGGTGAGTGTTAATAACCCTGCCACCTGCAGTGCCCCCTAGAGCATCCCAACCCACTGTTTCAAAACCATTTGGGATAGATTCTCACCCATACCAAAGGCTCAGGTTTTAGCAATCAGGATTTTTACCATTCCCAGAATGCTAGAGGAATATGTACCTTGGAGTCAGCCACAGTCATCACAGTCTGATGCTCATGAATGAATAAAATAAAATACTAGCAAAAAGATGAAAATAACTACCCAAATTGCATGCTGCAGTGCACTTACACTGGCTTTGATGGCAGTATGCACATGAATAAAGTGTGCACATTCTACTTTAATATTAATTAAAGGTAACCAGTAAGTGTAATTAACCGTTTTACAACACAAACTGATTACATGTAATCAATCAGCTTCTTAAGCCCTTTGTAACTGTGTTCGGCAGCCTAGCAAATGTATGCCTAAACATGTACCTGAATGATTAGCCAGCTGTCAGGCTCCAAAGGAGAGCTGTGTCTTCTGCTTTGATGATGCCACTTTTTGTCACCATAAAACAAACAGGTGGAGATGGCAGTGCCAGCCTCGCAGGTGTGGCATCCTGCTCTGTGCAATCCCCTCAGGCCGGGTAGAATGGCCTTGCTGCTTCTTTAGGCTGCCACAAGGGCAGAAAATGCCACACAGTAAGAATGGGAGGAGTGAGAAGTCAGAGGAGTGACAGAGGGGTGGGCTTGAGGCTCCCTGGCTTTTTTCACCTCCACTTCCAGAGAGTTATCCTTTCATTACTGAGCTCCAGAAAGCAGTGGTCTGCAGAGAGTTACAGCTGTGGCAGGGACAACCAGAAAACGTGTTGGAGCAGGGAGAGTTGGTCGGGAAACAGCTTCCCACGTTCACCACAGCACCAACAGCCCTCCTGAGACTTCCTGCCCTCCCACGGCAGGCCAGGCAGAGGGGACACAGGCCTTCCAGCCCTCCCAGCCCACACAGCTGACAGAATCACCTCCCTCCAAACCTCTTCATACTTCCCCAACCAACCATGCAGCCCAAAACCTGGAGGGATGGGGCTCTGCCCACACAAGTGTCACTCAGCCAGACTGAAGGGCTACCCTGAAAGAGGCATCTGGCTGCCAGCTGACAACACTCAGCAATGTTCATGTTTACAAAAATGTTAACCAGCAGCAGTACCTAAAATGTTAACCAACAACAGGACCTAAAATAAGACCAAAGAGTGGAAAGGCTGTCTCTGCTAAACCTAATGGATTCTGTTGCCGTGAATGCTTGAAGAGGCGTTCTCATGGAATACCTGTACATCATGAGATGTAAATGTGTTCAGCTGAAGCTCAAAGCAATCCTACAGAGCGTCCTTCAGCTTCCTCAGAACCTCACATTCTTGATAAAACATTTTGTGTAAGTTTCTGCCAGCAAGCTGGAAAATTGGTTCTGTTGTCCTGCCTGACAGATCCAGGTCTCTTCTTGAAGTCGTGGCAGTTTAAGGGACGTGCTGAGGCCATCATAGCCTGCAGGGTATGACTTATTCAGAAGTTTTAAGGGCTTTCTTCCTCATTGAAATTTGATAGGAGTCTGACATCTAATTACTGAGAAAACCTCGGTGAACTTGCAGGTGACTAAGAATTAATTCTTTTTTTCAGAATGAAAAATTCTTTTTTTCTGACACTGAAGTCATCAGCACAACATAATTATCAGTACCCAAGGATTTCAGTGGCAGATGGACTGAGCTTCACTGAACATTAGATCACTTTAAGTGAGCTGTCCAGTTTAAATTAGTCAGTTCAGTCCCACTGTGGTGAGTGGAGAGAAGGAGCATCACCAAAGGGCAAGTTTAAGTCTTGTGTAAGTCATGTCTTTGAGGCAGTGTTCTCAGGCAGGCATTGAAGAGCAGGGAGGCTTGCCAGTGCCTTTCTGCACAGTTAGCTTAGACTAAACACAGAGCTTTGCCCCAGCCTGAACACAACACAATCCACAGGCTTTTGTAGTTTCTGTGCATTTATTTCATTGTTCAGCCATGAGCTCTGTGAGATGAGCTTATGACTCTGACAGTCTTGCTTATAGAACAAGGAAGCAGTCACCATCAATAAGGCATCAGATCTGCCCTGTGCAACAAGAGGCCTCTTGAGGAATTCATTTTAAGAGGAGGCTGAATGATTCAGAGGTTGTGTATAGGATTACAGGAAGGACTGGATGGCGAAAGTATAATCATCAGATATTGATTCTCCCACCAACAGCAGATGCCTTAAAATCCAGTGGTGGATTTCAAGTTATTGCCAGCCACACACACATCTAAAATTCATATCTGGTATCTGTTCAGGTTCCTCAGTAGACACTTAAAACAGCAACTGGCAATAAAAGTCTATGCTGTGTGTCAGTGGTGGGAAAATGAGTTACTGTCTCCCCCACTGGAGAAGAGGTGGTGTTTCTGGTAGAACCGTGGGGAATGGGGCTGCATCCTCCTGGCAGTGCTGTGGGAATGGGGCTGCATCCTTCCTGGCAGAACCGTGGGGAATGGGGCTGCATCCTTCCTGGCAGTGCCATGGGAATGGGGCTGCATCCTTCCTGGCAGAACCATGGGGAATGGGGCTGCATCCCTCCTGGCAGTGCTGTAGGGAATGGAGTTGCATCCTCCAGGCAGTGCCATGGGAATGGGGCTGCATCCTTCCTGGCAGTGCTGTGGGGAATGGGGCTGCATCCCTCCTGGCAGAACCGTGGGGAATGGGGCTGCATTCTCCAGGCAGTGCCCTGGCTCCCAGGCTAAAGAACTGCGGTTCTGAAAATTTCCAATCCAGTGCTTGGCACTAGCACAGGGTGCACCATTAAAAGGCAAGCTTGCAAAATGACAAGATGAGTTTGCAGCACACATCCAAACCCTTCAAGGAGCTGGCGGCGGTGTTCATAAGCCTCGAGACTCTCCAGGCCTTTCTCAGATGGTTTCTCCATCACCTCCCTGTTCCAGCCCTGCAAGCTCTCACTCACGTTGTCCCTCCTCTGTCCGCAGGCATTAGCAGTGGCCGGCCTGAGTCCCCTGCTCCAGCGAAGCCATTCCCCCACCATGTTCTCTCGGCTGTGTGCTACGCCCCCGGCCACGCCGTGCAACCGGGGCTGGCCGCAACAGACCATCCCAACGCTGCGCCTCGACGGGGCAGAGTCCTCGGAGAAGCTCAACAGCAGCTTGCCGTCGGTGCACTGCGGCTCCCGGTACCCGGAGAGCGGCGGCAGCCCCAGGAGAGCCCGGCCGGTGTCCCTGACCGTGCCCAGCCCGACCGCAGGGAGCAGCCGGCAGTTCCACGGCAGCGCCAGCAGCCTGGTGGAAGCGGTAAGAGCGCACGGGCACCGAGGATGCTGTGGCACGGGCAGCTAGAAACACGGCCCTGCAAGAGCAGGGCGGCAGATCTACTACTGCCCGCAATGCCAGCAGTAGGAGAGCCCTTCTCCCTGCAGGGGTTTGGAAGCATGAATGGGAGAAGGAAGCACAGCAGTGAAGAGGGTTGTGTTGGAGGTGTGGCAGGGTTGATGCTGCAGGGTACTAACACGTGTCTTTGTGTTCTGGCTCCCCACCTGCTTTTGAAGGTCTTGATTTCGGAAGGACTGATGCAGTTTGCTCAAGATCCAAAGTTCATTGAGGTCACAACCCAGGAGCTCGCAGACGCCTGCGACATGACGATAGAAGAGATGGAAAATGCAGCAGACAACATTCTCAATGGTAACAGCAAGCAGAGCCCCAATGGCAACCTCTTGCCTTTTGCTAACTGCAGGGACCCAGGGCAGGACAGTGCAGGAGAGGAAGAGGAAGAGGTGCAGAACCCGGATTGTAGGATAAGTCAGGAGGAGCTCAAGGACAGCAGGATTTATATCAGCAGCCTGTAGTTGCCAGGGCTGGAAGCGATGCTGGTTTTTTATTTGTTTCAATGTTCCTAATGGGTTTGTTTCAGAAGTGCCTCACTGTTCTCGTGACCTGGAGTAACCGGAACAGCGTTCTTCATTCATTTCTGTTGGGACGAGTCGCAGAGTTGGGTGGTGTAAGAAAGCTTTTCAGGAGCGGATATAACCCCAGCACGTGTCCATGAAGGAAGAGTGAGGAGGAGGAGAAGAAGAGGAGGAGAGCCAGCTCCCTCTTTTTTTCAGTCCCTGCACAAGGAACGACAGCTGCCTCCGGAGCACGAAGGGGAACCTCAGCTTCCTGTGGATCGCCCTAGCCAAAAGGACCCTGCGCCAAACGGGTGTCTTTCAACCTTGCTTGTAAAAATCATTTTGCACATATTCTGTATGAGCCTCACCGTCTCCATAAAGCCAAGGCCCTTTGCTTCGGAAGGAGAGGAAGACTTCTGCTGTGGATTCCCACGCGGCCACGGGGAGGAGGAAGCAGGAGAAGCCCGAGGCGCGGCCCAGCCCTGCCGAGACTCCGGCAGCGGCCCTTGCCGGCCAATCAGAGCCCGGGCGGTCACTCGCCAGCCAATCCGAGCTTAGGCTGTGTCCTGCCGGCCAATCAGAGCTAGCGCGCCAACTGTGCCAGCCAATGGGAGAGCAGGCATGGCGGGGCTGAGAGGCCGCCGGGCCTGTGCAGAGTTCTTGTTTCGCAGTTTGGTATTTTCTTGAAAGCATGTTGCAGTTTTTATTTTGACTGTTTTATTATTATTATTATAATTATTGTTATTATTTTGAGGGAGAAGGGAGTGTTTACAGCGTTTTGTAATCACCTACCTTTTTTTGTTTTGGTTTATTTTCACCTTTGCAGATGTTACATTGGTTTGATCATGTTGTATTATTTAAACTGGGGTCGGGGTGGTTTCTCCATTGGAATTTGCTGGGAAGTATAATGATAGATGAGTTTTGCCAACCATTATGTACACCGAGGATTTGTAATTTTATTTACTAGCAACTGAAACCTTTTGTTGTCGTTGTTTTATAATTTAAAGATAGTAGGCAATGCACTTGATATAGTCTTGCACATTTGAGTGATTGATTTGGGTTCTTTTTAGTGCTAAGTGTACCTGTGAGTGTGGGAGCAATGGGAGCGAGCGTGCGTGCGTGCGTGTGTAAGAGCAGCTCTCCAGGTCCTGGTTTGGGCTGCTTGGTTTGGTGAGATCTGTATCTGGGGCCATTCGAATGCAAAAACAAACCACTGTCTCTGCTTTCGAAAAGGGAATCAGTAACTTTGCATTTTCTGTTCCACAAGATATGCAAAAACAATGCAATAATATTAATTTTAAAATAAAATTGTAAGTTGTGTCGGCATTAAAACTGTATAGAAAAAAAAAATTTACGGGGGTGGGGGGAAGCAAAAAAAGAGAAACAAACCAGAAGACGTTACGCTTCTATATATTCCGTGTGATGTTTTATTGCATTGATAATGTTTCTGTTGAAGAAACCGTTATACTTGAATTCAGGTCAGTTTCAGTATTTTTCAAATATTTTTTTAAAATGAATTGCAATTGTGCCAAGCAAAGATAATGAATTGAATTAAGTTTGTTTAAAAAAAAAAAGAAAAAAAAAGAATCACTTCTTGTATATTTTGCTGCATGTCAAGTGAGTCATTTCGTATTTGGAATGTGCCAAGCTTTACCTTTGAACTTTTAAGTGCTTTTTTACGTGTGGTTGGGGAAAGGGTACTACTTTATTTTGTTTTTTCCTTTTTTAATTTGTACGATGAACAAAGTGTACCTGGTGTAAGTAACTATTCTGCAATCCACTGACAGGTTGAACGTTACTGATTTTGCATATCTTGTGTTCATTTTCCTTCTTCCTCACTCCCTTTTAACGTGCACGATGACTTTATCGGTAGAGAATCTTTCTTCCCAAGACTGGGACATTTTATTCAGGCTTTGTTTTCTTTCCTTTTGCTCAGTTCCTCTAAAGGTCTCGTCCCACTCAAGGGTGGCAAGACCCCCAAAGCCCATTTGGCGGATCCATCCTACATGTTCAGCTGGCACCAGCAATTTAAGGAGCGGGGCGTAAAAAAATCTGGCTTCAAAATTATTTTATTAAATAGCTGAACCCTGATCAATTTTAGCAGGCTCCTGGGATAAGAAATGCAAGAATCAGAACAGTTGGCAAAGTAAAGTTATCTAACCCTGGTCTGGGCTAAAAGCAGAGGGAGAGGGAGAGAGTTGTGGATCTTTATTAGGAGAATTGCTGCAGGCTGGTCAAGATGCAGGTGCCAAGTGACTTTTTGGTGTTCCTATGCATGGTCTCAGTCCTCTTCCCAGACTTTAGTGGATGGTACTAAGTCACAAAACATCTGGCAGCACAGCATGTCCCAGCCACAATTCCTGACTAGTAAGTGTGAAACTCTCTCACACTGACGGTTGGCCCTAACCCTGAGAGAGGCTGAAAAAACAGGCAGGTATTGTTAGATTTTATGCAACTGTTTTTTGTCTAGACTACTGCTGGGTTTTTTTCCCTCCTCAGGATGATTCATAAACTTGCAGATCAGTTCTGAGGTGTGATCTGACTCAGAACTAAACTTTGATGGTTCTGCAGATGTCCGAGAACACCCTTCACTTCATACATCGATTACGTTATTTTTGTGACGCTCTTGATTTTCTGCTCGATTCTCTGGGGCATAAAGGAGAAATAGCAAAGGGTATTTTGGTCTGTACTTTTTGAACTGGCCAGTATCAGCTCAAGATACCTTGGAAAAAACCAAATACTAGAGAAATATGAATCCATTTGTACAAGCATCTATCATCAAAGTCATAATTCAAGGCTTCCCTGGAGAAAGTAACCAGCTGGTGAGGGTCAGTCTCATCCTTTCATCCCTGGTGCCTGTACGGAGATGGGCACACACGTGTGTCTCCCTGTGAGTTTGCTGCTGCTGATGTGCTCCAAAGGGAGTTGAAAGGGAACAATGCCCGTGCCTGGCTGTTCCTGAAAATGCCGTGTAAGGGCTCCCTAACTCATCTTCTTTCACTGCAAAGTCCATCTGACCCTCCCAAAGGAAAACAGGGGTTCTTCACTCCTGAAAAACAGCGCTTACCTAAATCAGTGACAATGCGTGTTTTGGATGCTTGACAGCCCAACTCTTAGGCTTTTTCTTGAGGGAAAGGAAAATGACAGGAAGGATAGTGCCCCAGCCATTCTTGGTGAAAGATGTTGCTCCCTCGGGGGTCAGAGCCTATGGCCAGGGAAAACCCCACTCCCCTGGAAGACCTCGTAGGTGCTGCAGAGTGGAAAATGAATAGCTAGCAGAGAATGCAAATGAATTCTGCAGTTTGAGGGGGAGCTGTTAAATTTAGTAATTGCTGGTGCCAGCTGTGCAAACTTCTCTTTCTGGGGAGGGTGGCTTTTTTTTCTTTTTTTTTCATTTCAGGTACTTCCAATGTGCACATTGTGACAGGCCTGAGCAAAGAGCTGCTGCCTCCTGCGAGTGAGGCAATGTCTGGGGGACAGTGGGAAGGAGGGGGCAGGTTTAGTTCCTGGAGTGTTTCCCTGTGTATGGGAGTGGATGGTGGGTACAATCACTGTGCTGTGGATGGAAGCTTTGACGGAACCGATGGCTGAGAAGTGGCGTGGAAGGAAAGAATGGGGAAAATGATCTGCTGTTTGCCTCTGAGCATCTCTGACTCGCGAGAGGACACTGCAGACTAAAGACGTTTCTTATAAAACAACAAACCTCCTCCCTGAATCACTCCTGCTCATTAGTCCAGACAGTACTGGGTCAGCCACATCGGGTGCATTTCTTTTTTTCTTCCCTATTTCTGTGTGGCTGACGTGATGGGAAAGCAAGTGGAACTCATGATCCAGAGCTGGAGTTTCGTTGTCCACAGACCTTTTGTGCATCATCTGCCTCTTCAGCTGGACGTGTGGACGATGATGGTGTAGATGCTGCTGCTACTGCAGGGGTTCTGCCTGTTTTCTTGCCCTGCCCACCACACCCCAGCACGGAGGGACAGCCAGAGAGGCGCCATGTACAGAACCGCATCTATTTCTGCTTTGTTTTCTGACTCACAACCCTGCCCCAGTGACTACGACGACAACAACAACAAAGAAAGGGCAAATGCATTTTTTTACATTTCTTGATAATTTCCAAAGCAATGTATCATTGCTTTCTTTAGACTGACGCCAATATAACAGTTGTATGGGTCTCAGCCAGGCTCCTGTGTCTTTTCTGCCCGAGTTTCAGATTGCTGTATGAAATGTATGCGCGTTTGCACACAGACACAACCAGACGAGGTGGCAGCACCCCGAGCCCGTGGGGTTGGTCACCTGTGTCACAGATGGAGTTGCAGGCCTTGCTTTGTACGAGTAGATGAGAAACCCCAACCCACTGGTCCAGGGAGCTGAAGTGAAGCAGCCCTAATGAGACAGAACTGAGTATCCTGAGATACATCCATGGTCCTGCTGTGACTGTCCCCACAGCAGGGGCACTGGCGGGAAGAGGAACACTGAATGGGGAATTTGGAGCACAACAATACTGAAGTAGAATCCAGTCAGGGGTTTCTGGTAGCAGTGAGATTTTATCAGTTCTCATAAAGAAAACTGTAGTGCATATAAAGAAAATATTCCAGGTCATCAGAAGCCTCAGTTCCCATCTTGCTAACATGAGGCTGGAGGGCATTAGAGGCCAAGGAGGTTGTATTGATGCAAAGGATGTGGAAAACATAATTGGGCCCTGAAAATTTTAATTACATCTTTCCCCCATTTATTTTCTTCTTCAAAGGAGTCTAAGAAATACAATTCTCAATAGCTGCACAGGGTTTCTTTTTTTTCTTCTTTTGAATGTTGTGAAACTTTTAAAGTTTTACGCTGGGTGAGCAAGCCCAGGGATCTAGAAAGTTTCCAACAGGATCTCGGTCCGTGGAGCTTTTATCTCTGTTCCTGCTTTGTTTCTGGAAAGCTGAAACCACTCTGGCCTTGCTGCTACAGCTCCCTGAGGTTGGGTGGGTGAGGGCAGAAGCACAGCAGGAGATACGTCGTGTTCTGAAGACACATTGGGCTCCAATTGCTTTCAGAAAACTCAGTAGCATGACACTGGAATGGAGAAAAAAAAACCCTCTTCTGATACAAACCTTAGTTCTAGTTAAACTCTCCATTCTTCTCCTCTCCCTTATGGGGAACTTAACACTTGAGCATAAAAAACAGGCCTTCTTTAGGGGCACAGGGCTCGACTCAGTTGCCTAAATGTGGGTGTCCACTGTCATTTGAGATACCCTACAGTATCCTCTGCCAGGTCTGCCACGGCTGGTGGGGAGAGGCACAGCTCTGGCCCACGCAGGGCTGGTGTCACAGCCCCCAGCCCCAGAGGAGGGCAGAGATCTCAGGTGGCAGGGGACAATTAGGCAACTTAATCAAGTCCCTTTCTAAAGGGCTAATTGAGAAGAGCAGCACCAATGACTGATGTAATGAGGTAATTTTCATTAGCATTACCAAGGGCTTAGGCAGGATCAGGAGCTTGTCTCCACACTCCCATGCTGTTGTTTTTCTACCCCATGTCAGGCACCTGCCTCCACTCCTGCGGCATGAAGTTGGCTCTGCCTGGTCATTTCCTTAGGCCAGAATTAGCAGCTGCATCCCAGGCCCAGGGGAGCAGGGACAGGCCCAGGCAAGAGCAGGCCTCACTCCACTCAACCACAGATTTTTCTGCCAGCATTCCAACAGCCCCTTTCCAAAGCTTTTCCCTATTTGAGACAGAACCACAAACTCAGACACCATTTGCTGGCATCATCATTCAGGTGATTAAATACCTGTGTTTTTCTGTTAGCTCTCTCCCAGTTAGGCTGAAATGCTTTCAGTATTTTAAGCATCCTAAGTCAGTCTGTTCCCATCTCAAGCACCTAGGTGGACTGGCAGCCAATACTATCCAAGCATCATCAACTTTATGATTGCTCATAGAAATTATTGTTTCAAGCTTATTTAGTCTTAACAGTTTGAATGTGGGAAGATTTTGGAGGAGGAGGAGTGACATTGTAAATATCTCTAACAAACATTGCTGCATCACACACAAAAAAAAGGGGAGATACTTAATAAAACTGCCTTAAAAATCAATTCCGAATGATGAATCTCCCTCCAAACAATTGCCGCTTGATAGAGCAAGGAATGAGTCACTTTGGGTGAATTCTGGCAAGAAGTGGTTGGAATCTAGTCCGGTTTCAGGAGCGAAAGTGTAATTTAGCAGCTGATCTCTCACTCAGTCTGAATTCACATCAGCACCAAGGACTGAGCACTGCAGGATCCAAAGGGGTTAAGGTCCGGGGGTACTGTCTGTGCATGGTTTGGGTCTGGCCCAGCAGGTACTGCGAACCGGTGTCTCCCAGTGACTTCAGGGAAGATGGGGTTCCTCAGCACCTCTTAAGTTCAGGCCCTGGAGCACCATTTCCTGCTCTGATCATCAGCTATAAATGTTGATAAATATAAGTGTTTTGCCTTCATTTGAATTGCCCAGAGCTGTAAAATGACCTCTCTCAAGTATAAATCAGTCCAGATATAAACCTCCTCTCCCACTCTTCCCTACGCTCCCTGCCCACCTTCCCAGCCCTCCTTTGCACCTCCACCCAAGCCCTTCCCTGTCTCAATTCTTTACCTCCTTCCACATTTTTATATCTAGTTTTCATGAACCCACAGAAATGCTTTTGTAAATACTGCTGTACAGTTTGTAACCGTCATGTAAGCCTGTCATCAGTGCCAGAGTCCGTCTTGCCCTCTCGCACGTTTTAAAATCAACAGAGGAAGGTTAGAGCGAGTGGCCCGCCAGTGAGCTATAGGGTCATCTCTGTGTGGGACAAATGTATATTCCTGTAAGATTGCATTTTTATCTAAGGAATGATGTTATTTTAAAATTGCTAATAAATTTCTAAACAATGTCCAGATTCGTTCAATATTGTAAATGGTATCAAAACTCCTTTGACATTGCTCCCTCCTACCAGCAGTGGCTGAAAATTAAAGACAGCTTCCTGCAGCCCCTTATTTCCCATCGGCGGCCCTGCTGCCCTTCAGGGGCTCTTGTCCCTATTTAAGGGGCTGCAGAACGGTCTGCACAGCCACAGCCTGCCCTACTAAACAGCAACTTAGGAAATCCACCCGCTGTCTGTACTGCGGTCACCACAGAAATCCTGACGTGTCACGATGTCCAACGTGTGACTCAAGTGCAACCACACACTTAACATTTTCTCTACTGGATTCCTTCTTACCAAGCACATGCAACAGAAAATGAATGCCCTCAGCTTAAATACAGTGTAATTAGGATATACATAAGCCATGAAGCTAATGGGATGATAACAAGTAACGTTCCACACATTTGCTTGTCGATTGAGCAAATTTGTTCTACCATGGTTATCAGGAAATTACACCGCAATGCCAGCTGAGCACTGTGTTTGTGTTGCAGCATTATAAATCACCGTGTGCTCAGCCCAAGTACATCAGTCTAAGATTCAGTAAAATAATGCCTAAAGAAAAAAGAACGGGTTTTTTTTCAGTTACACATGTATATATAAATATTTTTCCCTGACTTGCACGTAACTGTCAGAACTGCAGGCCCTGCTGTTACTTTTAAATTGTGGTGGCACAGAACGTTAAATCCCAGGAGATGATGAAAACCTGTGGGTGTCATCAGTGCAGGGCAGAAGGCTCACCAACAGAAACCTCATTATCTGCAGGCTCAGACTGGCCACCAGTTAGACATTTGCCACCACTAAACCATAAAAAACCACTGTGCTCACGGCTGTGGGTCAAAGCCCAGCAAAGGGCTCAGCTTTGCTGGAAAACTCCCTGAGCTGGCAACTCAGGTGAGTTACAGCTCTGTGTGAGACCATTGGGTGAAATCCGTGGCAAAGAACAGGCAGAAGTGGCTGTGGGCGTGCTGCAGTGTGAAAACAGTGAGACACCTGGAGTGAAACCTGTGAGACAGCTGAAACAGGGAGAGCCTCGGGAATGAGTAACAGGTTTGCAAAGTCCCCTGTGAAGCAGATGCATTTAGAACAGCCCCACAACTGGAAAAGCAGAGCATACAACTATAATGCTTTTTATTCAGCAGCTGCAGAGCACTGCTGATGTCAGTTTTTAATGCTCACGGCATTTACCCGCAGCCCGAGACCCGCACTGGGAGTTCCAGCTGAACACGAGGAAGAACTTCTTTACATCCAGGGTGGCAGAGCCCTGGAACAGCTGCCCAGGGAGGCCGTGGAGTCTCCCTCTCTGGAGACATCCCGATCCCACCCGGGCGCGTTCCTGTGTCACCCGCTCCAGGTGACTCTGCCTTGGCAGGGGCGTTGGAAGGGAGGATCTCCAGCGGTCCCTTCCAACCCTGGCGATTCTGTGACGAGCGCGCACACTTCGGGACCCTCCCGCTGACCCGCGAGCAGGAAGACGACCCGCAGGTCGAAGCAGGTTTGGCTCTTTAACCCCAACCTCAGCCCAAGGACGGCGCAGTCCCCGGCGGGGAGGAGCCGCTCGGCGCTCCCGCGGCCCGGCCCAGCCCCAGGCCGAGGCCGAGGCCGAGGCCCAGCCGCGCTCCCGCCGGCCCCACACGGCGGCCGGCCCCGCTCCGCCCCGGCCCCTCCTCAGGTGCGGCCCCGCCCGGCCCGGGCCCGGAAGCGCCGGGCGGCGCTGCGGGGGCGATGGCGGGCGCGGGGCTGCTGCCGCGGCTGCTGCCGCTGTTCCTCCTGCCGCTCCTGCCGCTCCTGCTGGCCCGGCCGCCCGCCGCCGCGGCACTGCGGCTGCTGCTGGACGCCGCGCCGCCTTTCACCTGCTCGCAGCCGGTAAGCGGCGCCCGGAGCGCCGGGAGCCGGGATGGTGGGACGGGGAGCGGCCTCCCGGCTGTGGGGCGCGGGGCCGGGCGGCGTCGCTGTCCCGGGGAGCGCTGCACGCCCCGCTGGGTTGCCCCGGCCGGGGAAGCCCTGCCGCGGGTACCTCCGAGCGGCCGGGGCTGAGCCGTGCTGGAAGCGCCCGCAGTCCCTGGGCAGGATGTGAGTCTTCGCTAAGAGCTGACGTTGCCCAGTGTCCTAAAAGTTTTAACCAGTTCCTTGCAGATGAGGGAGTTTTTAGGAGTGCGTGGAGAATCAAACATTACCCGTGCCTGAGGTTTTTGAACAGGCAGATTTTGGTTGCCTTTTCTCCCTGTGAAACCGGCCGGACAGGAGCTGCCAATGCAGCGTCGCTGTAAAAAGTGAACCAACCAACCTGAGCGAACTTTGAATATGAACTCCTAGCTGGTCACTCTCTCCGGTGGTTTTTGAGGATTGTTTTGGTTTTGTTTTGTTTGTCGCTTTTTTGTTTTGAGGTGTTTTTTTTTTTGTTTCGTATGCATAAAAGGAGTTTGTAGGAGGGGGAAGAGATCTGCTTTTGCTTTTTAGTTCTGTTAACAACAGCAGTTAGACAGGAAAATGGGCGGTTGTCGTCTAAGCTGGACAGCTTTATATGCTATGGTGCACTTTCAGCAGTCTGAAAAAGGCAGATAGTCAGGTACAGCTATAGACAAATGTAAAACAAAATGCGTCCTTTGGGGTGAAAGCTTCTATCATCTTTTCCTGTACACATTTCCTGTCTTTTGTCTAGTCTGACACTTCTCCTGATGTTTGATTATATCCTTAACCCTATTTTACCACACCTCTGCTCTGCTGCCTTCTGTTTTATTTAAAGAGACCCCAAGAAAACAGACCAGTTCTGCAGTTTTACTTTAGGCTGAACATTGTAGAGTTACAAAGTGTAAACTTTGGCAAAGGGAAAATTACAGTATTGCTTAGGCATCTCATGTAACCATGGTATCCCAAACCAAATCCCACAGAGATTGACAGTAATATATTAAAGAGTCCCTGGAAGTCCTAGGATGGTTGGGCTCTGACTGACTTTGTTTTGCTGTCTGTCCCTTTTTTTTTTAGGAAATGTCACCACAGTAACTGGGCGAGGGGTTCACCTGAACATCACCAGCTTTCACAGAGGAGCTGTGTTGCCCTGTGATCTGGTGTGCACACAGAGCATGCATGAATGTTGTGCTGCTACATGCTGTGTGAAAGGGCTGCTACACTGGCCCTTTCTATCAAAAAGCCAATTTCCAAAGTGCGGATAGACTTAAGGAAAAGGAGTCAGCTTAAGCCTGGGAGCAGCCTCTTTTTTAAGCAGTTTTGAAGCTGCTGACTCATGTAGGAAAAAGCCCCATCAACTGAAGCTGTGACAGTTAAAAACAGTTCCCCCTTCCCTTTCTGTGGGTTGTGCTGTTTTCAGAGGATGATTCGGTAACCCTCCCAACGTGTGGCTGTGGTGTGGCTCAAAAGCAGAGCTGCTGCTGAGCAGGGTGGGTGAGACCCACTTCCTTTGTCCAACCCACCTTGCTCAGGCTGCTGTTGCTGAGCTCTGGAGCAGGTCAGGCTGAGCCATGGCAACTTCCTCAGCAAAACCTCATGTGGTAGATGAGGTGGTGGAGGGAAAGTGTCATATCAGTATCAATAGGTGCCTGAAGGGAAAACTAAATGCTTGTTAACAGCTCATCTTATTAAAATGCCAAAAAATGCACTTAGTGGGCATAGTCAACATCAATCCATCAAACTGTGCTCAGCTCTAGGGCTGAATAGCACAGCTGCAAATCCAGCTCTTATCAGTAACCACTGCTTGTATATGTCTTCTGCAGGGGCTTTTTTCCTATGTGCAGGGGAAAAAACATCCCACAGCTTAAATACCCATCTGTTTTTTCACCATCAAGTGTTAAATCACTGTTTTCAGTGGTTGTGCTGTAACTGTTTTGGGACGTGGCATGCCTGGGGGACCTGGAGGAATGCAGTCTTTATAACCCTGCTGTCTTTGAGGGGCTGGATAGCTGTACATGGTTTGGTCTCTGAAATTTATCTTGCCAGCTTTCTTCACTGGAAGTCTCTCAAGAAGAACTGATGTAACATCTCTCATGAAGACCAGCCACGGTGTTGCATGTGAGGACAACTTTTCCCTGGTCTCCTTTGCAAATGTGTTCATTTGGCCCTTGCTATTGACTGACTTCTGTCATTCCCCTCTGTGGCATCTTTCTGCTGTGTAGGATCTTAACATAACCCATGATCATCCATGATCACACTGAGTGCTGTTAAAATATTTCTGGACTCCTTGGCGTGAAAAGGATTCATGATCAAAACTGTTGAAGTTCAGCATAAAAAGTAGTGATCAAAACTATGAAAATATTATAAAGACAACTTTGTAACTGATTGTTATGATGAAATTTTAACTTTTGAATTTGGATTTGATTTTGCTGAGAATTTATATGAGAGCAAGATAAAAAGTTAGAAACTATAGAGAAAAATGCTTTAAAAATTAAAACAATTTTGTAAAAGATGCTGGTTTCTTACAAGCCTTAAACAAATCATCCTTCAGCATTTATTCCTGTAATGTATTCATGTGTTGATCTCTGCTTCTTTTTACTGAGGAGTTAGAAAAGGGAAACTACAGTAAATTTCAAATCATCCAAGCCTCAGAAGATACTTAGAGTGGTTCAAAGTTGAAAGGCAAATTTTGGAAAGCTGGAGCCCTTCCCATTCAGCAGCCAATTCTTAAAGGAAAACTGGACACTTGCCTGGCTCACAGCTGTTTCTTTCTAGTTACCACAGCATCCTGCTGGGAAATCTTTGCCTCTCATTACTTTAATTGAATTGTTATGGGATGGTGCTGTTAATCAGTTTCCCAGGTTTATTTCATTCAGATTCAAACGATTCTCCACGCATAGGGTCTGTTCTTTCTTATGTCAAAAGCAAAACAAAAATCATTAGAAAAGAGCAAAAGAAACAGTTGCTTACTTTTTTTGTGAAAATACAGCAAGTAAACAGGAAGAGTTGACTGTGCCTGTCCTGCTGAGAATAGTCTCAGCATCACCTCAAAATCATCTGCTTCTCATATTTATGCCTCCCATGTCTGTAGCTTTGCTTGTCAGGCCTGGTTTAAGCTCCGCTGGCAAGTAAGCCCCACATAGCCACTCACTCACTCACTCCCCCACCCCTGGGATGGGGGAGAGAATCAGAAAGGTGAAAGTGAGAAAAAATGTGCGTTGAGATAAAGACCATTTAATAAGCAAAGCAAAAGCTATGCATACAAGCAGAGGAAAACAAGGAGTTGGTTTTCACCACTTCCCCTGGGTAGGCAGGTGTTCAGCTGCCTCCAGGACAGCAGGGAGGGATCCATCATGCATAACAATGACTCGTGAAGACAGACACCATCACTCTGAACTTCCCCCTCTTCATCTTTCTCCCCGCAGCTTTATATGCTGAGTTTGATGCCTTACAGTATCCCTGTGGGTAGCTGGGGTCAGCAATCTCAGCTGTGTCTGCTCCTGATTCCTGCACCCCCAGCCTTCTGGCTGGCAGGGGTGTTAGAGAAGCAGAAATGGCCTGTTCAAGCCCTGCTCAGCAAGAACAAAAACATCTCTCTGTTACCAGCACTATTTCCATCCCAAATCCAAAGCATTGCCCCATACCAGCTACTGGGAAGGAAATTAACTCTATTCCAGCCAAAACCAGCACACTCAAGTAGGGAAACTAGATTAAATACTTCTGCTGTCCAGAGCTTTGTTAATGTACTCTGGATGATCCAATGCATTAAGTAAGATTTTGTGTTGGTCAGACCTTTACAAGGAAAAAAAAACAAGTATTCCCTCAGGTGCTGAGAAGGTAGCCAGTGCAAATCTGGCAGTGCTGGACTTACTGTGCTGCAAACTGAACTGGTCTTTTGCTCTAATTGCTTCTTGGCTTTTGAATGTCATTGTCTGGAGTTATACTATTTTGTACAAGTGTGCCCTCACCTATGCCCAGACTTGTTCACCTGGGTACTCTACAAAAAGGATATGGGGGTTTTCATGGCAAGTCCTTTCTAGGACTTGCCTTTCCTTGAGCTTCTTATACCTCTGCCTGTAGTGTGGCTTTATCTTCACTTATTTTTGCTTCCTTATGCCAGTAGTGAGGACATCCTATGTGGATGAGTTGTTCTTACAAGCATTTTCATTTCAGCTCTTGGGTCATCCCTGTAGTGCTTTGAGGACTGGGAAGGCAGAGGACCAAGAAGTTAATTGGTGCCCTGTGGTGAGAGAATCCTTCCCCTCTTCTTGTGGCAGACCTGCTAAATGCTCGACTAACTGATGGCAGCTTAAAACACTTCAGTACAGTCAGCTACACATTAAAAAAAAAGTTGCTGGCACAGCAGTTAAACAGGTTAGTGCATGGCAGGAAAAACACATGTGTAGGTAGTCCCTTGAAAACTCTGAGTGGGGTAGGGGAAAGGTGATAAAATACTGTTGGTGATAAAATACCAGATAAAATACTGTTGCTCTGAATCCTCATTGACAGATGGCTTCTCATTGAGCTCTGGAGTTTTTAATAAATGTCAGGAAGGGCACAACAGCCTCATCAAATCTGGGAACATCCTTGTGTGAACACTTCACCTGGGATAATAGACCTGGAGGAAGAGAGGATCCCTTTGTATGCTGTGCTGGATCAATATTCAATTCATATTGATCATTAAACAAAAAAGGGGAAATGCAGCATTTCCTCACTTGTGTTGTCAGCTATGACACAGAAGCCAGCACTCAAATGAAAGCAGATGTTGCTGCTCTTCAGATTAATAATGCCTTATATTTTTTATAAGGGCTTTGTTGTGATGCCACGTACAATCATTACTGATGACTGGAACAAAGACAAAATGACTGAATATTTAGTAATAGGCTTTAACAGAAATCATTACATTAGGAAAAATCCCTACGGTTAGTAGCCAGTTGTTTTTGTTTCCTCTTGAGGGTTCATCCCAGAGCAGCCACTACCTCTTTGCCCTCAGTGGAAAGCACCGTTGCAGTTGCTGAGAAGAAAATTAACTCCATCTCAGATAAAACCACTGCACCTTTTCACATAAGAGGCTATGTCAGGCCACATAATTTACCTTGAAAAGTCTGATTAAGGGTCTGAAGTGTTAGGACTAATTTTTTTCATAGCTTAATCTGTTCTTCCATACAGGTATTCACAATTTTTATTTTTCTCTTTTTCAGTGATTGTAGTTAGCCAGTTTGGATTTGGTGGTTTGTTTTCCTCAGCATTTGCTTCTTTGCTTTTCATTTCTTTTTTTTTTCCCATGAATGAAGGATTTAGGTTGCAGGTGCTGTTTTTCAAGATGCTTCTATCTTGGGTGCATTTGTGGTACAATAATTGGAGTGTGGATGTGTTTCTTGTGAAGGGTGCCTGAAGGCTGGATTTATACCTCTGTGTATTGTTGTGACTTGTGTAACAAAAGCCTGGAAGAGATTTTCAGGGTTTTATTTTTCATATAAGCCTGAGGAGCTTAATGCCAAATCTTCCTGCTTTCCTTCCAAGGAACAGATACATGAGCTGAAATGTGAGCATTGATCTCTGAAGTATTTTCTTTACCAAAAAGGCACAGCTGGCTTGTTCAAGCACCCTTTCCTAAAAATGTAAATAAACCTTTGGACACTAAGCCCCAAATAGAGTTGCAGTTGACCTTAGGAAGTTGTAGAGAGTTTAAAAACCCAACTGCCTTCCCTGCTCCACTGAAATGAATTATATGGTGGCAATGGTTGACAGTAATACCCAGCTTTATTTGTCATGGCATAGGAAATGAGTGAGAGCAAACCTAGCCCTTCTCTTAATTTACAGTGACAGCTTCAGGCTTCCTTCTCACTGGGATCTTGCATCACACTAACCAAGCAAGCTGACATGCTCCTCCCTGGTGACCGTGGGGGCTTCCAGTATAAACAAAACATAACTGGGAGAAGCCAGGCAGAGCCCACATAACTTCTGATAGCTTCTTTATGATCAAGGCATCTTTATTCTTAATAAGAAAGTGTCTAATTCTAATGAATTTTTCTCTCCTCAGTACAGTGGTGTTTGGTCATAGGTTGGACTGGATGATCTCAGAGATGTCACATAATTTGTGCCCAGGTTTCATGCCCTGTGTCCTTGGTTTTTTGATTAACAGCTCAGTCCAGTGTTTCCATCATGGTTAATTCTTCCAATTTGTGTACGTCACTGGAGTGCTTTTTCCTGCCCCTCTCCCAGCACTGACCAGAAGCAGGTTGCTGTCAATTTTATTTTGAGTAATATTCTTGTTTCTTTCCCCCACAGGATTTAAACTGTCTCGTAAGAAATAGTAAGTAATTTTTTTCTTTGTTGCAGTTTTCTCATCAGATCATGGGTTTTTTTTCTTTTTTTTTTTTCTTTTTTTAACTGGGTTCATACAGCATGTTCTTCCTGCTAGAATCAGAGAGTTGTAAAGGGAACCACTGCTATCCTGCCTTGCTTTGGGAGTTTACAGTTTGATCCATTATAAGCTCCAGCAAGAAGAGGAATGGAAACTTATGTCTTTTTTGGGATAGAGTTTGGGGGTAGACAGTGGCATGAGTAAAACCCAACCCAACTTGTTTAGTTTCTATTTAAAGTTGGGATCATCAGTTTTTAAAGAAATGGGAATTTAAGGACAAGTTTGCCAGTAAATGTTCATTACAAGCCATTATGATAGTACTTGATGAAAAATTAGTATATGAACTAGAATTAAAAGAAGGGCATAGAGGGGTGCAGTTGAGAGCAATTAATGTAAATTATTGGGTGTAAGGGGTCAAGTCTTAGCAATGGCATGCATCTGAAAGACCTTAATATAATTATGGGTTATGTTGTGAAAAATGTTCTTTAAAAAAAAAAGGAAAGTGTTCTGGAATTATCCATTGGTACCTGGAGGCAACTGGGCAGTGCTGCAGAGCTCCTTGGCTTTTCTTTGCAGCCCTTGTTCTAAGCAAGCTCATTCCTGACTCAGTGCCCAACCCTGTGTCATACTGGCACAAGTATTTTTTGTAGCCAGTAGTATTTTTTGCAATATTTTTGTTTGGATTGCCAGATCAGGGAGAGGACTGTGCTGAAAATAACCAGATTTAAAACTTCTTTGGCAGGAGAGGGTTTGGGTGGGATCAGGTTGGCTGATATTTCCCACTGGCACACAGCCACTGGAATACAGCTTGACAACATGGCTACGCCAAAATGCAGCACCAGCATTAAAATGCTGCCTAAGTTAAATATTTGGTTTAAATTCTGCCTTATGGCTTTTGTTTTGTTTTTCTGCTCTAGGGGAAATCTATTTTTTTTTAGTGTTTAGTACACTCTTTGCTGAAAGGTACTTTATTCTTGTCAGGCTTTTTATTGATATTTTTTGTAAAATAAGCATTTGAGGAATGTCTGAATGCTCCTAAGCCATACTGGTGGACTGAAGGGATAGTGCCCACTTTCCACTGTTACCATCCCATATCCATCAAAATAGACCCAAAGTGTACTTTAGGGGGTCCTGACTGTGCTATTTTTAACATGCTCTGAGAAGTCAAATGTGTTACAAAAGCCTAAGTAGATCATGTCTGTCTAATGCCTGTCATACCTGATTGCACTTTCTGATGACTTTACAGGACCAATTCTCCCTAACACTGTGTTGACAAGCATAGTTTATTTTTCTGTCCAGGGAGCTCATTAATTTAGGCAAGGCATAACAGGCAGTTGTTGGAAGCTGAATTCAGATGTATATTCAAATTTGAGGAAAAGCAGTTTGCAGACCCAAGGTAATTAACTATTGGAACAATTTCCCTGGGTATCTGACAGATTTCTTATAATTGGAAGGCTGGAAACTACCACAAACATGGGTCTGTTTCAGCAGAAGGTTGAAGGAGATACTGAGTAAACTTACTAGACCTGTTTAGCCTGACTGCATTGATTCTGACAAGTACCAATGGATTTTAAGGAAAAGAGGAAGTGGAAGTTACTGGAATAAGTTCAGATTATTACAGGCAATTTACAGACTACTTCCATACACAAAACTGCCTTTCTGAGCTGGAAGCAGTCTGTCACCCCGTTTTTCCCTCAGAATAAGCCTTACCCAAAGAGCAGATCATAATTGCAATTAAGCAGAGCTTCCTCAACCCCGCTCTACATGTGGATTTCATTTGCTGGACAGGCACTTGCATGGAGTCGAGCTGGCTGCAGGTTGCTGCTTGGACTCCTTCTGCTCCAAGCAGTCTCCACGTTTCTTCTGATGTTTTCCGTAAGGAGGATGGAAAACTGGTCCCTGTGCTTCAGATAGAGTGGAAAGTGGCCACGGATGGTAAGTGGTGGTTGTTTAATTTGAGCACGGAGCAGAGGAAAAAGGTGTGATCTAGTAAGGATAGAAAGGAGAATTACGACTTCAAGTCATGAAAGCAGATCTTTGAAATTGGAGAGGTTGGCTGTTTAATTTTGTTTGGCGGGTGTAATCTCGTCTTTGTGTGCCTTGATAAAGCAATAATTGTCTCATTGTTGGAGCCTAAATGACTACCAATAAGTCACATTTTCTCACTCCCCAAATATCTTTGATTGTTTGTCTGTAAATGATGCTTCCCTCGCATGCTCTTGTCCAAAGTTTTGCACTGCTTTAAGACAGAATTAAACACGTTCATTCTTCCTTCTGCAGGGGCTGTGTCTGAGGGCTGTAGAGTTATGACCTCTAGCTATGGTAGTGTAGAAGCAGGTGTGACTCAGGCAACCCAGTCATTGAACTCACCTGTGCTTCTCAACTCTCCCACTGGCACCGTGTGTACCAAAATAAAGGCGTGTTTGCTTTGGCACCCAAGCTGCACGAGGCAGCTTTGAGGGACAGAGCACAGCACAATACCACATCTGTGGAACTGCCAGGGTGTGTGGAGAATGCAGTCACCTTCTCCTCTGCTCCTTCATTTGCACAGATGTAGCTTTGCCATGCAGGACAACCTTTAGGCTGAGAGCGCTGTTAGTCACTCCTGCATGCTCACTTTTCCATGGCCAGTTGTCTCTACGATGACTGCACCTCAGCACCTCAAAGCTGTTAGACTGTGGCAAGGCTAGGCACAGTGGTGCTCTGTGGGGGCTGCAGCCTCTCCCTGTGCAGAGGAGAGGGAAAGATGAACACATCCCTCTGTCCCTGTGCCTGCAGCCAGCATCCGCTGTCTGGAAGGGGCAGAGCTCGCCGTCATGCAGGTCAACAGCAATCAGCAGATCTGTGCCCAGTTTGACTTCCAGAACAATTTGCCTCTTCAGGTCCGTCCGGATGGAGGCCGGGTGAGTGCAAAGGGCTCCAAATTACGTTTTCTAGTCCATGAAATTGTTTCTGCTTTCACTGTTTTATGGCAAGGTTATTGATTAAAAAGTACAGACTGCTTAGAGTCTGTGTTGGACTTCACATCTGCTGTCATTTCCCATTTCTCTTGCACTCTGCCCATCCTTCAGGTTTTAAGAATTGCTGCTTTTAGTTGCCTGGCATGTTTCATCACTCGGGAGGTTGCTTAAAGCAAATAATTGTAGGGGTTCTTGCATTCTGCTTGAGAGCATGACATTTTATAGCTTTTAAACTCAACTCTTACTATTGCTTCCACTTCTTTCTCGTACTCTCTTGTTGTGGAGGAAAGCACCAACCTTGGGGGTGGTTGTTCAGATTACATTCCTTCTAGGAAACTCATCAGAAAAGTGCTGAGCATCCACAACAGTAAAGAATATAAACAATAAGGAGTTCATTCCTTAACCACACAGAATTTGGCTATAGTTAGCTTACCACTTACCAAATACCACTCTCCCAGAGTGCCTCTCCCAGAATTTGCACAGTATTGCTGATGCAGAAAACAGTATAGATTTAAGAATATATGTATGGAATGGCCAGTTACAGCACTACATATGTGTAAATGCAATTCTGAATGCTCAGCACTTGCAAAGTGCTACAGAATTCACACTAGACTGGAATTTCCATCTTGAAACTGCATATTTTATTCTAGTCTCCTTTCAGTTCAGAATGTAGTTTGGTGGAAGTTCCACACAGTGGTTTGGCATAAAACTGTTGTATCAGCTCAAAGATCCTAAGAAAAAATTAACTCTAAACAGAAGAATTGAGTTGGACAAAGAGACCGAGTATAGTTAATACATTTGAGTTCCAGTTTTTCATGGTCAAGCTTCAGTTAAAGGGTTACATGGCATGAGGGAACACAATGGAACGGGGCCAAGTCAGCTGTTAATTTCAGTGCTTAAAGAGTAACACTGTCCTTTAAAGTCCTTGTGTTTTGTTTTCAGTGGAATTTCACTTTTGACCGTTTTGAAGTAGAACCTGGCCAGACTTACCAAGTGACTGTGTATCACCTGCCCAAACTGGGCATAAATGGAGACTACAATTGCAAGTCCACGTCTCTCACAATGCCTGGTAAGAGGTGATTTAGTTCGCTTAGGCCTTGAGTTTAGGAATGTGGTGGTTTGTGGGCCTCTGGCAGGAATGTGAAGGTTTGTGGACCTGACATCACTGCTGCTTTTACTTAATTTTAAATCTTTCAGAGCTGCCCCTCTGCTTGTGGCAGCTGGAAGTACAAGCCAGAATTTTCAAAGGCACAGTTAGGCATAATTTACCAAGAAACTTGGTAGTGCTGGGTGCCTGACCTTTTCTTGTAGATGTGAAAATTTTCCTATCGCTAAAAGAATTTTTACTGTTCCCCAAGGTTGCTGAGCATCTGCAATCCCTCTGGCTGCACTGACTACTTCATAAATATTTGGTGCTTAATACAGATCTTGAAAACTGGTTCTTAAATTTTTTCTTAAGTTGCTTATAGTTGTCAAGCTGACTTTGTAGTTATAAAATGGCAAAGTGTGGAGTGTGTCAGTGAATGTGAGCTGGAAAAGGAGAAGGGAGCACTTCATTTTCAGCACTTGTACCCTTTCTTCTGCTTGTTCACTCTAAGAACTTCCTGGCTTTTATCCTTTACTACTCTTCAGAAACCTAATGTGTGGTGTTAAGCTCAGCAGCTGCAGGGAGCTTTGCTGGTTAGAGCTTACAGATGAATTGCAGAGACATTGCAAATTTGTAAACTTTGTAAAGTTTAAATTGGTAACTTCAAAAGTTGGAAATTTGAGATATGAAATGTTTTATCTCAACTATCTAAGCAGGGAGTTGTTACATTTCCTTTGTCCAAACCCTGGAGGTGAGACATAATTTAAGGCTGAGAGTTGTAAATCCCACATTGCTAAATGTTGAATATGTCACTCCAGATTTAACTCTGAAGGAAGTCCCAAAAAGCAGGGGCAATCTGCTAAATAAAGGGAATTAGAAATGTGGAAGAGTGTTTTAGGATTAAGAAAGATTCCAGCCTCGTGATTTTCCTATGTCAGAATGCCTTTGGAGGAAGCTATAGCTGAGATGTGATTACAAGGTGTGGGGATGAATATGAAGTTTTAATTCCACTACTGTGACCCTTTCTGCACCAGTGGTACATTATTGCTGTACTATTAAGTGTGTTGTGTTTTTATTCTCATTCATTTTCTCTGTTCTGAGAAGAAAAAGAAGAACCAAACACACCATGACATCAGTGTAGGGACTGTTTTATGTGCTGGAGACCAGTACTGTTCTTCTACAGAATTTTGCCACTGCTTTAGAACTAAGGTGTCTACTCGTTTAGGAGAGCTTGGTGAGGTCTCTGGCTTCTGATAAAAAATGTATTTTTTTCCTAAATGGAAGTACAATGTTTCTGACTAGCCACCGATGGTCTTTCTTGCAGACTGCAGGGATTCTCTGATGAAAAGAACCATCCCATGTATAAAGACAGGTAAAAATTTTTGAGTCACATAGACGTAGGTGCTCTGTTGGAATATTTGACAGTTGAGAAACACGAGAATATCTGCCCTACTTCCAGGCAGCTTGTGGGAACCCAGGATCCAGGGTAAAAGTGTAGATGATACAACTCTGCTTGTGAGCTTCCAGCCATGGATGGAGCCGGCCCGGTACCAAATCCATGTGGCCAGTTACCTGAATGAGAAGAAGTGTAAAATGATCACGCAGGATTTCACTGAGGTAAGTCCCTTCCCAAGTCATACATTCTCTGGAGATTTAGGCAAACATCTTAAATGCTTGCTAAACCAGGACCTTTGAGCAACAATTTTCAAGAAATTATTTTTTAAATTGTCTTTGGAAAGAGGAATTTGGTGGATAAAAGATCAAAAAAGAGGTTTTATAATGCATGAAGAAGCCTATAAACACCTGCAAAGTCAAATTTTATGTTTGACTATCTGGGCTTTATTACCTTTTTCAAGCCAGTGCTTGGGGAGCTAAGACTAAGCAAATTAGCCAAAACTGAGATGCAAAGTTTTAATAAATCATTGAAGTACTTTATCAAAGATGATCACAGGAAGGTGTTAATTAAATCTTTTATGTAAGAATGAGTGCCTTACTAACAGATGCTTCATTCAAGCTGAGAATCAATTTCTATAGGTCTTGCAGTCTGTGTTGCTGAGAAGCTCAAAGTGTCCAGACTGTGTTCCAATAGAAAAAATGTTTCCCTTCAGGCATTTGAGGGAGGAGAAATACTGATTATTTGGAATCACTCTCCATCCTTCCTTGCATCAGGGCAGATATGCTGGCATTCAATTTGTTTAATCTTTCTATTCCTGAACACTTAAAACCCTTGCATGCACTGATATGTTTAAGCTAATACTGACCCAGATGGGACAGCTGTGTGAGTATTTCCCTGGTGGAGGGGAATACACCTCATTTTGGAGTTTGTATCTGCTAATCACTGTGAAGAATTAGGTTGTCGTGATAGTGATTGTGTACAGCAGGTAGCAAGGGCAACTTACTTGCCTGTTCTAGTGTCAGAAGTAGTGTTGGCAGCTGCTTTTAATTAAAAGAGGAAGCATGTTGGTGTTTACACATTACACAGCTGGAGACATCTGCATTGTTAAGAAACTGTAAGTTTAACTCCTTTGAAGTTGTATGAGGTACATCCCTAATTATTTCCTGTTATCTGTGCAATGTTAGCCTGTTGTCTTACTTGCATTACCACATCTGTCACACAAGACACCTGCAGAGATGGTGGCCAGATCCTTTACCCATTCTGTTCTCTGTAGGCTTCTTATTCAAAAGGAAAAAATAGCTTCTGCTTCTTTGGACCACTGCATTTCAACATGTCAGCTTTTTCTTTCTTTCAGTTTTCTTCCCTCCCTTATAACTTGCATCTGATTTCTGCAGGATGGACTACAACAGCAAGTGAATGTCACAATCAAAATAGAGAAGAACATAAAAGCTTGCTGTAGCTACAAAGTACAGGTGGGATCACACTGTTGTCCCTGTGGCCTTCCTTCACAATCAAGGCAGTGAGCACCTGAGGAATGTTAGGGGGTTTTTTCACAGTGTTTTGGTCTGAGATTGGCTAATCTGTAATTACCTGCATCAGGGAAATATTATGGCTAAAAGGATTTTTATATAGGTATTCTCTGTAGTCAGTGGATTTTCCTTAGTACAAGGCTGCCAAGTCAGAGATTATGGGAGTGAGAATGGCAAATGTGCAACCTCAGGAGCTCCCAGCCTTTGTCATGTATCGTGTAAGAATTCTTGATTAATCTTGTTTTCTGAAGGGAAGTGGGAACTCTGTGTGTCTGTGCTAAAATACAAGGAACGTTGAGGCAGGGAGAAAGTAAATCAGGGAACAAAATTTCTTTTAAGAATAACTTCTGTTTTCTGGATTCTTTTCAATTGCAGATTCAGCCATTCTTTGCAAACTGTGGCACGGACTGTCTGAGACACTCTGCTTTCATCCCATGTGAACCACTTCCAAGTGAGAACCACTTTTCTGTAAATTAGATTCCCATTGTTTTACAGCTGAGAACTCAACTTTTAACATAACTCTTGTCTTTTGCAGGTTCAGAACCATCGGGTAAGAAGTTCTTCCAATACCCTGAAACTTTTTTTGCTGCTCTTCTCCTGTTGTGTAGAATGAGAAATAATCCTTCCTGCTAATGACCCAATGGGCAGGAAATGTCCCCATTGAAAATTTTATATTGTTTGAAAATAGTGAACCGCCCATAGCTGGTACACAGGTGTCTATGAACTGTACCAACCATATTGGGAACCCACCAAAGCTCCCACTGAAACCTCAGAGGATGTGAAGATCAGCACTTGGCAACCACTTGGTAACAAAACACCAAACCAACGAAGAGCAAGGAGACCCCAAACCCTAATAATGCTCTTGGTCTGGACTGTCATGTGAGGGATGGAGAGTTTAGGTCATAAGGGTTTAATTGTTCAGGGATTTCTTTGTTCAGGGTCCCTCTTTGGAGACACCAAGCTCACCCAGCCAGGTGTCATAATCAATATGTGCAATAAATCTCTCTGGTGGAGATGAGAGCCTGGTGTCTAAAATTTCTTTAACAGTCCCCTTGTAACACTGAGTTCAGAATTAACTGTGCTAAGAATGACTTCACCATGATTTAATGAGGCAAGTATTTGTATGCAGTGTGAACCTTAAAGAGCAATTTTTTGAGAGACACTTCACTTGCATAGAATTCTTTGAGAAGCAGTTTTGACAAGAAGAGTCTTAATATAAAATACTTTCTGTCACTTTGCTTAGTGTTAAAAAATTTGCATAATATAAAGCAGCTTTTGGAGAGAATAGCATGCATATATTCATTTTTATGAATGTCAAGATAACTTGTGCATAATAATTTGACATCTTTTTTTGGCTGCAACACCTGTAAGGATCTTTTGCCCAAGATTAAAATTTTTTAAAAAGCAGTAACACCTGTAAACTGAAATTCATGACCCAAAATAGTGAAATTTTAATTTTTTTTAAACTAGATTACATGAACAGGCAGGACATGGGCGGCATGCCTGTCAAAGCTGGGTAAACATTGCTATTTAGAGGAACGTTCTTGATCTGTGTTTTCAGTGTGCTGCACATATGGTTCTTTGTGTGGAGCAAGTTTATGGTGTACAGTAGCACCATGAAAGCAGGAATTGGTTTGGAGAAGTGACTGTGGGTTGTAAGGGGGAAGTACTGGTCTACTTATCAAAGCCAGGGTCCTCCAACCTTGGCTTCTGCTGCTCGAGAACCTTCTGCTCTGTGGTGAAACTCTGTGTAAGACAGTGTCTGAGGAGTGGTTTTGTTTTGCAGATGATATGATGATATGGCTCTACTGGTGTATCACTGGGATCTCTGTGTTCCTGGTGGGGTCAGTCATAACAGCTGTGCTGTGTATGACTAAAAAACGAGCAGGTGAGACTCATACCAGTCAGGAAGAAAAAAATCCAATGCTAAAGAATAATTTTTCTCCTTCTGTACCTATTCCTATTGCAGTTTTGTTCCTTGCTGTTCTGATGCCTTGCCTCTGAGATAATGCCTATGAAAACATCTTCTGTTTTACATTATAGAACTTGCAATGCCCTTATACATCCACTAGATAAGTAAAGCTTTCCACAGGTTATCCCCTCTGATGCTCCGGGTTCATAGCACTTCAGAGTTCATGAGGGGAAAAAGGAATTTCATAGTTCAGCCCTTTGTTTCCTGCAGATTGCTGCAAATTTTTGCACTTATTTTTCCCCTGCATTGCATAAGAGTGTTGCAGAACCGAAGCTTCCTGTTTGTCCACACTGTAGTCTTCCCCCTGTTCCCCAAAGTCTCTGTAAAATTAATTTTATACTATTGTGAGATTAGATAAAGTTTTTCAATTGAAGTAGAAGAGAAAAAAACCACAGGATAGAGACTGACATAAAGCAACATGGAAAATTTAGTAGTTAAGGGCTAACTTCTAGTTTTCTTTGCTGCAGCCATGAGGCAGTTATCTCAGGGAAGCTGTGTAACTCACTGCTTGTTTTGTTTTCTTTTTACACGAGAGGATAAATTGGTAATCTTTTGGAAAATTTCTTAACATCAAACTCATCTATAAGACACAGCTAGGGACATTTTAGTCACCTCTTCAGAAGAGCTTCTTAAGAAAAAGACATATTTAAAAAGCCCTTTCTCCTTAAAGAGAGGTCACAGAGCAGTTGGGGTTTCTGACTGCCGGGATTTGGGGAAGATGGTGAAAGTTCATTTTGAGTGCATTGTCTCCTCTCAAAGGAAGACTATGGCAAGAACTGGCTGTAGAAGAGTCTTTATTCATTCAGTATGTTTTTTTTATTAGGCTTCTCCATCCTTACAGCTTTTTCTCCCTACACAGCTAAAGATTTTTTTTTAACCTAATCTGTGGAAGGTGGTGTGATTTTAAGCATTTAATCTTACTTCATGTTTTCAGAACTGACAGTGACTATCTCTCTTTCAGGGCGCCGGCGAAGGAAATGCAACCACGACAGTTTGCAAGCTGGTAAGATGCCACCTGTGTTCTGTCAAGCACCTGTCACGTAGGTCTCACACAGCTGCCCAGAAGGGGCTTTTGTAGGCTCCAACTACTCTATAGATGCTTCTTGAAATCAAAAATTAGCCTTAGGATCTTCCTGTTTAGCTAAAAGAAGCTTTGTATATGGAATTTGAAATGCTATATTTGTGAGATGGGAGGTAATTGCTTTGCAATGTGGGGAGACTTTTGACCCAGCCGAGCCTGTACTAGCAGAAGAAGCTTCGCTAATCATCTAGGCCAAAGGAACAGGAGATTGGTTTGGGGTGGGTGTACTCCACCAGAGAATACAGCAATATTTGCAAACCTCTTGAAGCTGCTGTAGTGTTTTTGTGAGGTGAAAGTTGATGAATCATCTGGGCATTATTATAAATCACAGCTTCACTGTGTCTGTACTTTCATATTAAATTTACAAAGTGAGATGTTGTCCACATACGTTGCCAAAATAGCATTAAGGCTTAAAAGTTTTGTTAATACCCTCCTGTGCTGATGAGTGCTGACTCACACCATTCCAGTTTGGGGAATGTGGCTGTAATTAATATTTTTCTGTCTTCCATCAGCACCGCACACCGAGCTGTCCCTGCCGCCCTTGAAGCTGCGGAAGGTTTGGATCGTGTACTCTGCTGATCACCTGCTCTACGTGGACGTGGTGCTGAAGTTTGCCGAGTTCCTGATGACGGTCTGTGGCACTGCTGTGGCCTTGGATCTGCTGGAAGACCAGCACATCTCAGAGCTGGGGCCCTTACCCTGGCTCACACGGCAGAAGAAGGAAATGGAAGAGCTGTCTTCAAAGATCATCATCCTGTGTTCTCGGGGCACCCAGGCCAAATGGCAGGCCATGCTCGGGAGTGAGCCTGTGTGTCTCAAGCAAGACCAGCAAAAGCCAATGGGAGACCTGTTCACCCCAGCCTTGAATCTGATCCTGCCAGATTTCAAGAAGCCAGCCTGTTTTGGAATGTACATAGTTTGCTACTTTGAGGGAATAAGTAATGAGAGAGATATACCTGATCTGTTCAATGTCACATCCAGATACCAACTGATGGACAAGTTTGAGGATATTTATTTTCGGATTCAGGATCTGGAGAAGTTTGAACCTGGGCGGATCCACCGAATCCAGGAAATCACAGCTGAAAATTACATCGATACCCCCAGTGGGAGGAAGTTGAAAGAGGCCATAGAGAAGTTCAAGAACTGGCAGACTGAGCACCCAGACTGGTTTGAGAATGAAACCATCTGCTTGGATAGTGATGAAGAGTTGCATTCCCTGAACAGAGAGAGCCAGGTAGATTCACTGCTGAGTGAGCCAGGTGGAATTGTGAAACATCAGCTGCACCTACGTGAGCCTGACCCCAGCTGCTGTTACGCCATCAACCTCCACATGCATGAAGGCGAAAGTACAGGCTGCAAGCTGCAGCCTCAGCTTAATCCGTGTGGGGATCCAAATTCCCAGACTGTGGTCCTTCCTATTGATGTTCCTCCAATTCAGGTAGTGGAGCCAGTCTCTTCCGTGGAAGATAGAAATATACTCAGTCACCATGTGCTGAGCAATGAAGACTGTATGGAAGGAGTTCCTCTTCTGGAGACGAGCTTTCCAATGAGGCATAACGTCATCCTCCACCATGGCTCTGAAGCTTCAGTAGCTGACCAGAGTCCTGCAAACTTGTCAGATGACCTGAGTGACCATCTGAACGGACTCATGTGCCCTCTTTATCAACAGAGTGTCATTCCTTCGGAGCCGTACCTCTGCCAGGGGGAGGCTGACGAGCAGAACCAGCTGGTCTTTGATGACCCCTGCAAAGACCAAAGACAGTCAGTGCAGTCAGACCAGGGCTACATCTCCAGATGCTCCCCTCTGCCTCCTGAGGACCTGCTAGAGGAGGAGGAGGAAGAGGAGGAGGAGGATCAGGAACAACAGGAGGGCTTCCACGAACTCTCTCCAGAGGTTTTGAACAGCCTGAAGAGCCTCCAGAAGCAGCTGTTTTTCCAGGACATTCAGAGGCGCTCTAGCTGGAGCTATCCAGCAGAGGTGATGGACATGGACCAATCTTTGGAGGACTGTTAGGTTCTGCCTGGAACCTGCTCTGTTTGAAATACAGGGATGGAAGGTGGTCCCATGCAGAGTAGTACTGAGACTGTATTCCCAGCACTATCCTTGTCCTTGTATTGCAAATGGCTTAGTGCTGGGACCTTCCTGTGTGCTGCTGGGATGCAGCACTGCCCAGCAGATGTGGAATGATGCTTCCAATGTCTGTGGAAAGAAGCCACGAGTATTGGCCACCCCTGTGAAAGAACAGGCAGTGGTTCTGTTCCTTGGGGAAAAGCATTACACTGAATTCTCACTGATGGATGGCAAAACAATTACTGTGGCTCATCCACTCGTGCCTTCAAAATGCCCTCCAGCTGTGCTGATTCTATTGCACTGGATAAAAAGTCACAGGCATAGTTTAGAAAATAGGTTTAGATAACATGGCGACATTTGCATTGCAGTTTTAATGCACAGTTTAAGCATTTCCTTGTAAATAATGTATTAAAGGTGTGTGCCTTAAATTTCAGCTAGATTAGGGATGTCTCTAGCTGTTTGATAAATGTGCCTAAAGATTTTTTTTCCTCACTCATCATTCATTTGCAGCTGCATTTCCATGGTCATTCAGAAATCAAGTGGAATAGCTGATAATACGTGGGATATATGTTTAAATTGAGAGTTTCCATAACTCTTCCTGCCTCTCTACTTGGAGGTATGTGCTTGAAAACTAGCAACAGCAGTGAAGGGGGAAGAGACCAAGAAATGGAATTGGGGGTTTTTTACAGTTTTAAGAAATGTGAGGAAGAATCAGGGGAATCTGGTGTATTCTGTGACAACACTGCTGCAGTGCTGTTTGCTTTTGGATATCTTAACAGCAGGAAGATGTGAACTGAAGATATAGATAGTGACACACAAGGAAATAAAGGACTATTTTGGAGGAGGAAAAACTGTAGCCTCAGCAGATGCTGTTTTAGAGTGGAAATTATATCTGAGTTAAGGGAGGCTGAGCGAAAACGACTGTAAGGTGTACTTGTGTAGATTTAAGCTCAAGCACAGGTAGTTCAGGTTAACTACAGTGAAATACAGAGTAGACTAAGGGATTCATCTTCCAGGAGCAGTGATGGTGAGGCTGGCATTTACCCTGTTTCTTATCACTGTTTCTGCAGCCCACTGGATAACTACCTGTGAGATGTAAATATATCCAGGCCTTTCTCCTTTGTCATCTTCCCATCCATCTAAGTTTACTTGTCAAAAAATCTTTTATCTCAGCTTTTTTAAATTCTAGTGTCTCAGAATATAATCTATTCTTCTGTCTTGCAATTTATTTTGTATTGTGTGTATTTTATAATTTTGTGTCTAACCTGTGGGGTTTTTTTCCTTAAATTAAAAATCAAGACTATTTTTTTGATATATTCACTTAAATACTTCTGTGTCCTCAACTCTGCCTAACTCCTTTTGTGGAGTTATATTAAGTTCTTAGTATTTGTTACAGAAATCTGAGGCAAAACTGAGCCAGAACTGAACTGGCTCATGAATGTCAAAATATTCCTGCAAAGCACAGTATGGAGACGAGCTGGACGGAGCTGAGGGCCTGGAGCCATGGGAAGCACACATCCCATCAGAACGGGTGGTAAAGGAATTGTTTGTAATTTCCATGCAGGACTCTTAGGACAGCTTAGTAACAAAGGGACAGACCCTGCAGAGATCCAGACTTAAGGCTGGGAGCCTTCCTGCTCCAACAGGAATCCAATCTAACCCAACGGGAGCTAAGCAAGAGGCAGCTGTGATCTCAGTGCTTCTCCAGTGAGAACCCATTTCCCAGATTATGTCGGTAATTGCCATCTTGATGATCCCACTTCTAAAAGTTTCTTTTATCTTACAGCAATTAACATGTAAATCTGATTTTTTTCCCCCATGAGTCTTTTTCAAGTGGTATAAATTCCTATAAATCACTTAAATAGGAAGTTCAGAAGTGTCATCTGAATTTCCTTGCCTTAGTCATTCCCTTCTCAAATAACTCCCTTGGTGTTACAGCTCTTAGAATTTGCTTTCACTTACAAAAGGTTTGTTTGAAGGGAAAATCCAGACACTATTTTAGCAACCCAGTATGAGGAAAACAAGTAACTTTAACACATCTGTTGGTCCCTATTCAATATAAAATTGAATAGCCCAGCAAGAATCAAAGGAGGGGAAAAAAGGAACAAAATCAGCCACAAGTTTCTAATTTTATTTTAACAATCTTGCTTTTTAAAAAATACAAGTTCTGATTAATGCCAGGGGGATGCCAAGTGTCCATCAGCCACAGGCCTTATCTCTCACTTCCGTTTCCCCTCCTGGGAGTAGTCATCTCTTTTGTCAGGACAGCAAACAAAGAGCAGTAAAATGCTAAATAACTGAGTTGTGTAACAGAATCCCAAGGGACCTGTGTCTTAGTATGGCACAAATTCGTTCAGCAAAGTGTTACTGACCTGGACCAGTAATTTCATGTTGGCACAATGTACAGGAGTTGTGCAAGGTGCATCAGGAGAGGTACTGTTTACACTTTCGTGGTACCACCATCTCTCTTCTGCAAACAGAAAGGTTTAAGTGGAAGCAAGAGTTCAATTACCAAAGAGGAGGGAATTCAAGGGAGGAGCAGGTTTATAAACAGGAAACTGAAGATCTTTAAATGTTTTTTCATAGTAAGTAATTGCAGGAGCAGCAGAGCTGCCCTTTTAGTTGCAAGGGGGCTTCTGTATAGCCAACTACAAGAGCTTTACACTCTCCAAACAGCACATTTCCTAACAACCTAGAAACCATGGCACCACAAAGAACAAGTTTTTCTACAAAGGAATTCTATGCAACACAAGTGTCATTTTGCAGGGTCATGTGTCCCGGGCAACCTTTTCATCCATGGAAAAATCTGAACTGTGAGTTCACTGCCAATAGGTTAAATATGCCATGGCCAGATGAATTTCAAATATGCCATTTTTCTCAATAACATCCTAACTGGAAAAAGGCACTCACTTTTGAAACAGCAACTTTCTTATGGGCTATGAAGGGGTACTGAAGTAAGACTCAATAATAATTGTGCTGTGATTATTTTGATGTCTCAACTATGCTCACGCTTCAGTGTATTAGGGATTAGCACTTTGGTGCTATTGGGAACTTGGCCATAGGAGTAGCCAAACATAGTTGGTGATGAAAAGCATTTTTTTTTCTTCAGCTTGTTTTTGGCAAAGTTGGTTGGGGACTTTTTTTTTTCCTTCAGCTATTTGACTGAAGAATGGAGTAGTCCTAGGTTCAGGTATCACCTTATTCTCTCGAGTAATTATTTCTGGGCTTCTACTACCTATTTAATGCTGAAAAAGGAAGGTGCAAGGAAACAACTATCTGCACAAGCATAATATGCCTGTAATTACACCTCCTTTGGCCAGGAACTTAGCATCCCCTCAACACATTTCACATCACATAGGAAAAATTCACAGTACCAAGTTTTACAATCACAGTCACTCACAGCACCAAGATTGTCCAGACAAGAAGAGTTACCGAATAGAAAGGCCACTGGCCAAAATTCACACAACTGCCCATGTAAGGGCTCAGGTTAAAAATAAAGCACTGGTGGGAAAGTTAAGCCTAGCTTTTGCTAACTCTCCATTTGGCATGAGGAGAGCAGCCAGTCACCCATCCTAGCTGCACTTCTGAACAGAACAGCACTATTGACCCATCAAAACCCATCAGCCACCGAGAGCTATGGGAAGAGACCCCCCATGGCAGCCCCACTTCTGCCTCTGGGAGCTGGAAGTTACCAGACTGTAAACATTTTGTTGTAGCAGTCCACCGGAGCAGGCAGTTGATCCCACTCTATGACAAGGAAGGTGGGACAGAGGCTCTGAAGCCCAGGCCCTGAAGGAAAGAATGAATGTGTGTGTGGAAGAAGTCTGGGCTGCACGTGCAGTCCTGCTGTGGGTAGCAGTTGGTTGTGCTTTATTTCCCCTTCCCATCAGGACAGCTTGAAAAAAAGAAAAATAAACTTGCGACAGGAAACTGTTGTTTCTCACAATTATTGCAGCCTTGCCCAGATAACAAAATATAAGCCTGGGAGGGGTAAAGTCCTTCCTCCGAAGGACTTTGGTCTGTGTGCTCCTCCTTCCATGGGGCTGGTTTCAGGAGCAGCGGCAGCCAGGCAGAAGAGCAGGCCTTAACCCCACCCAACATTCACGGAGCTTAAAACCAAAGAAAACTGTGTTCCTATGAGAGGTTACTAACAATCTTTCCCCACCTACCCTAAACCACATGCACACAGAGGACAGGATGCTGATACACGGGCTTTCACCAACGCTCGAGAGCCCCTCTGCCTCAAGGGCTCCTGCAGCACCTGCTTTCTGTGCTGAAATGTGAGGTTCACTGAGCATGGAGCCCACCCCGAGCAGTGCCAGCGTCCTCTGCTCTGCTCTTGGAGAGGCGGCACTTTGCAGGCTTAGCCCCATCTCTGCTCTCTCAAGCAGGCATGGAAGGGAGCCAGAGGAAACTTTCCAGCCTTTCTGGCTGTGTAAAGGAAGACCCTACGCTCCGTGTAAAAGAAAACCAACGCTGATCCCGTAAACATGCATATTCACAGAGAAATGAGAGCCCCAGCACCTGGGGATGCCAGCAGGAGGCTGCTGTAAACCCTGTTCTCACCAGAAATAAATGTCTTGGTGGCTATGAAATGGGGCCTAAGCCCTAGCTTATGTCCATGCTGGACTGGTTTCTTTAGCATGTGAAGTCAATGTAAGATGCAAAAGGTTGAAGCACAGAGGTAGACATTTTGGCTAGGAGAAGGTGGCTCATGGGCTTGAAGTGACCGAGTGGCCAACATGCTTCCAGAGGTTCCTTAGCTGGTACACAAAGGCCTGGGAAACACAGGCAGCAGCTTTGCAAGACCTAGGGAAACCAAAGCGTGCTTCCTTCTGTCCTTCCTGAGCCTGGAGGCAACATCTGCTGGTCAGGCCCCTCTTGCATCTCATTATTGTGGTCAGCAGTTCTTAAAGGAGGGGACAAAATGCACTGGTCCCTCGAGGATGAAAAGGAAAAACTGAACCTTTTCGGTGACAAAGCAACACAATGTCCTGGGAGGGGGGGGAAAGTGGGACCCTCCAGGCAGTGGAGAGGCAGAAGCACTAGAAGAAGTCTTGTCGTGAAGGACACGTGCGTTTTCTGGGGACAAGTGTCAGCCGTAGGCTCCTGCAGGTAGTCGGGTTTGTGCGGAGCTTCCGCTGCTGGATTTGTCCATAAGGAAGGGAGGAGGGGAACGGGAGTCTGACAGGGAAACCCACGTCCCCTTCCCCTGCTCGGCCACGGCGGAGGGAACCTGAGCAGAACGCAGAGACAGAGACTCTGCCGGGAGCGGGCCCGGAGGCGGCGGGAGCCCGTCCGGGGGGGGTCAGCCCTGGGCGGTGACCGCCAAGGCGTTCACGTACCCGTGGGGACCCACGTCCACGTCGGAGAGCCCGTGGGCCAGCGGGGCGGCGGCGGGGGCGGCGGCGGCCGGGCCGTACTTGGCGGGCGGCGGGGCGGCGGCGGGGCGGAGGAGGCAGCAGGTCTCCAGCGCCTCGAGGCCGCGGCAGGTCAGGAAGAAGAGGTTCTTCAGCATGAAGAGGGACAGCGGCTGCTGGTAGCGCAGGAGCAGGAGGCAGCGCAGCGCCAGCAGCGGCGCGTCCAGCAGCCCGGCGGGCAGCAGGAGGTGCAGGGCGAGGCGGGCGGCGCCGGGCGGGCGGGCGGCGCTCAGCTCGTACAGCCACAGCACCGGCGAGGCCAGGCAGAGGAAGTAGACGGCGATGAGCAGGTAGCGCAGCGGGGCGGGCAGCGGCGCCGGCCGCCCGGGCTGCAGCACCAGCTCCAGCAGGGAGAAGCTGTCGAGCAGGTCGAGGCAGGTGGCGAGGAAGGCGGCGGCGGCGCGGTGCTGCGGCGGCGGCTGCGGCGGCAGGAGCAGCTGCCCGGCGCCCTCGGTGCCGATGGCCCGCAGCAGGCAGTACAGCAGCGGCGCGGAGAGCGCCAGGGTGATGCGGAAGCCGGTGATGCCCAGCGGCAGGCGCAGCTCGATCAGCTCCAGGATGGAGGTGCCCAGGATCAGCGCCGCCTTGGGCGTGAAGGCGATGGAGTAGATGAGCCAGGCGAGGTGCGCGTAGGCGAAGTCGCCGCCGCGGGGGGGGGACCCCGGCCCCGCGGCCCCCGGCCCCGCGGCCGCCGGGGGGGCCGTGCAGCAGCAGCGGGTGCGGCGGCGGCGGCCCGGGGGGCGGCGGGGGCCGCTCCCGGCGGCGCGCCCGGCTGTTGCGGCAGAAGAAGATGCCCCAGCCTGCCGCCAGCACCAGGTCGGTGGCGATCCAGCTGCACCAGTACAGGTCGGTGACGGCGATCAGGTAGAGGTCCAGCAGCGCGCCCTGCCCCAGCAGCAGCACCAGGGACAGCGCCTGGAAGCCCCAGCGCCGCCCTCCCCCCGCCCCGCCGGGCCCCAGCAGCGCCCCCGCCGCCGCCCCGCCGCCCCCGGCCCCGCCGCCCGCCGCCGCCGCCCCGTACAGCTCCGCCGCCGTCATGCTGCGGCCCGGGCTCACGCCGCCGCCGCCGCCGCCGCCGCTGCTGATGCTGCTGCTGCTGCTGGGGAGCGGCGAGGCGGCGGCGGGCAGCGGGGTGGCGGGCGGCGGCACCAGGGGCTTGCTGATGCTGCTGCTGTCCTCCTCCTCCTCCTCCTCCTCCTCCTCCTCCTCCTCTTCCTCGGCGCTGCTGCGGGGGCTGCGAGGGCGGCGGGCCCGCGCCGAGCCCGAGCTCGACCCCGAGCCCCGCCGGCTGCCGCCGCTGCTGGAGCCCCTCTGGAAGAGGGGCTGCCGGTCGGCGGCGTGCGGCGGCAGCGGCGGCGGCGGCGGCGGCGGCTGGAAGGAGCCCGAGGAGGAGGAGACCGAGCGCTGGTTGGAGGCAGCGCGGTGCATGGTCCTCCCCGGCCCCCGAGCCGGCGCGCCGGGCCCGACGGCCGCGCCGCGGCCCCCGGCCCGCCCCCGGCCCGCCCCCCGCGCCACCGCACCGGCCCCGGGCCCGGCGGCGGCGGCGGCGGCGGCAGCGGTGCGGAGAGCCCGAGCGGCGGCAGCCGGCGGGGGAGCCCGGGGGCGGCGCCGAGCAGCAGCCGCAGCAGCTGCCGGAGCCGGGGCGGGCGGCTGGCGGCGGTGGGAGGGCTGGGGCTGGGGCTGGGGGAGAGGCTGCGCGGCCGGGGGAGGGGAGGAGAGGGGCGAGAACGGGAGGGTGAGGAAGGCGCCCCCGCCCTGTCCCCGGGGATGCTCCCCTTCCACATCTCGGGGAGCATCCTGCCTCCTGCCCCGCAGGAACCCCGCGAATGGGGCGAGCCGCGCCTGGGCGAGTCGCCCATGGACATGCCACAGCACCGCGGCACCCACTCCGTAACATCAGAAGTGCTTCAGCCTCCCCTGGTCTCTCTAGGCTGGCCAAGACAAAGACCAGTTGGCCTGGCACAGAGCCTACATTGAAGCGCTCATTTGTGGTTCATCTGTGCTGCTGGACATTCATCTGCCCCTACATTTGGTCTGGTGTGCTTGTTCATCAAAGTAAGTGTCTTTTATCCCACCAATTTTCTGAGTTCAGCCAACCCACATGCTGAGGGCCCTGCCCGGTTTGCCATGATGGGACAGAGCCTTTGAATTTATATGAATAGCTCTAGAGTTATTACTTCTACTGAAAGCAACAATCAGGACCTTTATTGACCCACTATTAATGGCCTCGGATTGAGCTTAATGGCTGGCTGCATCTGTTTATCACCAGCACTAATGGCTTGGCACGTCATGTTCCAAAGTGGCTTGGTGCTCAGCGTCACCAGTTCCTCATTTGTGCCTGTGCCCACCAGTGATGAGCCAGGTGCTGCCTGACAATGATGTGAAGCACATCAAATAAACTTTCTCCACAAATGTCTGTATTAACTACACTTTGCGATAAAGATGCAAAATAGCTTCACGTTTTTAGCATGTTGCTGAATCAACACATGGCACTGAGCAAATGCTGCTTGGTACTGAGAAAGGACATCCAGGACAGCAGTGACAACCATCTAATACATGTTATTGCAGGCTCCCTGAGGAGCAATGTCCCTGGCTGCTCTTGGTTACAAGGAGAAATCAGTCTGGGGTACAAGGAGGATTCATGCTTAAACTTGAAGCAAAGAGAGAACTGAGTAAGGGAAAATGAGAACATGGGGTGGATTGACACAAAGATTTCTTTGGGCACACAGCAACAATCAGGAGTACAAGCACGGGAAGAGAAACAGTCACAGCAACAGCATTGCTGTCAGTGAAGACTGGAGCGAGGGGGTGCAGATAAATTAGTTTTCTAAAAGCATGGTCAGAACAGAGGGGGAAAGAGAAGGTAACTGGAGGCTTTGCAAGCTTTAATATGGTTATTTGGGCAGCACAGGACTGCAGTGGTACCACATCTAGGGATAGCATCAAGCAGCTGTTCCCATGGTCCCCCGCACAGGTTGTTACACTGCCCCTAAGCCCATGCTGCTGCATCCCTGCCGCCACACCCTGCTTGGATGGGCTGCAGCTCGGAGGGGGAACATCTATTTTGTGCTACACTCACGCTGTCTTTGCAGTGCTGGGATACACTTGCCAAGATTCAACCTTGTACCAGCACTGCCTGTGTCACTGCCTTCCTCTCAGTCCCCTTGTCAGGGTCCCCAGCAGCAGATGAGACTGAACACACCATGTGCTTCCTCGCTAACTCCACGTATCCATTAGCAAATAAAAACAATTTATTTTAAGAAGATCACCAGTTTTAGCCCTCCAAAGAGGCTGTTGCCATTTCTTTTCCAGCAGGTGACTACATGACAGCCTGAGGCTGAAGACCTCTCCGAGCAGGCTCCCAGCAGCCCTGTGCAGCACTGCATTTAGCCCAGGCAGCTCATGGGCCTCTGTCAAGGTGCTTGGCCCAGGCATCACACCTCTGGCAGCCCCTCTGCCTTCCCCAGGGCTGCTCCCCGTGATCCACGTCCCACATCAATGCCTCGAAAGTGCTGCAGCAACACAGGGGCCATTGTTCCCTCTGCATTGTGGGGGTCCACAACCACCCATCACAGGAGAGTGGCAGGGTTCTGTGTGCCTGAAGCAATGCAGCACAGTGAGCAGCTTGGTCTGAGGACATTCAAGATGCGAGACAGAGAGCAGTGACCCTCCTCCGTTCCTTGCCAGATACACTCCCATCGTGTTGGCTTTGCTCTCCAGCCTCTAGAGTTGTGTGGATTGTCAGGGATGAGAGCCTGGGCAAGGCTTTCTCTCTTTGACTGACTTTGCTGCCCAAGAAAAATCCACGGCCAAACAATTGCTTAGACTTTTGTCTACAAAAGTCTACAATTATTGTACAGGCCCACAAACACTCCACTGAAGGCTCTGTGGGTGGTCTCTGTTTGATAGGGAGCAGGAGGCTGGAGTCCACGGCCAAGGAGGAGGATTGCTTTCTATGGTGCTCGTTCATGTTCCTCGGCAGGTGTTGGCAGTTGCCCAGTTCAGGACAGCTCAGAGTGGTGTGAATGACACCAGCTGTGCCTCCTGATTTGGTTTCCACAGGAAGGCTGGGTTAGATGGCAGTGTAAGTCTGTGTGGCCCGTGGTGAGGATAAAACCACATTCTTATGTTCTGGATTCTGACTTTTATCCAAGGTGGGTGGGCCCCTTCACCTGACTCTTCTCAGGCAAGCCATGATTCATGTGTGGTCACCCTCAGCATTAGCTAAATTGGTCTTGGTCTTGCCACATTCTGCTGCAAGGGGAGTTTTCCACTTCTACAAGAGGATGTGGAGTGAAAACCAAGCATCCGTCTGGGCCGCTCAGGGCAACAGCCCTCATGCAGAGAGGGCTGGTCCTGCCCTACCTGGGCAGCAGACAGTGACAGCTTTGCCTCGTTGGCTGTCGTGCTCTGGATT